>NC_080165.1:135264186-135598305 GCF_950295315.1 Erinaceus europaeus | reverse complement strand
GGAGAGCTTGATTAAGGAGATGACCTTAGCTGGAGGCAGTGGTAAATTTCAAGCTGCCTTAAGAGATTAATTTCATCATATATATTGGGGAGGGAGTCAAGGAGGATGACACTGAAACTATTCTAAGCACACTTTCATCCTGCTTTTCTTTAAAATTTATTGTATCGTGAAGTAGAATTACATTTGAGAATTATGTCAAGAAATGTCTATGAATATGAAGAAAATACAGATCAGAAGATAGTAACTTTGTGCTCAGATCCTCAACTTTGTATCACATCACAACAAAATTCTTTCAACCATCACTGGTATTCTCCCCATGGCCCTTGTGCATACTAGGAAGACCCATTTCCTCCCTGGGAGATGGGCTTGCTGCATTTTTCTTTTCTGCAGTTTGTTTATTGTGATTTATTTAATTTTCCTCACTGTGTGTTCATTCCATAATACTCATATCTCTCTTCTACCAAATAATACGGGGGGGGGGGGTCAATTCCACTATTTGAATAAGAATAACAAAATGGAACTAATTCTACTTAATTGTGGCTCAGATATTTGCCCATTTTCCCTCTGTTTCGTGTCTAAACCTCCTTCCCATCTCTTGAGTTAATGGCAGAGCTCTCGGATTCTGTAATAGTGTCAAAGTGTGTGGGGCCAGTTAATTGTTAGTACAACTTCCTAGACAAATAACTTGTGGGCTCGCACACTCAATTAATACTTTGGCTATTGCTCTTTTGGAATCAGACAGTGGGAAATTAACTGTGAGGACAAGTTCAGACAATTGAAGTATGCTGAAAAAACAAAAACTGTATGCCAAAATCCAGTGTGGAAGTCTTAAAACCGGGGAGTTGTTTTTTTTTTTAATTGAAATAATATTAACATGAATTTTTGAAGAGACTTGAGCCCAAAAGGAGATAAAGTGTATATGACATTCCATTTTGAAATTTACTTTTTCCAGTAGACCATAATCAAAAGAACGTATGAAACCACAAGAGAAGGTATCTATCTCCTGATCCTGCCCAAATTTGATTTTTTTTTCTTTTAACAAAAAAGCCACACTGAATTAGAATGGTAAACGTGGGTGGACAGCTTGAGAGAGACACTTCAGGAATTTTGTGACAGTATCAGGTACGAATAATAAAGTCATGTGGCTCATGAGCCACCATCAGCTGACTCTCCTGAAAATCTTGAGGTTTTCAGTTGTATGTCTTTCAAACTACTAACAGCATCATTGAAGAATAGACAATGCAAAAGAAAAAAAAACCTAAGAGCATTCCAAAAGAAAGTATATAATATCTCAGTTAAATTTCTTCCTACTTTTCTTCCCAGTCTTTTCTTCCCATCTTTTATTTCAGACTTTCTCTAGAATAAGCATCACATATTGGCAGCTTGAACTGGAAAGAAGGCAGTTCCTCTTAACTCCCAACAAGTTTCTAGTTTTGATAGCAATAAGAAATACAAATTGTTTTCTGCAGGTTTTAACAGAGTAATTATATTTAACAATGCTGGTTATTATCTCTTATTGTTAGAGATGTTTTATTAAAAACAAATGCAAATCCAATAAAACTCTAAAGATGATACCTCATTTAAAGGTACATGAGATTTCAAACACTAGTTTTTATGTTAATTCTGTGCATCTCCAAAACATGGATTCTTTACTCTTAAATTGACTACTGTAACATCTTTTCAAATCTAGAAAATACCGAGTTGGTATTCTATAAAGATGATTTTCTTTTTAAAAAAAATTACTTAATGAAGACAAAAAAAAATGACAAACATAGCCATTCCTGAGACACAGAAAATAGTATCATTTTTCAATAGTAAATTGGTTATTTCTTCTGAGAACTGTTTAAATAGACAAAGCCAATGACCATAACCTGTTTTGCATTTAATCCCATTCTTGGTTATATAAACCTATTTGCATATATTAGCGTTTCTCCTACCTGTATTTGCTGAAAGGGTAGTAAGTACTACCCTAAGTACTTGTTAGCTGTTCTTTAAAAGTCATTATTTTGTCATCTTGGTGTATTCTTCAGTTCACAGTTGCTTTCAGTAGTGCAAGTGGGTAAAAAAACAGTTCCCTACTTCTCAAGCCCTTTTTGGGTCGTTTTTGAACTTTATACTTTTTATGCAAAGCTCTTCTGAATCATATGCTGGCTACCAAATGATGATAGTCTGTCTTCTGGTTCATTTCCAGGAGAGAATAAATTTCTGTTGTTTTCCAGCAGTTAGTGGCTTTTAGAGATGTGGACAAGGATTGGGGAATTTCATTTATTTGACCCCATGTATTAATATAAGAATGGAATGACACCTTGGCACTAACACTTATATTGGGGTAGCTCCAAAATTTTTTTCAGTCATTCTAATTAATAATTCTAAATGATGTGTCCATTTCAGAAGAGAAATAACTTTGCAGCAATGTTAGTGAATTACATGGAAGATTGACTTCTTCTACCATCCTTTTGGAAATCAGTGTTATTTTTAATATATAGTTAGGTATGCTTTGTTGATTTTTTTGTTGTCTTTTTAAAATTAACACAGCTGTGTATTTATTCTTAGAAGCCAGAGAAGCATAATTTTTTTTCTATAAAGAGAAAACAGACTAAACCATCGATCCTATTCCCTTTTTACTCACATACCTTTTGCATAGATTGTTTTTATACTTATTTTATTTTAATGAGAGAGATACAGAGAGGAAGATACAGAATGATCAGAGCCCTGCCCAGCTCTGGCTTATACTGGTGCTGGGGATTGAACCTGGGGTCTCAGAGCCTCAGGTGGAACAAAGGCTTTTGTAGGACCACTATGCTGTCTCCCCAGCCCAATTGCCCAGATTTTGGCTGTCTGCATATTCATTTTCCCCCACCCTCTCTATTTCCTTCTCTTTCTCTATTTCCTTCTCTCTCTCTCACTTTCATAGAAGCAGAAAAATCAAGAGGGAATAGGGATAAAGAGGAAAAGAAAATGATATCTACACCACTGCTTCACCCCTTATGAAGCTTCTCCCTAAATGTGGAACCCGGGGGCTTGAACCTGGATCCATGTGCACTGTAACACATATGCTCTACTGTGTGTGCCACCACTGAGCCCATTGTTTTTCTTCTTTATTCCCCCAGGTCAAAATATACTGGAAAGTATAATATCCTTATCTATCTTTTTCTCATTATTATGACTGATTTGCCTGATAGCTGTTGTTTTGTTGTTGTTGTTGTTGTTAACAAAGTAAATTTAGAGATTTTATTACAATAAAACTATAATTGCTATATTAAAAAAAAAACTATTCCAAATAGGCTATCTTCGCATGAGGGACAGTGTCAAATTTGGTTGAGAGATAAAACAGTCTGTTTCTCTCTTTACCCCTCAAGATACTCAATTTTCCTGCTTTATGGTCTGGAAGAGAGACACCTGCAGCACTGCCTCGCCACTTGTGAAGCTGTCCCCTGCAGGTGAGGACCAGAGGCTTAAACCCAGGTCCTTGTACACTGTAACGCTGTAATTTATGTGCCAGCCAAATGCACCACTACACAGCCCCTCCCTCCTTAATGTTGTGTGAGCATAAATAAGATATATGCAACAGTTATAGCACAAATATTCAGTAAGTTTGAAAATTATTTCTTAACATACTGTCAAGATAAGAGAATTCTGTATGGGAGTCGGGCGGTAGCGTGGCAGGTTAAGTGCAGGTGGTGCAAAGCGTAAGGACCAGCATAAGGATCGGAGTTCGAGTCTGCAGGTGTCTGTCTTTCTCTCCCCCCCTCCCCCGTCTTCCCCATCTCTCTCCAATTTTCTCTGTCCTATCCAACAACAACATCATCAATAACAACAACAATAAAAATAAGTAAAATATATTTAAAATTATTTTTAAAAGAATTCTGTATGGGTCAAACTTTGCAGGAGGTTGGTTATCTTTTTTATATTTATTTATTTTTTATCTATAAAAAGGAAACATTGAAAAAAATCATAGGATAAGAGGGGTACAGCTTCGCACAATTCCCACCATCAGAACTCCGTATCCCATCCCCTCCCCCGATAGCTTTCTTTAACCCTCTGGGAGTATGGACCCAAGGTCATTGGGGGATACAGAAAGTGGAAGGTCTGGCTTCTGTAATTGCTTCGCTGCTGATCATGGGCGTTGACAGGTGGATCCATACTCCCAGCCTGTCTCTCTCTTTCCCTAGTGGGGCGGGGCTCTGGGGAATCTGAGCTCCAGGACACATTGGTTATCTTGTATTACTCTCTGTTCTGGTTGGCTTTCCACATCCCTTTGTTTTTTTGTTTTTTCTTGCCTCCAGGCTTATTGCTTGGATTCGATGCTTGCACCACAAATCCACTGCTCCTGGAGGCTATTTTTTTTTCCTCTTTTGTTGCCCTTGTTGTTTTATCATTGTTCTGGTTATTACTATTGATGTTACTAACATTGTTGTTGGATAGGACAGAGAGAAATGGAGAGAGGAGGGGAAGACAGACAGGGGGGGAGAAAGATAGACACCTGCAGACCTGTTTCACCACTTGTGAAACGACCCACTTCCGCAGGTGGGGAGCCAAGGGCTGGAACCCGGATCCTTATGCGGGTCCTTGCTCTTGGAACCATGTGCTCTTAACTCGCTGAGCTAACGCCCTGGAGGATATTTCTCTTTTGCTGCCCTGGTTGTTTTATTCATTTTTTTTATCGTTGTTGTGATTATTATTATTGTTGATGTCGTTGTTTTTGGATAAGACAGAGAGAAATCGAGAGCAGGGAAAGACAACTGCAGACCTGCTTCACCGCTTGTGAGGCGACACCCCTGCAAGTAGGGAGCCAGGGGCTCGAACCAGGGTCCTTACACTTGTCCTTGCGCTTTGCACCATGTGCGCTTAACCCACTGGGCTACCGCCAGGCTCCGTCTTTTAATACTTTTAATTTAAACAAATGCTAGTAAAGCTTTATCCATGGGTCAGTAGATGGAGCAGCAGGTAGAATGCTTAGCTTTTAGACCTGTGGTTCTGAGTTCTCTCCCAGGTACCACACATGTCAAAGGGATGCTCTGGGTTTTCTGTACACTTGTGTACTCATATTACTAAATAGAAAAATATTTCTTAACTATCTATATGACTGAGAAAACTGCTCAGTGGTTAAAGGCCATTCCTTCTATGCATGAAGCCCTGAGAAGACTGACCCCCAATGTCTTATGAGGTCACCAGAGACAGATGGAGCTCTATGAATGGTGGGGTAGTACTTGGGTGTGTCGCCACCCTCCTCCTCCTCCTCCTCCTCCTCCTCCTCTTCCTCCTCCTCCTCCTCCTCCTCTTCCTCCTCCTCCTCCTCCTCCTCTTCCTCCTCCTCCTCCTCCTTGTCCTTCTCCTCGTCCTCCTCCTACCGCCTCCTCTTCCGATTTCTCTTTTCTTCTCCTCATCCTCCTTCTTCTCCTTCTCCCTCTCCCTGTCTCTTTCTGTCATAAAAATGAAAAAACAAAAGTTGAACAAGGGAGGTAACTCAACAGTAGAGTTCACGTGTGCAACCCTGAGTTCAATACCTAGCGACACATTAAAAAATTTAAAAAGACCAGGGGAGTCGGGGGTGGGGGTGGGGGTAGCGCAGCGGGTTAAACGCACGTGGCGCAAAGCTCAAGGACCAGTGTAAGGATCCTGGTTCCAGCCCCTGGCTTCTCACCTGCAGGGGAGTCGCTTCACAAGCAGTGAAGCAGATCTGCAGGTGTCTATCTTTCTCTCCCGCTCCCTGTCTTCCCCTCCTCTCTCCATTTCTCTCTGCCCTATCCAACAATGATGACATCAATAACAATAATAACTACAACAACAATAAAAAACAAGGGCAACAAAAGGGAAAATAAATGTAAAATAAAAATTAAAAAGACCTAACCAATTTGTATTTGTAGTTTAGATTTCAGCAGGCTCCACTGTGAATAAGAGGAGACCCACGTCAGAATTTATATTTTTAAAATTGATGTATAAGGATAGCCCTTGCTTACTAAATCTCTACTTCTATAAGCCTAATTAACAATCAGCCACCCAAAATGCCGTAAGAAAGACTGTGGTAGGAAAGAATATGAGCATCGAAGGCTTTGGTGTGGACTATTCCTGTTGCATATTGACCAGATTTGTGAAGCACTGCTTGTCTTTTCTAGGAGTAGAGGGACTTATCCTTTCTTGTACTTGCAAAACTATTTTTTTCCATTGAGATTTTCTTTATTCGTGTATGTATGTGTCTGTGTGCATATATGTGTATTTATTTACCAATTGGATGGAGACAGAGAAATTGAGAAGAAAGAGGAAGATAGGGAGAGAAAAAGAGAGACACCTGCAGTAGTTTTGCCACTTAAGAAGCTTCACCTTTGCAGGTAGGAACTGGTTTCATTGGGAATTTTTAACAAACAGATAACATATGAGGAACGACAAGTTCTTGTAAGTTCTATTAAGTTTGAGACACATATATATATTGCTGCCAAGGTTATTGCTAGGGTGTAGTGCCTGCAACAAACAGGCTGCTCCTGGCAGCCATTTTTTTCCTTTTTTTTTTTTTTCTTCAGTTAATAGGGCAGAGATAAATTAAGAGAGGGGAGAGATAGACACCTGGAGTACTTGCTTCACCACTTGTGAAGCTTCCCCCCTACAGGTGGGGAGCTGGGGCTCAAACCCAGGCCCTTGCTCATGATAACGCGTACACTTAACCAGGTGCACCATGCCCCTCCCCATATTCTCAGTTAGAAACTGACAGCTGACAGGTAGTCACAACTCAGCATTAGAGATTAAAGTCTGATAAACAAATCAAAACAAAACCCCGATTAGCAGCAAACATCTGTATTTAATTCCATGAGGAAAAGGGCAATCCAGTGCTCATTGAGGAACAACAATTAAACATTCAGAGTTATACTGAGAATATAAGTGAGAAGTGTATATGAATGCCAACTCAGAGTGATGAATACTTTAGCAATTGTGTTTTCTTTTCTTTTTCTTTTTCTTGTTCTTTGCCTCCAGGGTTATCATTGGGGCTCAGTGCCTGCATAAGTAAATATAAATATAAATCAAGTAAAGATATTGTTACCTCTGACTTAAAAGAACATTGTTTTATGAAAAGAATTTGAGATTCAGAATTATAGACAAGGTCCCCAAATGTCATTTCTAATATCATTATAAAAAAATTGGAAAATTGGGAGTTGGGCGGTAGTGCAGGTGGCACGAAGTGCAATGACCAGTGTAAGGATCCCGGTTTCAACCCCCGGTTCACCACCTGCAGGGAAGTCACTTCAAAGGCAGTGAAGCAGGTCTGCAGGTGTCTGTCTTTCTCTCCCCCTCTCTATCTTCCCCTCCTCCCTCCATCTCTGTCCTATCCAACAACAACAGCATCGATAACTGCAACAACAATAAAACAACAAGGGCAACAAAAGGGAAAATAAATAGTTTTAAAAACTTGGAAATTCAGTATCTCTTAATCTCTTTTTGAGATCTCTTACTTCTTTTTTAGTTGTCTCTAATTCATCCTCGATCTTGCTAATTCTGTCTGCAGCCTCACTGATTCTATTCTCTCTCCCCTCTACTGTTTTCTGGAGTTCATCTATCTTGTTATCCTGTTCTGATACTGTTTTAGCTTGTTCAGCTAGTTGTGTTCTTAGCTCAGCTATTTCAGCTTTCATCTCTCTAATGACCTTGAGATAATTAGTGTTTTCTCCCAGAGTCTCATTTGTTGTTTCTGCATTTCTGATGACAATTCTTTCAAACTCTTTACTCACTCCTGTGATTATTTCCTTAACTAGTGTTTGGATGTTGACCACATTGTTTTGTGCTTCACCCTTTGGGAGGCTTTTGGCTAGACTCTTGTCCTGGTTCATTTCTCCAGTATTTCTTCTTGTTGGTTTACCCATTTTATATATTATGTTATGAGGTCCCTCTCTCAGTACTTTTCAAGTTACTGATCACTCTTACCTGGATTGACTTGTGTCTAAGTAAGGTAATTAAAGGGTTCACAGTTGTGGAAATTGACAGTTGTTTCAATAGTATTTTAATCCCTGAGTTGGAGTTCAGTGGCCTAAAAGCCTCTTTTGTGCTTTTTTCTTCCCTGTAGGCTATGGGAGCCTGAGGGCTTTTAAAGTATAAGTAGGCTTCTTAGCTTAATCACTGACTCCTGACCAAGAGATAAAGCAGGGTGTAGCAGAGATAAGCAAGTGGTTGTGCAAAGAGACTGCCACATGTGTTTGCACTCACCGGTGATTTGGTGGGTGCCTGAAGTCCTTCTAGTTCTGTCTTGTTGCGGTCCCAAGTGGTCTCCTTTGGTATAATTGACCCGGGAGAGGAGAGGAGAGGAGAGAAACACAGCTGCTGCTGCTGCTCCATAGCCCCCTGTAAACATTGATCTTTCACCTATTTTTCCCCAAATGAAAACACCAAAAGCTTTCTTGAGAATGATGAATACAAGTTAACTTATGTGTTTAGTTTTTATGACATTTTCTTAAAGATAACATTTAAAAAATTTGTCTATATATGAGTGTATGCTTATTTAACAATAGTAAATTCCTTTTCTATTAACTAGTAATTTTAGAAAAGTTAAAAAACTTTAGATCTAGTTTTACTATAGTTTATTATCATACTAGAATACTAGAGCACATATGCTTAGAAAATGTCTAGGGCACCCCAAGTAAGCTTTGAAGTTTCCATTTGTGGTGGGGTTTCTGTGATACCATAATATGCAGTGATTTTAACATAAACAGTAGTGTATCACAGAATAAATTCAAGTTATAAATATTGTCTCTTATTACATAAGCCCTCCATTTTCAGGAGTTCTCAATACAAGTATATTTGGTCTCATAGATAATGTTCCTGTGCTATTTCCTTTGACTGTTTATAATATTCATGGCATGCTTTTCATTTCACTGTGTTTTCATTCATGGGAAGCACTAAATAGAATATATCTAAAGATAGGCGCCACTGTGAAGTCTAGACTTTATTATTTCTGTAATTAAAACTCACCACTCTCTATTATAAATTGCTTCCATCTGTTTCATTATAAAGTGGTTTAAAAATTTATTCATGAGTGTTCTTCTCTTTAACACTATGAATTTTTTAGTGGGGGGAAGATAGGATAATGGTTATGCAAAAAGACATTCATGCCTAAGGCATCAAGGTCCCAGCTTCAATTCCCAGCACAACTATAAGCCAGAATTTAGTAGTCCTCTGGTCTTTCTCTCTATATATCTTTATTTCTGTATCTCTCTCACTGGATTCCTCCTGGTGGGGGTGCGGATGGGGGTAATAGTAGACCTGGTAGGACATGCATGTACAAGGAAGGACCCAGGTTCAAGCCTCGACTCCCACCTGCATGGAGGAAGCTTTACTAGCTGTAAAGCAGTGTTGCAGGGGGTCTCTTTTTTTTCTTTTTCTTTTTTTTTTTCTTTCCTCTATTTCCCCTCCCCCTCTCAATTTCCCTCTGTCCTATCAGAAGATTTATATTTTAAAAATTCTGCTTGGTCCTGGTGCACAATCTCCAGCTGACTAGAATTTTGTTCACCAAAACTAGCATCTATGTTCATCAGAGTTAGTTGTTTTCTCATTCTTTCTTTCTTTCTATCTTTCTTTTTCTTCTATTCTTTCTTTCATGTGTGTCTGTCTGTCTGTGTCTGTTGATTTTGGTATCAGGCTGATGTTGGCCTTATAGGTGTTAAGGAGTATTCCTGTGTGCTCAATATTTTAGAAGAGCTTGAGATGTAGTTTCTCCTTAAAGGAGGGTATTTTTTCAGCTCCATTTGTTCTTAGAATATAATCCACTGGGAGTTGGGTGGTAGCACAGTGGGTTAAGCGCACGTGGCGCGAAGCACAAGGACCCTCATAAGGATCCAGGTTCAAACCCCCTGCTCACCACCTGCAGGGGAGTCTCTCACAGGTGGTGAAGCAGGTCTGGAGGTGTCTGTCTTTCTCTCTCCCTCTGTGTCTTCCCCTCCTCTCTTGATTTCTCTCTGTCCTTTCCAAGGACAGCAACAACAACAATAATAATAATAGTAACCACAACAATGATAAAATAACAAGGGCAACAAAAGGGGAAAAATGGTCTCCAGGAGCAATGGATTCATGGTGCAGGCACCAAGCCCAGGCAATAACCCTGTAGCCAAAAAAAAAAAAAAAAAGGAATATAATCCACTGTATAATCTAGTCAAAAGTCTATGTTCTGAGCAGGGGATACAGCATAATGGTTATGTAAAGAGACACTTTTGCCTGAGGCTCCTAAGTCCCAGGTTCAGTCTCCCAGACCATTTTATGAGAGCAGGACTCTCATAAAAGAGGGGAAAAAACAAACACAGTAGGGCAGAAGTGATAGTATAATGGTTATGCAAAAGGACTATCATGCCTGAGGCTCCAAGGTTCCGTTCTCCATCCTACCAGAAGCCGCTTAGTTAACAATCTGATCTTTATGTTTTCTTTTTTCCTTTTTTCATAATTTCTTTATTTAAATTAGTAGATCACATGATAGGAAAAATGTTGATTTCCAAGACTTATCACAAGTGTATAGTTCTGCTTTTCAAAATTCCCTCTCTGGTGTACTTATAAGGACTTTATCCTGAAATCTATGGAAATAAATCAATTTATCTAAAACAGCCTACCTTTTCAGGATATATTACCAGAGAATCTAAGTAAATAATGATGTTCTAAATGTCTTTTAGTGTTCTAAAACATACCATGTGAGAAGCCGCTAGTGATTTCATATAGTTTTCCTCTAACCATCTCTGTGCAGCTTTGATATAGAGGGGCCCAGGATTGGAGGAAGGACCCTCAGGTACCCAGAAACCTAGAAATGGATTTCTTTTTGCTATCAAAAAATATTGATAGACTTTTGGTCCCTATGGTGACAGGTTTTCAACCCCTATTACTTTTACAGCCAACACCACAACAAAAGGTACATTGTACATGGAAGAAACAGCACAAAAATTACCTTGGAGCTCAGATAAATGAAAAACAAAGGAATAAAGCCCAGAATTTGTTGGCATAAACAGAGGTCACAGTAAAAGTAAAAAATGTGTTTCCCACTGGGTCCCATACTACCTGGCCAGTATGCCACCGCCGCCTTCTGCTCCGATGGGCTCTTAGCACTGCTGCCTCCTGCTACTTTGGCTCTAGCTGCTTCTGATGCCACCTACTCCAGCACCATCTCTGCCATGACTGCCTACTAGGGCCCCCATTGTATATGTGGCCGGTATGTGGTTTCATGGATCCTGTTCAGCCCACACAGGGTTCAGTCTCCTAATTCTGTTGCTCAGTTCGGTCTCAGCACTGCTGCAGCTAACTTCTACACAGACTGTTGACTCTGGTCTTTGCAAAGAATCAAACATAATGGAAAGACAAAGTAAATCATCTGTAATGTTGACATAAGACAGCAACTTGAAGAAAACCCTAAATTCAGTGAAGGTATATAAGTCTGTTAAAGACTTCAAAAGTATGCTCATAGGATGCTCACTGAATTGAGAGGAATTATGGAAAGGGAGTACAAAAAATTGATACAAATAATAATAAAGAAAAGTTCATAACAAGGATCAGAGAAATGAAGAGTACATTGACTAAGGGAAGAAAAAAAAAAAGAGGTTGACAGTTGGGAATATATAGGTATCCCTCCATGATTAGACTTAGACCTAGTAAGCCTAGCATTCTAGTAGAATGGCCTAAAGAAGGCATCATAAATTCTCTAACCTATTAAACTTAGACGTAATAATTCTGGCAAAATATTAGAAAGCCCTAAAGAGGGCAGAACCCGTAAGCTTAATACCAGTTTGGATACAACAAATGCTTTACCAACTGGAAGTGTAAGCATGTCAGATAAAGAGAGAACTACAAAAGCTGGATAGGGGAAAATACTGGCTTACTTGATGACCTACTTGACCAATGATAGACCGCCCCATCAAAGAATCCTTGGATTCCCACATAGATTCAATGAGCCTAGACCTCTAATAGATCCCTCTCTCCACCATCACCAGTCACTTCAATCAGGAATGTCATAAGCCCTCTTGTGAGCTACTCCAGGAACTTATCTTCACTATAAAGTAGCAACGGTAGGGACTGGCCCACTGTCTGAAGGGAGGCTGTGTCATCTACCCTGCCACTGGAAGAAGGCTGGTCCTGAAGTGAGTGCACCTAGAATGTTCTCAGACATGATCATGGACTGTGAGCTCAGACTGAAAGGGACTCAGAGATCACACAGGCTCCAGTGTTAAATATAAATATATGTCAGATTGATGGGGTAAATAGTTAACTTTATTTATAGATTTTCTTCAAGTTTGGGAGCTACTTTCTGCCCTAACCCAACTTTCCAAGCCCTCTTCTCAACTCTGACACCATCTCCCTAGACAATATTTTTAGTCCACCTGCACATTGGCTGTCAACCACAAACAAATAGTACTAAAGTCATGAGCCCTTAGGAACACAACTAAAATAAGTCCCCGGTCCCCAGCTGCAGGGGGGAAGCTTCAAGAACAGTGGCACAGTGTTGTAGGTGTCTTTCTTTCCTTCTCTATCTCTCCCTCCCCTCTCAATTTCTGTCTCTATCCAATAAATCAAGCAAAAAATAAGCTAGTAAGTATATGTCTAGTTTTTTTTTTTTCTGTCAACACATTTTCTACAAGGGAAAACACGTATTTCTTAAGGTGATATAATGATTTGTTTTAATGGTAGCTTCCCTTTTCAAAAAAATTTATTGTTGGGGCCAGGCAGAGGCACACTTGGTTAAGTGGACACATTACAGTGAGCAAGGATCCAGGTTCAAGTCCCTGGTCCCCACCTGTAGGGAAAAACCTTCACGAGTGGTGAATCAGGTCTGTAGGTCTCTCTTTGTCTCTTTCCTTCTGTCTCTCCCTCCCCTCTCAATTTCTGTCTCTAGCCAATAATAGATAAAAAAATGTTTTGTTTTTAATTTATTGTCATGTCACTTCACAGTAGGGAGTGTTTTTCTTTAAAAAGTGAGGTTGTTGCATATGATGCAAGGAAGTGATTGCTGATGGTTCTTATTTTCAAAGATAAATTGTTTTGTCAAAGGGAGACATGTGGATAGTTATTTGAATGAGAGGAATTATAAAGGAGACAAATAGATTGGACAGTTGACTTTCTTCCATTCTGTCTTTGAGAAAGCAAAACAATCCAACCCCCCATCACATCAGTTACTTCTTTTTTTAGACAACTAAATTAAGTCAAGAGGAATAAAGACAATAGTACTCTTACGGAGGGTAAAACTTAGTGTGGAAAGAGGCTACTTTTGCACAACTCTTTGCTTTATTGTGTCTTGATGAAAATCAAACAGGAAAGACTTTAGACCCACAAAGCTGCCAAAAATGTAGTGGTTTGTAGTTGTTGGACAGCCATAACTACCAAATCGTGCAGTATGTAGAACGCCTGGAAAGAATCCTGCAGAGGAGCAAGTGACAGGTCTGCTGGGTTTCTGTAATTTGAGGCCGTATCAGAGACTATGTCGTATAGCTTCGTTGGCATGGTTTCTCTGTGGCTTCTGTGTGGTCTTGAATAGTAGTTTCCCTGCTTGTAACAATTAATACAAGAACATCCTAGAATGCAGAACTTAGTAGAAAAGACTTGAGAACTTATGTGACACTGGATCATTGTTTTAAATGGGGAAGCTGAGCTCAGTGACTTCCCCAAAGCACAGAAAGTTAGTGTTAGGACCCAAACTAGGACCTGAGTTTCTGAACTCCTGGGATAAAGGCTAATAAGTAGAGAAACTACTCTTTAAAAATGTAATGTCAGGGCCAGGCAATGGTACACTCAGTTGAGCACACTTGTTACCGTGCTGAAGGATGTAGGTTCAAGTCGAGAGAGAAATCGAGAGAGATGGGGAAGACAGAGAGGGGGACAGATAGACACCTGCAGACCTACTTCACCGCCTGTGAAGCGACGCCCCTACAGGTGCGGAGCCGGGTGCTTCAATAGGGATCCTTAAGCTGGTCCATGTGCTTTACACCAAGTGCGCTTAACCTGCTATGCTACCACCCAGTCCCCCATTTATTTATTTATTTATTTCACCAGGGTTTTCAGTTTACATAACTCCACTACTCTGGGCAGCCATTTCCTTGCTCCTTCCTCCCCCATCTTTCCTTCCTCCTTTCCTTTTTCTTGCAATAGGTGAGAGACAGAGAGAAGTGGAGATGGAGAGAGGAGAAGAGAGACATGTGCAACACTCCTCCACTGCTTGCGATGGTCTCCCCTCCCCATGCACATGGGGGACTGTGGAGCTAGAACTGGGTCCTAGAAAGTGTGCACTCACTCCACCAGGTGAGGCAAAATTCAGTCCCCAACAAGTTATTTCCTAAGCAGCAAATAAACCGTTTTACTGACTAACCTACAGCTGCACTGTGCACATGGACTATGTTTTACTTTTTAGAAATTTGGTGTCTCAGATCATTAGGAATTTCCACGGTTGATACAAAATGTGGGGTAGGCTGACTGTAGACAGAGACACATGGTATATCCTTGTTATTTGCTGTTTGTGATTAGATGATGCCACTGTTGTACTTTTTTTTCCTGGTCTGGAGTTTCCAAATTTTACTTGTTAATCAAATTCTCTCCCCCTCTCTGTCTTCCCCCCTCTCTCCATTTCTCTCTGTCCTATCCCAACAATGAGCAACATCGGCAATAACAATAATAACCACAACAAGGCTACAACAACAAGGGCAACAAAAGGGGGAAAATGGCCTCAAGGAGCAGTGGATTCATGGTGCAGGCGCTGAGCCCCAGCAATAACCTGGAGGCAAAAAAAAAAAAGTAAAAAAAATAAATAAATAAACGGCTTGCTGTATGCTAGGGTTTTATGCCAATATTTCAATTCGTGCATAAAAGAATATTGATTATTCCAAACATTGGCAATTTCATGGAAGCCTGTTCTACTTCATATATATATATATATATATATATATATATATTATATATATATATATATATTATATATAAATAATATATATATATATATATATTCCTGGTGTTTTTCTTAAATCTTTAAAAATCTTTATTTACTGGATAGAGACAGAGAGAAATAAACAGGAGAGGAGGAGATAGGGAAGGATAGAGGAAGAGAGACACCTGCAACCCTGCTTTACCACTCACAAAGCTTTCCCCCTGCCGGTGGGGACTGGGGGCTCAAACCCAGGCCTTTGCTCATTGTAACAGGTGGACTCAGCCAGGTGCGCCATCACCCGGCCCTCTAAATGTTTGCTCTTTATTGTCCTTACTACTAACAAGCAGTTACTATAATATTTCGCATATATTTTAGTGTGTGTGGGACTTTCACATACACTTTCACACACATCATCAAGACCTCCCCAAGTCAGTATACCCCAAATTATATTTTCCTCTCCCATCTCTTTATATTTCTTCACAGAGGGCAACAGCAGTGGATGGTCCCAGGGCACTCAACTCCTAAAACTCCCAAGAGAGATCCTGGTAAACAAAACAGCCCTTTCTTCTGTCAGACTGCTGGGTGGTGGTCACTGACTACATCAACAAACAAGGATTCAGTCACTCACTTTCTTTCCAAATTGAGGTCACTGAGCAGTGAACAACAGTTTTTGGAGAATCGCCATCAACTTAGGTTCACCAATCTAATGGCAGATTTTTCCAAGACACCTTTCTGTTCCGTACAACATGTTCTTGAATCAGGAGACAGCAAACAGTGAAGTCAGTAAATGGTGGCGTACATGAAGATACTCTTTCCCTTCTCAGACAGATTGCATGTAACTGTGCATACCTGTCCTATTTATGTCTGGCGTGTATCGAGCAAACTCATTTTACAGACCACCCTTCTACTTGAGCCATACGTAAGAACCAGGGGTCTCTTATCTAATTGCAAGCCTCATGCCTTAGCCAAAATAGAAGATTTGTTTTCTTCTTTTAGGCTAATTTGTGAAATCAGAGAATCAGATCATGTTCCAAAACTACTCATCGTTTATAGCCACAAGGAGGAAAAATAGTTCAACATGAATGGAAGCAGCATAAAATCAAGTGAAGTTCTTTTTATTTATTTATTCATTTATTTGTTCTTATTTTGCCTCCAGAGTTATTGCTGGGGCTCAGTGCCTGCACTACGAATCCACTGCTCCTGTGGCTATTTTTTGATTTTTTTTTTATAGGCCAAAGGGAAATTGAGAGGTGAGGGGAAGATAAAGAGGAAAAGAGAAAGACACCTGCAGACCTGTTTCACCATTTGTGAAGTAACAACTCCCCCCCCCCTCCCCGCTCGTGCGCAGGTGAGGAGCTGGGGGCTCGAACCAGGATCCTTGCACTTGTCCTTGCATTTGATACTATGCGCGTCACTTCCTAGCCCCCAAGTGAAGTTGTTTCAGTGGTCAGTCCTTTGAAATGGACAGCTGTTTGTTAAATTCAGTAACATTGTTGGCTTCTATCAGCTAGATCAGCGGCAAACGCTAGAAGAAGAAGCTAGATCAGCTAGATGTCAGTAGGAACATACCCTCTTATCCACAGAAATGTCTCCAAATATTGCCATATATCCCTTAGGGGCAAAGGGAGAAGAAATGCCTGCTATAATATAATTATAAAATATTGCACTGATATAATAATGATATAATGACCTTTCTAATAATTCTTTCTTCTTGAAGATAGAACAGTCTCTCAGCTATTCTGTGTGGGTGGGGGGGGGTGTCAGGGGCAGGAGGTAGTGCAGCGGGTTAAGCACACAAGGCGCAAACACAAAGACCAGCGTAAGAATCCCGGTTCCAGCCCCTGACTCCCCACCTGCAGGAGGGTCATTTCACGAATGGTGAGGCAGGTCTGCAGGTGTTTGTCTTTCTGTTCCCCTCTCTGTCTTCCCCTTCTCTCTCCAATTTTCTCTGTCCTGTGCAACAATAATAATAAAAACCACAACAGTAATAAAAACAAGGGCAACAAAAAAAGGGGAATAAAAAAAAAATTCTATCCCTCCAGACCTGACTTTTCCCATTAATTTTATTTTAGATGGGGATGTAAATAGTAGCCAGAGAAGGAAAAGCTACTTCAGCAGTGCCTCACCATCCACAGAGCTTACCCTGCTGTCATAGGGCTTCCATGCAATGTTGGGGCTCAGACACCTGGACCTTGGGTGTGGTAGGACACATGGTACTGAGTGACTTGTCTCCTGTTCCCTGTTAGATATTCTCGTTAAATTTGTCACCCATGTCCCACAAAAAGACTGTCTTCTGAACATGCCTATTTACTTTTATTTCCCCTCGAGTTGTTAATCTGGTCTTTGATGTTGTCCTCATCCGAAAGGCATCAGATAGTGGTGAAAGCACTGCAGCAGCATCAGAAGGCTGAATTTTGCCTTGTCACTGTCTTTACTAGCATTAATCATGAACAGATCTTTTGCAGTTACTTTTCGGCAAAAGAGGTTGTGGATATGAAAGAAAGAAAGAAAGTGTGTGTGTGTGTGTGTGTGTGTGTGTATAAAAGAATATTTAAAAAGCAAAAAAGCGGGGCCAGGAGGTGGCACACCTGGTTAAGCGCACACATCACGTATGTAAGGTCCCCACCTGGTCCCCACCTGCAGGGGGAAAGCTTCAGAAGCGGTGAAGTAGGGCTGCAGGTTTCTGTCTCTCTACCTCTCTATCTCTTTCCCCTCAATTTCTCTCTGTCTCTATCCAATAACAAACAAATATATTTATTTAAAACAAATTTTTTTTTTAAGAAGCAAAAAAGTAGGGCCAGGCAGTAACACACCCAGTAGAGCGCATACACTGCAATGAGTGAGGGTCTAGATTCAAGCTCCTGGTCCCCACCCGCAGGAGAGGAGCCTCAGAAGCAGTGAAGCAGTGCTATTGGTATCTCTCTCTCTCTCTTTTTGTTTGTCTCTGTCTTTATCAGAAAAAGAAAGGGGAAAATGGCTGTCAGGGACAATAGATTCACAGTGCAGGAACAAAATTTCAGCTGTAACCCTGGAGCAAAAAAAAAAAAAAAGACATAAAATTATCCAGATCTTATATTCTAATGCACTACCCAATAAAAATAAACCAGAACTCATTGGAGAAATGTCTCACTCTATAACAAGGGCAGGCAGTATACAAGATGAGCCTGGATTATCCTGTAGTGCCAGAAAGCACTCAGATATTCCCTCCAAAAGCAAGGCACAAGAATAACATAATGGCAGGGCCTGTCAAAAGAGCATATTAAATATCAAATAATTGAGTTCCCAACAGCCAAAGCTAGAAGAATTTGAAAACAAGTTTAAATGCCTCTGAATTACAACCTAGAAAAGTAAAAAAAAAAAAATATATATATATATATATATATCAGTGAATCATACTGATAAATAAATGACTGAACAAATAAATAAAAGGGATATGTAACTAATTTCCTGTGCAAAAGAATTCCAAATTATCTATGTAAATGTTTTGCTTTAAAAGAGATAGACACTATGTGTGGCTTGGAGGGGAAGAGAGGATTGGACCTGGAAGAAAAAGGGAGCAATTATGTACAGATGTGAACAGATCGTTGTAGAGATGACAGTTCACTCATGTCTGCGACCTTGGGAGAACTGCGGTGGTTTGCAATGCAGGGACTGGGGATTCAGGACTGTGGTGGTGGGAACAGTGGAATTATACCCTGTTGACATGTGATTTTGTAAATCAGTATTGAATTGCTAATAAAATATATTTTTTTAAGATGGAGGATGCAACTCCTCATTTTTTAGTTGTGACTGCAAATAATGACTTCCTTCCCCAAATTACAGTAGCTTACAGAGCAACAGCTGACAAGCACTGCCTCAAGCAGGTAATTTGGCTACATCAGCAGTAGTAAGCACCCTTGATACGTTGTAGTGAGAATGACACTTGACTCTGTTATCGTTCTCCGAAAAACCCATAGCCCTAGTCTCTCCATATGAGAAAAATCAGCCAAATCTCATTTAACAAATAACTAATCAGGACTGTGAGGAAGTCTAAAAAGTTGTCAAAGCCCAGGGAGTTGTGATCTCTAATTGGTTCATAAGGAGTTGTGACCTCTAAATGGAATATGATATTCTAGATGAGATCCTCCAACGGAAATGTGAAAACTAAAGACATGTGAGTCAAGTATAGACTTCGGTTAATAACAGTGTATCAACGTTGGTTCATTAGTTATGGCAAATATATCATAATGTCAGATGATAATAGGTGTATGGGAATTCTCTCTATACTGTCTTTGCAGTTTCTATGTAAAACTCAAAGTAGTCAAAAGTTTATTTTAAAAAGCAAGGGTAAATAAATAAAGGTGCTACTATAAGTGTTACTCAGATGAATAAAATCAATTCTTGTATAATCTCCCTGGTTTTATTTATTTATGAGTGGGTTTTGTGGTTCACAAGATTACAGTGGAGGTCAGATTCGAACCTAGATTCCTCTCCACAACAAAACAAGAACACTATCCAAGTGGGCTGTCTTGATAGTCAGCCGTTTTGCATATACTTACTGTGTAAGTACAGGTGTATTTCAGTGCACAGAATTATTTATTCTGTGTATTACTGTATAAAGTGATGTCTTTAAATATGGGTCATTATAATAACTGAATTCAGACTGACTCCATTGTGTGAGCACTCACAGTCTATAATCTCTTAACAAACCATTGACCAGTCACTTTTCTCTCATGGCTAGTGCCTTCTGAAGTCACATTCCCCTTGAAGTCTGTAGTGAACTAAATTGAACTAAAATGCATCTCAGTGAGCTGAACACTTAACCATGTTTCATTTGCTGATGATACCCAGCGTTATTTCACGGATAAATAATCATAAAGACGTGTACTAAACACCCACCTACAGACTCATTATTTCGGTCTGATTATCATTCATCCCACTCATGATGTGGGGAAGGTAGCCAATAGCCGCAGTCTGAAGGTGAGAAAAACACAGGTGTAAAGCCTGAGCCTCCTGATTTTAAGCAGTGTCCCCACTACTTGCCTACACTGCAGGCTTGGCATGGCTTTACAACCATGTGAATTCTACTTTATAGGATGCTGTATTTCCCTGGGGAGTCGGGCGGTAGCGCAGTGGGTAAGCACACATGGAGCAATGCTCAAGGACTGGCATGAGCCCCCGGCTCCCCACCTGCAGGGGAGTCGCTTCACAGGCGGTGAAGCAGGTCTGCAGGTGTCTGTCTTTCTCTCCCCCTCTCTGTCTTCCCCTCCTCTCTCCATTTCTCTCTGTCCTATCCAGCAACAACGACATCAATAAAACAATAAGGGCAACAAAAGGGAATAAATAAATATTTTTTAAAAAGAATGCTGTATTTCCAGACTAAAGGACTACTGACCCATAGATAATTCAGTGTTCTGCATCTGTACTGTCTAGTGCCGCGACTGAGTTACTGACATGTGGTTAAGATGTTGCAGGAACTGACTTTTCAGTTTTCTTTAACTGTAGCCACGTGTGGCTAATGACTCCCACACTAGTCAACACAAGTCTGGAGTATGGAGGAATCTTCCACTGCGGTGCGGTTTCTTCTCTGTTAACTTGGCATTGCTAATGCACACTTGACTACTCTTTTGAGAGAAAACAATGCGGTTTGGGGCCTTTACTTCTCCTTGCCCTTAGGATATTTAGGTTATATCAGCATTGGCAAAACCAAGTCCTTTCTAAATTCTGACCTACTTAAGTGTAAAGATGTAATATGTTAACTGAAAAATGAAATATGTCGGGCTGGGTGGTGGCACAACTGATTGGATTGGGCGCACATGTTGCAATGCATAAGAACCTGGGTTCAAGCCTCCGGTTCCCACCTGTAGGGGGAAAGCTTCACAAGTGGTGAAACAGTACTGCAGGTATCTCTTTGCCTCTCTCTATCTCCCCTTTCCTCTCAATTTCTGCCTGTCTCTATCCAATAAATAAATAAAGATAATAAAAAAATTTAATAAAATATGTCCAATTTAGTTCAGTACAGTCTTCAAGGGAATGAGGAGAGTGTGACCCTCTGTGTCCTTGATTCTATTCTTTAAAAGTCTGAACTTTTAGAAAATTATTATTGGTTTTATTTATTTAGTTGTAAAAAAAAATCTGTTTGCTCTCACTGATTCAGATCAGTCATTTGATGCCTGCAAAGTTCAATGACACTTTTTTTAAAAAATATTTTATTTATTTGTGAGAAAGCTAGGAGGAGAGAGAAAGAACCAGACATCACTCTGGCACATGTGCTGCTGGGGACCTCATGCTTGAGAGTCCAAAGCTTCACCACTGTGCCACCTCCCGAGCCACTCAATGACACTTTAAATAAAGCTCAAGTGATAATTATAGACACAGACTAAAAAATGTTATATGATGTTTCTATTAAACTAAGGATGGAATTCTGAGATTACAGTCTGGGAAAAGGGAAACTGGTTTATAAATTGATAATCCATTGCAGATAAGCATTAAAATATTAAAGCAATGACATATTAAATGTTAAAGTTGCCTTCACTAGTAAAGTTATTGAACAATAACTTTCATTCATAGAGTCAGAAGCTGTATGAATGAAATCAGTAAGAGTAGCAGTTCTTATAACTAACATTTTCTTGACCAGAAAAATCTCAAGGAGCGGGGAAAGTAATGTGGTAACAGATTTTCCTAGGAGTACCATAAAAAGGCAAATATAAAAAAGTGGAGTTACAGTTCATAAGAAATTTTTTCTTGGGGGAGGATGGTGGTGTACCCAGTTAAATACACAGCATAAGAACCCGCACAAGGATCCGGGTTTGAGCCCCCCCCCCTCCGCTCCTCACTTGCAGGGGGGGGGGGCACGTCACAAGCAGTGAAGCAGGTCTAGAGGTGTCTGTCTTTTTCTCACCCTTTCTATCTCCCCTACTCAATTTTTCTCTGTCCTATCCAATTAAAAAAAAAAAAAAAACGGGCGGGTGGTAGGTAGTGCAGTGCATTGGGCGCACATGGCGCAAAGCCAAAGGACCCGCACAAGGATCCCGTTAGAGCCCTGGCTCCCCACAAGCAGTCAAGCAAGTCTTTCTCTCTCCCCCGCTGTCTTCCCCTTCTCTCTAGATTTCTGTCTGTCCTGACAACAATGACGACAGTAACAATAACAACAAGGGCAACAAAAATGGAGAAAATGGCCTCCAGGAGCAGTGGTTTCGTAGTGCAGGCATCCAGCCCCAGCGATAACCCTGGAAGCAAAAAAAAAAGGGGGGGGGGATGGCCTTCAGGAGCAGTGAATTCATAGAGGCAGCGCTGAGCTCCAGTGATAACCCTGGAGGCAAAAAAAGAAAACATTTTTCCTGCTAGTATGTTTTTTTTTTCTTTTTTCCTTTATGGGGGGGGATTAATGGTTTACAGTAGACAGTAAAATGCAGTAGTTTGTACATGTGTAACATTTTTCAGTTTTCCAAGTAACATTCTAATCCCCCACCTAGGTTGTCCTCCTCTGTCATGTTCCAGGACCTGAACACTCACCCCCACCCCAGAGTCCTTTACCTTGGTGCTTCTAGTATGGTTTGTGACTTATTTATACAAGTAATTTTAACTAAGCTTGATAGACAGTTGGCTCCTACAAATTGTATCAGGAAAATACCTCTTGTAGTAGGAGGCAGGATATATTGAATTTATTTAAAAGACATAATTTTTTTAAATAATTTATTTCTTTATTGGGGAATTAGTGCTTTACATTCAACAGTAAATACAATAGTTTGTACATGCATAACATTCCCCAGATTCCCATTTAACAATACAAACCCCACTATGTCATTCATCATCTTTCATGGACCTGTATTCTCCCCACCCACCCACCCACCCCAGAGTCTTTTACTTTGGTGCAATACTCCAATTCCATTTCAGGTTCGACTTGTGTTTTCTTTTCTAATCTTGTTTTTCAACTTCGGCCTGAGAGTGAGATCATCCCATATTCATCCTTCTGTTTCTGACTTATTTCACTCAACATGATTTTTTCAAGGTCCATCCAAGATCGGCTGAAAACGGTGAAGTCACCATTTTTTACAGCTGAGTAGTATTCCATTGTGTATATAGACCACAACTTGCTCAGCCACTCATCTGTTGTTGGACACCTGGGTTGCTTCCAGGTTTTGGCTATTACAAATTGTGCTGCCAAGAACATATGTATACACAGATCTTTTTGGATGGATGTGTTGGGTTCCTTAGGATATATCCCCAGGAGGGGAATTGCAGGGTCATAGGGTAGGTCCATTTCTAGCCTTCTGAGAGTTCTCCAGACTGTTCTCCACAGAGGTTGGACCAATTGACATTCCCACCAGCAGTGCAGGAGGGTTCCTTTGACCCCACACCCTCTCCAGCATTTGCTGCTGTTACCTTTTCTGATGTATGACATTCTCACAGGAGTGAAGTGGTATCTCATTGTTGTCTTTATTTGCATTTCTCTGACAATCAGAGACTTGGAGCATTTTTCATGTGTTTCTCGGCCTTTTGGATCTCTTCTGTGGTGAATATTCTGTCCAAGTCCTCCCCCCATTTTTGGATGGGGTTATTTGTTGTCTTGTTGAGTCTGGCAAGCTCTTTATATATGCTGGTTATTAAACTCTTATCTGATGTATGGCATGTAAAGATCTTCTCCCATTCTGTGAGGGGTCTCTTGGTTTGGGTAGTGGTTTCTTTTGCTGTGAAGAAGCTTTTTAATTTGATGTAGTCCCATAGGTTTATACTTGCCTTAGTCTTCCTTGTAATTGGATTCGTTTCATTGAAAATGTCTTTAAAATTTATGCGGAAAAAAGTTCTGCCAATATTTTCCTCTAAGTATCTGATAGTTTCTGGTCTAACATCCAAGTTAGACCAGATAGTTTCTGGTCTGACAGATCAGGTACTAGACAGGGCTGCCCACTATCACCATTACTATTCAATATAGTGTTGGAAGTTCTTGCCATCATAATCAGGCAGGAGCAAGGAATTAAAGGGATACAGATTGGAAGAGAAGAAGTCAAACTCTCCTTATTTGCAGATGACATGATAGTATACATGGAAAAACCTAAGTAATCCAGCAAGAACCTTTTAGAAATCATCAGGCAATACAGTAAGGTGTCAGGCTATAAAATTAACATTCAAAAGTCAGTGGCATTCCTCTATGCAAACACTAAGTTAGAAGAAATTGAAATCCAGAAATCAGTTCCTTTTTCTATAGCAACAAAAACAATAAAATATCTAGGAGTAAACCTAATCAAAGAAGTGAAAGACTTGTATACTGAAAATTATGAGTCACTACTCAAAGAAATTGAAAAAGACACAAAGAAGTGGAAAGATATTCCATGTTCATGGGTTGGAAGAATTAACATCATCAAAATGAATATATTACCCAGAGCCATCTACAAATTTAATGCTATCCCCATCAAGATCCCAAGCACATTTTTTAGGAGAATAGAACAAATGCTACAAATGTTTATCTGGAACCAGAAAAGACCTAGAATTGCCAAAACAGTCTTGAGAAAAAAGAACAGAACCGGAGGCATCACACTCCCAGATCTCAAACTGTATTATAGGGCCATTGTCATCAAAACTGCTTGGTACTGGAACATGAACAGACACACTGACCAGTGGAATAGAATTGAGAGCCCAGAAATGAGGCCCCACACGTATGGACATCTAATCTTTGACAAAGGGGCCCAGACTATTACATGGGGAAAGCAGAGTCTCTTCAACAAATGGTGTTGGAAACAATGGGTTGAAACATGCAGAAGAATGAAACTGAATCACTGTATTTCACCAAATACAAAAGTAAATTCCAAGTGGATCAAGGAAAAGACACATAATTTAATGCAAATTTGAACAAATTAAATAACCAAATCGTGCATTTCTATAAATAACAATGTTATGTTACAAAGATAAAACTAAATGTGGATCTTCATCTTGTATTTAGCACGTTTCTGTTTAATTTTTTTGATTCATTACTATAGTCATAAAAATGTGTAGTATTTTATAATTAATTATTGTTAAATATGAAAATACTTTTTTTTTTGCCTCCAGGGTTAATAATGGGGTTCAGTGCCTGCACCACGAATCCACTGATTCTGGAGGCTAATTTTTTTCCCTTTTGTTGCCCTTGTTATTATTATTGTTGTCATTGATGATATTATTGTTGGACAGGACAGAGAGAAATGGAGAGAGGAGGGGAAGATAGAAGGGGGAAGAAAGATAGACACCTGCAGACCAGCTTTACGGCCTGTGAAGTGACTCACCTGCAGGTGGGGAGTCGGGGGGCTAGAACCAGGATCCTTATGCTGGTCCTTGCACTTCGTGACATGTGCTCTTAACCCACTGCGCTACCACCCGACTCCCATGAAAATACTTTTAACTAATAAAATATTTTTCAGTCCCTAGAAGTTCTCTTCAGGTCTCCTTCCACCTAATAACCTTTATTCCCTAGAGGGGTATCTAACACCGTAGACTGGATTTGATTTGAATTTTTAAATAGAGGCAGATAGAGAGCGTCAAAGAGACTGCAGCACCTAAACACCCTTTGGCTTATTCACCTGTTCTACCACTGACAGAAACTTAGAAACAAAGGTTAATTTACTTGGGGAATGCTTATAAATAGCATTGCATGAGTATCACTTTCCTATTTACATATTTCTTTTTAGCTCTTTTTCTAGAAGTGGAACTGCTACATTATAGGGTGTGTGTACATCTGACCAGTTTCAGTTGATACTCTCTCTGTCCCTCTCTTATCTCCCCTGCCTCTCTCAATGTCTCTCTGTCCTATCCAGCAACGACAGTGGGAAAATGATGCCACCAGAACATAAGTACACAGTAGTCTACAGTGAGTCAGTATGAAATTCATAATGAAATAGTGTCTACTTAGACTTAGATACCCTCCTCACCTATTTCCTATTATAGTTCTCTAACTCACTCCAAAGCTATCCTTATCAAAGCAAGGACTGCAAAAGCTGAATAAGGGTAAGAGACTGGCATACTTTAATGATGACTCTTTAGTCACTCTCAGGCCACCCCATCAGCTGGGGCCCTAGTTGGGGGAGTCCTGAGATTCCCAAACAGACATAATGGGCCTAGACCTCAAATAAATCCCTCTCTCCATTGTTACCAGTCATCTCTATCAGGAACAACAAAAACAGACCCCTTTGTGGACCCCCATAGGGACCTTGCCCTCAATTTGGATCAACAATGGTAGAGAATGTTCCATCCTCTGAAGGGAGGATGGACAACATACTCTGTGCTACACCTGAGGAAGATGGGTCCTGATATTGGGGCAGCTTGGAATGTTCCTACTCATGACCACAGAATGTGAGGTCAGATCTACAGGGATGTAGAGGTCACATAGGCTCTTAAGCTGAATATAGGCCCCAGATCAGATCAAATTGATGGGGTTTACAGTCAACAATATTTATACACCTTTCCCCTGGGAGCTACTCTCTTCCCAGATCTAACTTTCTGGTCCTTCTTCCAGCCATGACATCATCTCTCCAGACAATAACTAGGATCCACCTGCATATCAGATTATAGGCTCAAGGAAAAAAAAAAAAAAAAACTAGTATAGTCACAGGCCCTTTGGAATATAACTAAAATATGCCTACTAGCTATCTACAGAATGGAGACACCCCCCTCCCTTCACCTGCACTACTCCAGCCTTTAGGTTCATGATTAATCAATGACTTGTTTGGCTTTATATGTTAAGTCTCTTTTCAGCAAACAGGTTCCAGATGCTAGCATGATGTCAACCAGACTTCCCTGGACAGACAACCCCACCAATGTGTCCTGGAGCTCGATTACCCAGAACCCCGCCCCACCTAGGAAAGAGAAAGGCAGGCTGGGAGTGTGAATCCACCTGTCAACGCCCATATTCAGTGGGGAAGCAATTAGAGAAGCCAGACCTTCCACCTTCTGCACCCCACAATGACTGTGGGTCCATACTCCCAGAGAGTTAAAGAATAAATAGGCAAGCTATCAGGGGAGGGGATGGGATACAGAGTTCTGGTGGTGGGAATTGTGTGGAGTTGTACCCCTTTTATCCTATGGTTTTGTCAATGTTTCCTTTTTTTTTTTTTTTTTTTTTCCTCCAGGGTTATTGCTGGGCTTGGTGCCTGCACCATGAATCCACCGCTCCTGGAGGCCATTTTTCCCCCTTTTTGTTGCCCTAGTTGTTGCAGCCTCGTTGCGGTTATTATTGCTATTGTTGACGTTGCTTTGTTGTTGGATAGGACAGAGAGAAATGGAGAGAGGAGGGGAAGACAGAGAGAGAGGGGAGAGAAAGATAGACACCTGCAGACCTGCTTCACCGCCCGTGAAGCGACGCCCCTGCAGGTGGGGAGCCGGGGGCTCGAACCGGGATCCTTACGCCGGTCCCTGCGCTTTGCGCCACGTGCGCTTAACCCACTGCGCCACCGCCCGACTCCCCAATGTTTCCTTTTTATAAATGAAAAAAAAAAATTTTAAATGCCACCAGGAACAGTGGATTCGTAGTGCAGGCACTGAGCCCCAGTGATAACCCTCCAGGCAAAAAAAAAAAAAAGGAAAAGATAACAATTTGTGTATTAAGATTAAGTAATTTTAGGGAGTCTGGCGGTAGCACAGTGGGTTAAGCGCAGGTGGCGCAAAGCGCAGTGACCAGTATAAACATCCCGGTTCGAGCCCCCGGCTCCCCACCTGCAGGGGAGTTGCTTCACAAGCAGTGACGCAGGTTTGCAGGTGTCTATCTTTCTCTCTCCTCTGTCTTCCCCTCCTCTCTCCATTTCTCTCTGTCCTATCCAACAACGACAGCAGTAACAACAACAATAATAAAACAACAAGGGTAACAAAAGGGAATAAATATTTTTTAAAATTAACAAAAAAGATGAAGTAATTTTAAAACATTTTACTAAAGAAAGATAAGTTCTTTGTATGGTTGAATAATACTAATTAGATGAGAAAATCCTCTTCACACAACTATACATGCAAAGTCTCTGGTCTTGATGAATTTGGTTTCACAAGGGGAATTCCACTAATGTATAGAATGAAATGAGTAAAACAGGGATTCTGCATGCTTCCTTAGGAGTAAACCAGCTTGTTTGTTTGTTTGTTTGTTTGTTTGTTTGTTTGTCTCCAGGGTTATTGCTGGGACTCGATGCCTGCGCTACAAATCCACTGCTCCTGGAAGCCATTTTTTTTTCCTTTTGTTGCCCTTGTTTATCATTGTTGTATTTGTTATTGTTATTATTGCAGGCATTGTTGTTGGATAGGACAGAGAGAAATGGAGAGAGATGGGGAAGACAGAAAGGGGGAGAGAAAGAGAAGACACCTGCAGACATGCTTCACTGCCTGCAGGTGGAGAGCCTAGAGCTTGAACCGGCCTGGTGGGTGTGCTTTGAGCCATGTGTGAGTAACCCACTGCGCTACCGCCCAGCCCCTAAACCAGCTATTTCTTTTTTTTTTTTTTTTTTATTTAATTTTTTATTTAAGAAAGGATTAGTGAACAAAAGCATAAGGTAGGAGGGGTACAACTCCACACAATTCCCACCACCCAATCCCCATAACCCACCCCCTCCCCTGATAGCTTTCCCATTCTCTATCCCTCTGGGAGCATGGACCCAGGGTTGTTGAGGGATGCAGAAGGTAGAAGGTCTGGCTTCTGTAATTGCTTCCCCACTGAACATGGGCGTTGACTGGTCGGTCCATACCCCCAGTCTGCAGCTATTTCTTTGCTTCCTTCTTTGTTCTGATTTTACATTAGAAGGAGACATTTAAGAATTGCTTTATTTTTTTCTGATTGTGTTTGCCTGTCTTTAAGGTTTCAAATAATCCTAACAAAGGCGATAAAACAGTAAAGGAGATAAAAGTCAACAGTAAGGGATATGAGATGAAATGACCTAGAGTCTAGGGTTTTCTTTCCATCGTGTGTGTTGCTTATTGTGTGATGATTGACAAGTCAGATTCTTGGGAGTTTGTTTTCCTGTCAACACAGTGAGGAGATGGGGCTTTCGATCCTCAGTGCTCTGTGAGAAATTATATAGAATGGAGCAGTGGGCCATACAGATATGCTTTTTGTTTGTTCGTTGCTTGCTTGTTTTTTTTCTCTTTGGGAAGCAGGAATCAGTCTTTCTTCCTCAGTTGAACCTTTGGGTGTTTTCATACCAAATATATTTTTCAAAAGAGCTTGTATTTCGGGTCCTAGCATGGTTTGAACTCACAGTGGTGCTTAAGCTAGGGTAGCTGACACAAAGTGTTCACTATATACCAGCTGTGCTAATGTTTCACATACATCATCACACTTAAGTTCATATGGTAACCTTATGGGGTTGTTTTTAATATCGTTTGCATAGATAGGCCAGCAAAGTATCTGGATGACCAAGACATTTTATCCAAGTAAACTGCACAACTGCAAATGAACAGAGACAGCCTAATTTGGATCCCTGACAGCCAGGAATATTCAGGACCACAATCGTTGGCATTCATTTTATTGGACAGGACAGAAAGAAATTGAGAGGGGAGAGAGAGAGAAAGATAAGACACCTGCAGACCTGTTTCATTATTTGTGAAATATCCGTCCTGCAGGTGGGAAGAGGAGGCTCAAGCTGAAGCCTTAAATGAGTCCTTGCACTTCTATGCTCTGCACTTAACCTGGTGTGCCACTGGCTGGCCCCTGAAAAATAATTTTCTTTACCATAGCTTTCAGATAAATTGAACTGTTACTGGTCATCCAAAAAGCCAAGTACAATTTTTCTTTCTTTTTTAAAAAAAATTTATGTATTTATTTATGAGAGCCAAGAAAGAACTAGAACATTACTCTAGCCTATGCAATGCTGCAAATAGAACTTGGAATCTCACACATGCAAGTCCAATACTCTAGACTTAGTGCCACCTCCCAGGGCACTGGTACAATTTTCTTTTCATTCATTTTCTTCCTTCATTGAGTACACATAGCTTTTTTGGTGTGTATTGCAAACATTCACCAAATTTGTGAGTAAAGTATTTGCCCCACTCAAACAGGACTTTGGATGCATCCTTTTCGGTTATTGAGCAATTCCAGGCTTTCCGATACTCTAGATTTATGTTGACAGCGCCTTTCCTTTTCAAAAAAAAAAAAAGAAATAGTTTTATTATTTATGTCATATGATTTCTGAACCAATTTTTTTTCCTAGGTCAAAAGAAAGTCACTATAATTTTTTTTACCAGTAAGTAGTTGTTGCTATGTTATTTTGGGTCCTGAGAGTCTTTAGGGACTCTGTTTAACTAACTTACCTACTTATAGTAGATTCGTTGTGTTTTATTCTAAAAGGTTCATGGCAAACAGTAAATATACATCAGCATTCAAATTTTCACACCAACCCTAAAGCCTGCGCTCTTGAAATTTCACTTAATTAAAACACGATAAATAGGCCTTGTTGTCTGAGGTTGTGGATCGCAACCTGTCAATGCCCATGAAGAAAAACCACTACAAAAGCTAGATCTCCTTCCTTCTGCACCTCATAAAGAATTTTGGTCCATACTGCCAGAGGGGCAAGTGTTAGGGGAAGATGACCAAAGAGCTGTGAACCCCATTTCCACTGGGATCCAGAATGTTTGTCACCAGATTCTTTGGTTTTGTACCTTCACTTATAGAAAAGAGAATCTGGAAAACACCAGAGGAAGTCAGGCACTGTTTGATTTATCTGAGAGGGCAGAGGAAAAAGGAAGGACACTTGGAAGTGGTAACAGTTGTAGGTGTGACTTAGGAAGAAAGTGAAGGTAGGGCTGTAGAAGTGAATAAAAATAATAATAAAGGTAGAAAGATAGGCAGGCAGTCCATATCTATGATGTTGAGATCTCTATATATCTATAACTATTGCAGTTTCTGCTAGAGGGGGATGGGGGCACAGGACTTTGGTGTTAGAAATGATATGGAATTATACCCTTATTAGAATTTCATAAATCATGGGAATCGGGCGGTAGTGCGGCGGGTTAAGCGCACTTGGCACAAAGCGCAAGGACTGGCGGAAAGATACCGGTTAGAGCCCCTGGCTCCCCACCTGCAGGGGGGTCACTTCACAAGCAGTGAAGCAGGTCTGCAGGTGTCTGTCTTTCTCTGCCCCTCTCTGTCTTCCCTTCCTCTCTCCATTTCTCTCTATCCTATCCAACAATGACGATATCAACAATAATATCTACAACAATAAATAAACAAGGGCAACAAAAGGGAAAATAAATAATAAAAAAATTTTAAGAATTTTATATATCATTAGTAACAAAATTTAAAAAATAAATAAATGGTTTGGTTTAGATTGAGAAGTTGCTTTATTTTAGCTATATAGAGCAATGTACCCATTAAGCTTTCAGAGGGGTGTGATTATTAAGAAATGCTTGAACGGCCGAAATAGCTCAGTTGGGAGAGCGTTAGACTGAAGAAATGCTTGCAGTAATGACCTCTTAAAAGTATTCATATACTCAAAATCTAATTTTTATAATAACACAATGAATATAACTGTGTAAAAAGATTTCATTTATTAATGAAAGGAATACGATGAGAGAAAGAGAACCAGACATCACTCTGGTACATGTGTTGTTGGGGATAGAACTTAGGGCCTCATGCTTGAGAGCCCAACACTTTATCCACTGCGCCACCTCCCCATCCACAAGAATCTGACTTTTATAAAGCTGAAGTAGAAGATAAAAATCAGGGCCAGGTGATGACATGACCAGTAAAATGCAAAGGATTCCGGTTTGTATCTAAAGACTCCTCACTTATAGGGAGGAAGCTTCAGAAGTTGTGAAGCAGACTGCAAATATCCCTCTCTCTCTCTCTCTCTCTCTCTCTCTCCTCCTCTCTCACTTTATTTTTCTCTATCTGTCATAATTTATTTTTTTTAAAAAAATGGAAAATATGGCTGCCAGGAGTGATGCATTCGTCTTGGAGGCACTGAGCCCCAGAGATAACCTTAGTAGCAAAAGAAGAGAAGGAGGAAGAAGTGGCCGAGGAAGAAGAGATGTTAATATTAAATTAATGAATTGTACAGAAAAATATATAAGCAGAAGTTGGGAGAATGTGGACTAGAAATGGTAGTTGGTGTATTCAAAAGAAAGAAAACTTAGGGGTGAAAAGTGGGTGAAAGGAGGCTCATCTGGCCCTGCTTGACCACTTGTGAAGCTTCTCCCCTGTGGGTGGGGACCAGGGGCTTGAACCTGGGTCTTTGTGCACTGTGATGTATGCACTTCACCAGGTGTGCCTCCACCTGGCCCCTCCAAAACTTTTAATAATAATCATTATTCCTAATATTTTTGTTCACTTTTTAGCTTTTTTTCATGTTAACCCAATAGTGTTGTGTTGTTGTTGTTGTTGTTGTTGTTTTTAAGTCCAAAATTTTTCATATTCCTGTGATTAAAAAACACAGGCCGTGTTGGGCGGTGGTGCAGCGGGTTAAGCGCAGGTGGTGCCAAGTGCAAGGACCTGCATAAGGATCCTGTTCAAGCCCCAGGCTCCCCACCTGCAGGGGAGTCACTTCACAGGCAGTGAAGCAGGTCTGCAGGTGTCTTTCTCTCCTCTCTACCTTCCCCTCCTATCCAACAATGACATCAACAATAACAATAATAACCACAACAAGGCTACAACCAGGGCAACAAAAGGTGGGGAAAATGGCCTCCAGGAGCAGTGGATTCATGTCATGGTGCAGGCACTGAGCCTCAGCAATAACCCTGGAGGCAAAAACAAAAAGAACTGACATGGTGGAAGTTCTAGTTTTATTCCAGAGTTTGTGTTTGTAGAGAATTGTTAGATAATTAAGCACTTACTGGGAGATAGTTTTAAGGTAAATGGACTCTAATGTCACACTTATTACTCCTTTATTCTTATTTCAGTTTCTGAACTCCATGTTCCTCGTAGCTACAGTGGACAACTATGACTTGTTTAAAAGGAAATAAGCATGGACACATTTCTCAACCTGTTTTGCCCCAAACCATCCCTCTTTTATTTATTTTCTTTTTTCCAGCTTCTTTCTTTTGGAGGAAGTAGAAGATTTCAAGTCAGGGTAATCAGTGGATGAACTTCCTTTAAGGTTATTTTGTGCCTGGAAGATAAAATTCTTGGAGATGAAACTCAAATAGTTTCTCAATTTGTAGCTCAAATTATACGTCTTTGAAGCTAATCCGGAAAACTTGTCCAGATTTTTACCTGGAACATCTGTAATTAGTATGCTAGAAAAACATTTTGCTTCTCCTGAAGGTTATTTGTAAGAATGCACTGAGGCCATAGTAACTTTATTCACTTTCAAGCAATAAGCTCTTCAGGCCTTTCTGGTGATATCATCATGTAGTCATGCATGATTCTTGGATCTTTTTATTTCCTGTGATATTCATGAAGGGAAAATATTACCAACGGTTAGCTTTTAACCTTAAAATTAGAGTGTCTTACTATAGCCCCTGCTATTGCTTATTTACAAGTAAAACAAATGAACCTGGAAACATTTGATTCAGAGACTAAAGGTTAAGTATGCCAGAATCAAGACAGTAGCAAAAACAGACTTAGATTTGTGTTAACAAGATGACACAGTGAAAAAAATCTCCTCTAGAAGAACAGATCATTAGAGGACCCAGACCAGAGAAATGAGTGGCAAACTTAGCTTGACTGGAGAGCCACTGTGTTAAAAAGGTACAGAAAGATATTTATATTGTCTTTTAGAAATGCAGTTGTTATCACATGGCTTTGTGTGTTTTATTTTATTTTATTTTCCCTTTTGTTGCTCTTTTTTGTTGTTGTTGTTTTAGTTATTGTTGTTATTGATGTCGTCGTTGTTGGCTAGGACAGAAAGAATTGGAGAGAGATGGGGAAAACAGGGGGAGAGAAAGACAGACACCTGCAGACCTGCTTCACCACCTGTGAAGCGACTCCCCTGCAGGTGGGGAACGGGGGGGGGGGGGGGGGGGGGGAGCTCTAACCCGGAACCTTCCGCCAGTCCCTGCGCTTCGCCCCACGTGCGCTAAATCCACTATGCTACTGCCCTACTCCCCGATTTGTGTTTTTCTTATGCTGAAAAACTGAATAGGCTTGAAAGGAATTATTTTGCTATGCTTATTGGTATATCTAATAAAGAGTTACATCTATTTGTTGCTTCTGTCCCATTTATGAAATACTATATTATATCCAGAATACGCAAGGTTTTTCTTAAACAACAGATCAAGATCATAGGCTTTAGGTAGACACTTAAATAACCCCTTTTAAGTTATATAAACCTTCCTTTGTGAACTGCGGTTTGTCAGTCTCTGGTGTTAATGATCACCTTGTGAGTCTGATCTGGCAGCTAGCCCCTCTTTACGCACCTAACTTCTGCAGTTACCACTCCTCTACTATCTGTCTGACATGAACAATGTAAGAATTTAAACACAGTTCTTTAGTAAGAGATCTTACTGTGTCCAGGCAAAGAAAAATGCATAAACATGCTATTTACACATGTTTTCTTATTACAGTGTGGTGAATGTTGTTATTAGTGTCCAAAAGGCTTGTGGAAGGTGTTAAGAGAAGCTCGCTCCACAGAAAAAAAAATGATCTTGTAACAACCCCCACTCCTTAGCACTCAAGGAAAGACTTTCAGTTCCAGGAAGGGATATATTTGTCCCTTAGTGTAAAACATCTGTTTATTTTTTTTTAACTTCACTCCCAGACCTCAGTTTCCAGGTTATAAAATAGATGACATTATCTTAAATACTACGAAGAACCTCTGAGGAAATGGATGTTATACAACAGTTACAGAGCTAAACAAATATATCACTCAAGGCCGGGTGGTGGAACGCCTGGTTGAGCACACATTACAGTGTGCAAGGACCTGTGTTCAAGCCCCTGGTCCCCACCTGCAGGGGCAAAGCTTTGCAAGTGGTGAAGCAGGGCTGCAGTTGTCTGTCTGTCTCTGTCTCTCTCTCTCCCCCCTTCCCTCTTGATTTCTGGCTGTCTCTATCCAATAAGTAAATATAATAAAAATTTTTTAAAAACAAGTATATCACTCAAAGTATCCAACTCCTGCTTCTTCTGAATACATTTCTTTAACAGATAATGACCACCAGCTAACATATAGATTTGAATGTGTAAATAATGAATTTTAGTCCTGTATTCCATCCTCGGTTTTTTTTAACATAACAGAATTGAAGTAAATTATGTCTGAGATTGCTTCCAGTTCTAGGTACTGTCATTATAATTAGACAGAATTCCTAATAACACATAGTCTTTTCCTCTAGAGAAATTTAACTTGATGCTGAACAAAAAGCAGATGAAAGGGGCCAGGTGGTGATACACATGGTTGAGTGCATGTTACAAAGTGCAAGGAGCCATGCTGGAACCCTGGTCCTCACCTGCAGGGGGAAAGGGTTTTGAGTGGTGAAGCAGGGCTGCAGGTGTCTCTCAGTCTCTCTTCCTATCACCCCCTTCCCTCTTAATTTCTGGCTCTCTATCCAATAAAGAAATAAAGATTTAAAACAAAAAGAAAAAATTCTTTTTTGCCTCCAGGGTTATTGCTGGGGTTTGGTGCCTACACTACAAATCCACTGCTCCTGGAGACTATTTTTTCCCTTTTGTTCAAGCCTTGTTATCGTTATTATTGTTATTGTTGTTGTTGCTGTTGTTATTGCTATCATTGTTGTTGGATAGGACAGAAAGAAGTCGAGGGGGGGGGAGAGAAAGACACCTACCTGCAGACTTGCTTCACCACTTGTGAGGTGACTCCCCCCCCCCGAAGGTGGGGAGCTGGGGGCTCACTTATCTGGAGAACTTAATTACAGTGACATATAAGATAATCAGCAGCAGTTAATATGCATAAGCTATTTATTAGGTAATAAAGATAATGTAAAATTAAGAAGTCCCTGTCTTATACAACGGGGACATATACAGAAAGTAATAACATATACAGAAAGTAATAACAAGAGCCTTAGTTCTTTTAGCCTAGAGAAGTAATTCTTCATACTAGCTGCACATTAAAAAAAAAAAATCCCAATGCGGCAGGGGAGATAACATAATGGTCGAGCAAACAGACTTCCATACCTGAGGCTCAGAGGTCCCAGGTTCAGTCCCCCGCACCACCATAAGCCAAAGCTGAGCCAGTGCTCTTATAAAAAAAGAAAGAAAGAAAAGAAAAAAAAAAATCCCAATGCTATTACAGTAGTCTAGACCAACTAAATAGCCTTTTCTGGATAGTATAAGTATGGAAGCCAAATACTGAAGATAGAAGTCAAGTTTCGTTAAAACGTTAATTTTGTTATGTTCAATACATCATAGATATATTTCCTTTTCCAGTTCTGACTTAGTATCTTTTTCCAAAATTTATATTTATCAAGTAAAAGCTCCTTTAGCTACTCTGGATATTCTGGATTTATTTATTTACAAATGTGTTAAGTAGAAAGAAACCATATAGGGACCATAAACAGGGAATCTGTTTTTAGTGTATTTCAGTTTTATCTTTATCTATCTATAAATAAATGAAAACAAATTACATTTTCAAAGCAGCATCACCTGTTGTTTCTGTTGTTTCCTTCAAAATACCTTTCCATATCTCTTAGTCAGAAATGAAACTATATGCATATCTGTACACATAACATCATATGCAATGTAAATTTCAGAAAGTTGGGGATGGGTGGTGGTGCACCAGGTTGAGCATACATATTACAGTGCACAAGGGCCTGGGTTCGAGCCCCCAGTCCCCACTTGCCGAGGGAAAGCTTTGCAAGTGGTGAAGCAGTGCTGCAGGTGTCTCTCTATCTCCCCTCCTCCTTTCAATTTCTGGCTGTCTCTATCCAATAAATAAAGATAATAAATTTTTTTAATTGCAGAAATTTAATGTTATCATATCACAGCAAGTAGACTTAAAGAGGTTAGCTTCTTACTAGTATATGCATATAACTTATAGAAGTTTCTGTTTCTAAATTATGTTCTGCAATGGAAACAACAGACTTTAAATGGTGACTGATGATAGAAGTGTTGGCATCCCGGCATCTCTAATGCCCTCGGATAACAGCTTTGAAAAGTCTAGCCACAAATCACGCAACAGTAGGATACACTTCACAAGAGAAGTGCTGACTTATTCCGTGATGATAGAAATAGCGATGTGGCACAATTGTCTGTTAAACTATAAAAGTATTTGTAATATCCAAGTTGTACTTATTTTTTTTAACCACAAGAGGTCCCTGTATCCTGTTTGGGTATCCTGCCTGGCATTTTTATGTGATTCCCAGGCAGTTTGCTATTATTTCCATGACTCGTCAAAATTTTAACATAGGAAAGTTAGCTTTTACTCTTTTTTTTGTTTACCTCCAGAGTTATTGCTGGGGCTCAGTGCCTGCACCATGAATCCACTGCTTCTGGAGGCCTCCCCCACCCTTTTTTTGTTGCCCTTGTTGTGGTTATTACTGTTGTTGATGATGTCATTCGCTGTTGATAGGACAGAGAAAAATCGAGAGAGATGGGGAAGACTGAGAGGTGGAGAGAAAGACACCTGCAGACCTGCTTCACCACCTGTGAAGCGACTCCCCCGCAGGTGGGGAGCCGGGCCTCAAAAGCCAGATCCTTACTCCGGTCCTTGTGCTTTGCGCCACGTGTGCTTAACCCGCTGCACTACCGCCTGACCCCTAGCTTTTATTCTTTAAACCCTGCTCTTTTTTTTTTTTTTTTCCAATTCCATTTACACAGAAAATACCAGCATCAAAGTATTTCTGAGAGCTAGAGAGGCCAGGAGAATGACCGACTTGCAGTGGCAGGGAAACTAAATTCCTTCAGAGGTTAATAAGTAAAGACACAGACTTCCTTTGTGAGTTAAAAATGACCAGAACTGTTTTTATCTTTTCATCATCTACAGATTCCTTTACCTTGTCCGAGTTAGTGTTACTAAATATCATTAAGTAGGCATTATTTATTTCAGTAGGGACAGAGAAGTGCAAAAGTGCATTCCATAGGATGATTTTTTAAAATATTTTTTATTTATTTTCCCTTTTGTTGCCCTTGTTGTTTTTCATTGTTGTTGTAGTTATTATTGTTGTTATTGATGTCGTCGTTGTTGGATAGGACAGAGAGAAATGGAGAGAGGAGGGGAAGACAAAGAGGGGGAGAGAAAGACAGACACCTGCAGACCTGTTTCACCACTCCTGCAGGTGGAGACCTGGGACTCGAATCTGGGTCCTTGTGCATTGTGACATGTCCCTCAGCTAGGTGCACCACCACCCGGCCCCCAGGATGATTTTTATAGGACATGAATAATGTGGGTTTTGTCACTTACAATTAGGCCATATGTTACTACTCATTACTTGGAGTGCAAATAAACATGCATGTTTCAGTGTCTGGCCTTCCAGATATTCAGATATTCATTCATGGGTACTGTTCCTTGCCTAACAAAAGGACTATCTTTGAAAGATAATGAAATTTTTTTAAAAAACTATGTTACACTACACTAAATACAACTTTGGTTTTATACTTTTTGTATAAAAATAAATATTTATCTATCATTCATTGGACATTCTATTTCTATAGAACTTGTCTTTTGAGCTTGTTCATTTTAGTCTGATGTGTGAACAGAATCAGAACATTTCCATTGTCACCTACCTCAGAGAATACTTCCTTTTAAATTGTTGTGTTTGGGAATTCTGCTCATTAGAGAATACTAATAAAATTAATCTAAGCATAAATATTAAAGTTATGTGAAAAGATGTATTCTTTAAAATGTTTTTGTTTGGAAGTGGAACAGAATTTTTTGTTTTATGCAGGTTCAGGGAATGAACCAGGGGTCTCATTCATTCAAATGAGCTTTTAATCTGTATACTTTTTTTTTAATGTTATATTTTTACTTATTCATGGGAAAGACAGGAAAAGAGAGAAGAAGAACCAGACATCACTCTGGCACATGTGCTGCCTGGGATTGAACTCAGGACCTCACGCCTAAGAATCCAATGCTTTATCCACTGTGCCACCTCCCGGACCACTTACTGTGTAAACTTCGAGGGAAAGTCAAATCTCGAAAGGGAAAAACACCAAAGCTGCTCTCCACAATCAGATGAATTTCTTTGGTGCTTTGAATAATATTCCCGTGTAGTGCCAGGGATTGACTCGGATCAGAGGTGTGCTCTAACTGCTGAGATATGTGCTGGCCCTATTAACAGTAGCTTTTTAACAGTGGTTTACATTTTCACCACTAGATGGCACCAAACACGTACAACTGAGAAAAAAAATAATAACCTTTCAAAAATGGTTTCTGAATAGAGTAGCTTAAGTATATAATTAGTTAATGTGTTACATACTATGGTTCTTTTGTCATCCATCCCACAAAGTTCCTAATGCCACAGAAGCTTTTTTTTTTTTCTGGGTAAAATACTCTCACAAATATCATTAGTCAACAATTCCAGTCATGGTTTTAACAAATAGGTAATAATCTTAAAAAGCAATGATTAATGGCTTTATTGCTAGAAAAAAAAATGTTTTTACTCTCTTGTCTGTAGTTTTGAAGGAGATGAAGTTGTATGAGAATACAGAGTCAAAAAAAGACACAAATAAAAAAATCACTTAATTTTTTTTTCCAGAAAACTGTGGCATATATTTTCCAGAAATAAAGAGAGATCCAGGCAAATATTTAAATCGCTGTCCTGAATCGGTAAAAAAGTGGCTTCAGCAGCTAAAGAAGGCCGGAAAAGTTCTTTTGTTAATTACTAGTTCTCACAGTGACTACTGCAGACTTCTCTGTGGATATATTCTTGGGTAAGCGATGCTCATTCATTTTTCATTGTCTCATAAAATACTTAGAGCTGTGATGACCATATTACATTCTGAGTGGCAAATGGTTGTCCCTTGTAACATCCCTCAGCATCTACTGACAACAGCACACCCCATGTACATTTGACTGAGTTATGTTCATAGTCCATTTTTTTAAAAAAATATTTTCTGACAGGTAGATATACCACACATCTTCAAATGACTTTGCACAGAATTTGTTTCTTCGCCTTGGATAATTGCTCAGTGCACCAAGCTGCAGTTTACCTCTCTCTTCCCTGCCCTGAGTACAACCCTTTAGTCTTCATGTCAGTAGGGAGTCCTGTACGTCACCGTTGAGTACAGGAATGGAATGAAAATCGAATTGGCATAAGCTTTAAGGCAAAATAGACAGAGATTCAAGCCCTGAATTGAAGCTTCCAGTTAGAGCAGCTTCTATAGACTCTTCCCCTCGATTTTATGTTAAAAATGGGGCAACAATACTTCCTCTGTTTGTAGAAATACTTAAATTGCCTAGTTGAGATAAAGTACTCCGCAAAATGGTTTGTGAGTTTCCACAAGCGCTAATACTGTCATTCCCCCCAGCAACACCAGAGGAAAATTCTAACATGGACTATTAAAACTCCCTGACATTTGCTCAGATTCAGTGAATATTCAATTTTGAATGTGAAACAACTTTCCTTTACACTGACTTCCATCGGATTTTTTCTTTATCCTCCAGATTTCCAGCATTTGTAGGTAGATTGTTCTGTGGTCTTATATACATTCTGAGTTATTTTTTTTTTCTAAATAATGCATATACTTGAGTTTTTTTTATTTAACTTAATTGTTTTAGTTATCTCTATTTATTGGATAGACACAGCCAGAAATCGAGAGGGAAGGGGGAGACAGAGAGGAAGAGAGACAGAGATACACCTGCTGCCCTGCTTCTCCATTGGTGAAGCTTTCCCCCTGGAGAAGGGGACCAGAGGCTTGAACCTGGGTCCTTGGCAACTGTTAACATGTGCACTCAACCAAGTGAGCCTCCACCCAGTCGCTTCCAATGCTTGAGATCTTTGCAGTGAATGAAGGTTGCCTGTATTCGGGATGCCTTGAAAAGTGCCTCATTTGCTGTTTAGATAGTGGCATCGTGCTTCATAGTAAACATGAAGGGCGCCTCGTTTCTTTTTATTAGCATTGGTAAATATGGTTTTGATTTGTAAAGCTTCTCAGGAATACTACTAAATAAGTAAGGACGAAGGACCACTTTCCTTTTCCCATCCTCAATAATCCTTAGAACAATACTTAATATAGGCTGAAAAATAATACTGTTATCTGAAAATTACATTATATGACTGCACTGATTTTCAAAGTGAAATATTCATATTTCAAACACTATCTGGAAGATTTCGTCTGACTGGATAATACCAGCTTCCTATAGGCTCCATGTAACATTGGTTTTTGTTTGTTTGTTTGTTTTTTTGTTTGGTGTTGAGAATCAAATCCAAGGCCTTAAGAATATAAAGCATCTTCTCCACCAATGAAATGTATTCTGACCCCACAAAATTATTAATAATTCTTCAAATTAATAAATGTGGACAAATTTCAAACCCCAAATTTTAATGCATAGCTCATGAATATTTCTGTTAGAAACTGTTGAATCCACTCACTACAGCCATTCCAAGTATGGAGGGAGACATCTTAATACTGTTAGTGAGTCGATGTGATATTTTTTAGTCTTTATATTTCAATATCTTTATATTGTTAGGAAGACTGATGTTCACCTCCCTTCTATCTCCGGTGTAAGATTCACCTTAAACTATATAGGAAGCATGCAAGAGGTAATCAAAAGATAAATGTTTCTGTGGTCAGATAAGATTAGGTTCTGTTTTTACTGATTTTTTTTCTAATACCTTAAAATAAATTTATGAAAAATGTTGTTGCCTTTTAGGAATGATTTTCCAGATATCTTTGACATTGTGATTACAAATGCATTGAAACCTGGTTTCTTCTCCCATTTACCAAATCAAAGACCTTTTCGGACACTTGGTAAATTACATTTTGTTTCTTTCTTCTATTTAAAATGTGTTCATCAGCACTTGAACACTTGAGATATAGCTAATGTAACTGAAAAAGTGGCATTTTATAAATTTTACTTTATCTGAGCTAGGAACACGTTTCACATGAGAAAGAGAAAAGCCAGAATAACACTCGAGTACATGCCATACCACATGTCAAACGAGGTGTCTCAGGACATGCAAGTCTTGCACACTGCCAGCTATGCTATTTCCACCCAAAGCTTGGTTAAATCTTAAAGCCATCAAAATACTGTTCATATGAACTAGACACATCCAGTACCATGTGTTAAAAAAAAAAATAGGTTGATATGTATTCTAAACTTTGAGCACCTGTTTCGTTGTGCTGTTTAAAAGCCCGACTTAATGTGAAGCATCTGAATGTAGCTCCAGGCTCAGTGAGAAGCTCCTAAAAAGTGACATTCAGATTAGATTCAAGCGCCATGGCTCCTCAGTGATCAAGACAGATGCATTAAAAAAAATAGGCAAAAACAAATCATGGGGTGATTACAGATCATGTTACATATTATGCCAGAAGTCACTACCTGAGGGGACTATTTCTGAAAAGCTGGCCAGGGAAGGTCAGTCTGAAGTAGCAGGTAAGTTGATTTTCCAGGCAGAAAAGGATAAAAGGAAAGTTCTTAGATGGGGACAAACAAGTGCACAGGACAGTGTAGGAGTGGTCTTTGAGACTCCCAGGGATAGCCCACAATCAAAAGGCAGAGGAAGTAAAATTAGGGAGGCAGGTAGCCTCAGTAGCTGTGAGAAGAAGTTTGAATTTTATTGCATAAAAATCTGGAAGATGTTCAGTTGAAGTAGAAGCGTGACAGGAAAGAAAAAAAAAAACCTCTGACCGCTGGGTTGCATGGAGTATGAAGAAATTCAGAAAGAAGAAGACCAGACAAGATAGTATCTTGAGAGACTGATTGGCGCAAGAAGGCGTTACTGGAGATGAAGAGAAGTAACTCTGTTTAAGAATCTTCGAGTCTGTGGTTGTCAAACTGTGTTTTTCAGAGAACGATGAGGAGCAGGAGGCACTGCCATCTCTGGATAAACCTGGCTGGTATTCCCAAGGGAATGCTGTCCACCTTTATGAGCTTCTGAAGAAAATGACCGGCAAACCTGAACCCAAGGTATTTTTTTTATATTTATTTATTTATTTATTCCCATTTGTTGCCCTTATTGTCTTATCATTAAGACAATATGTTATGGTATTGATATCATTGTTGTTGGATAGGACAGAGAGAAATGGAGAGAGGAGGGGAAGACAGAGAGGGGGAGAGAAAGGCACCTGCAGACCTGCTTCATCAGAGCCGGGGGCTCGAACCGGATCCTTAAGCCGGTCCTTGCGCTTTGCGCCACGTGCACTTAACCTTCTGCACTACCACCCACTCCCGAACCCAAGGTATTTTCTAACTGAGGCAGAATGTTTAATGTCTGTTGCCTAAACCATTAGAAACTAAATCCCTATGTTTACAAGCATCTATCTTTATTATCTGCGGTGGTGAGATCCTCCGCTTCCATGTATCTATCAATTGCTTCTCTTCCCACTTCTAATTAGACAAGCCTTCCCTTTGTTGATATTGACAGAGTTTATATCTATAATAGAGAGATCAAAAATACAACAGGGGGCCACAGGTTTAGGGACGAGAAATGATAACCTAATAAAAGTCCACCACAAGAGTATTTTTTAAGTAAAACACAATAATTGACACTACCCTGCAGACTAACCTAAAGACGCAGTTAGTCTTAATGTTCTGATCACATGGTTGACATTGACTTTGGTCTTTGCTTTTGTTCTTCTTTGTTTGTTTGTTTGTTTTGTCATCACAGAGGTTTTTACCTGACTTTTTCAGACAGGAAGAAACAGAAAGACAGCGCCACTACTGAAGCTTCCTTCAGTGTGGTGTGGGGGAGGCTCAACCCTGAGTTATGTGCATGACAAAGCATGTGCATTATTCAAGTGAACTATCTTGCCAGCACTGGTAATATTTTTTTTAACAGTGAAACTATACATTCTAAAAAATATATTCCAGGTATATATTATACCAAATTTGGTATATATTGTATCAAATACAATAAAGCTATTATTATATAAGCTGTGCATGCATGGCTATAATGCCACATATATCTATAGTGTCATCTGTATACTATATGCCACATATATCTATAGTGTCATCTGTATACTATAATATCTGATCATATATGTTTTACATCTGTTGTCTGTCTATCTGTCCAGTTAGCAGAAGAGTTCAATGGAGAAGGACTCCAGTGGCTCCCACATCATCAAAACCTTTGGGGGACTTTTGAAGGGGCTAGTGAACTTGGAGATCCTAGTTTTCTCATTTATAAATTGATGGGGTTCAAGGGGCAGACGGGCTTCCCAGGGGTCACTTACCTAACCCAACTCTGAGATAATGACTGAGGTCGTTAGTCGGGTGGGAAACAGAAATACTTAGGAAAAGGAGTTGTGATGAAACCCCCTAGTAACTAGACTATTGCAAGGAATCATCTGTAATAGTTCTCCAAGTCTAGTCTAGGAGCTATAAACGTACGGACTTTCTCAGACTTCCTGAAAATCCACTAAAATCGCTTAATCCCAGGCTGGTGAAGAAGTTTACTAGGATAGTGTCCCATTTTGCCATGTACATGACCCAGACTCCAGCCCGACCCCACCATGTTGGAGGGAGTTTCTGTGCTATGACCTCTGACTCTGTCTGCCTCTTTGTCTCTATCTTAAACAAACAAAAACTTTTATTTATTTATTTATTATTGGATAGAGACAAAGAAAAGTTGAGAGTGGAAGGGGAGATAGAGAAGGAGAGAAACAGAGAGACACCTGCAGCCCTGCTTCCCCCCAAGCAGGGGACCAGAGGCTTGAACCTGAGACAAACAACTCTCTTAATGCCTGCCCTTTATCCTACTTTGAACGCTGTTATAGAATCACGTAAACCAAACCCAGTGCCCTGCAAAATCAAATGGGACAGTTTCAATTTGATCACTGGCCAAATTATTCTAGGATATTTGAGATAATTTGTATAGCTTCCATTTATCGCACTCTGATAACTGCTGAAAATTTTTCTTCTGCCTCCCATGAAAATGCACTACTCTCGTTCACAATTCTCATGCCTCAACTAGAATCTGCCCTCTGCCTTTCAGGTTGTTTACTTTGGTGATAGCATGCATTCAGATATTTTCCCAGCTCGTCATTATCGTAACTGGGAGACTGTCCTCATCCTGGAAGAGCTCAGAGGGGACAGAGACTGGAAGCCTGAGGAATCAGAGCCAGTAGAGAAAAGGGGCAAATATGAGGTAACGGTTCCGTTCCGCTCTTTGCCTTAAAGAAAATCCTTTACGTTTGACATATGGTGGAAAGTGCTGGTTTTGTGCCAAAAATGATAGGATCTGTTGGCACTTCCCGAGGTCTGCATGTTCCTCTCTTCATCTCAGCTCTGCCGTGGATCTTACTGATGTGTTTTGTTTTAGCAGTGCTTGAGTGACCGGTGAAAATCTGACTACCCTGCCCTCTGCTTTCCTCCGGTGTATGGAAGCATGAATGCTTTCCAGCCAGATACGGAATCACTGTAGCCTTGCTCTGTGCCTCTTGCTTGGACTTGAAAACCCTGGGCACTCTCTCCCTGGAGCTAACTTAGCTAAATTGGTAGTTCCTGAACCACTCAGTTTGTGCTTAGTAAAAACTTAATGGGAAGAAAATGTCACTTCACCTGCGTTGTGCTTCCACTTTGTCATGCGTCATGCATACTGCCGAGATTCAAGCCAGCCCACACCGCACCGAAGGAAACAGTGGTGTCTTTCCCTTGCCACTCCTGCCGCCCCTCCCTTTTTTGGCTGTGGTTGAGTGCCCGCATTACAAATTCATTGCTCCTGGAGGTTGGCTATTTCTTTTTTTTTTTTTTTTTTTTTTTGTTTTTTCTACAGTCTCTGGGATTTGGTGCTGACTGTGAATCCACTGCTTCTGGCGGTGTTTTGTTGTTGTTTGTTTTGTTTGTTTGTGTTGTCTTTTCATTCGCTAGGACAGAGAGAAATTGAGAGGGGTGAGGAAGATAGACACCTGAGAGTCAGGTGGTATTGCAGGGTGTTAAGTGCACGTGGCACAAAGCACAAGGACCGGCATAAGAATCCCACCCTCTGCCTTCCCCTCCTCTCTTCATTTCTCTCTGTCCTATACAACAGCGACGACATCAGTAACAACAGTAATAACTACAACAACAATAAAAAAGGTCAACAAAAGGAAAATAAATAAATATTTTTAAAAAAACTTTTAAAAAAGACGCCTGCAGACCTGCCTCATCTCCTGTAAAGCATCCCCCCCCCAGTAGGTGGGGAGGGGGTGCTCGAACTCAGGTCTTTGCACGTATCCTTGTGCATAGTGCTATGTGCACTTAATTGGGTATGCCACCACCTGCCTTTTTTTTTTTTTTTTTGATAGGACAGAGAGAAATTGAGAGAGGAGCGGGAGACAGAGAAGCAGAGAGAAAGATAGACACCTGCAGACCTGCTTCACCACTTATGAAGGGACCTCACTGCAGTTGGAGAGCCGGGGGCTCTAACTGGGATCCTTATGCTGGTCCTTGAGCTTTGCGCCAAGTGCGCTTAACCTGCTGTGCTACCACCCGACCCCTGAACCTGAATTCTTGTGAGGATCTTTGCTTAGTGCTATGTGGGTGCGCCACCGCCAGGCCCTCTCCCTTGCTCCCTCTCTTTGTATCTGAGGAAGAAAAGTTAATTCACAGTGGTGAAACCCTGGCATAAAATATATATATATATATTCCTCTAAATTTACACTAATAGAGAAGCCTATAAAGAAGGAAAAACTTGGGTCAAAAAAAAAAATATATATATATATCAGGAACTAAGGAGATGAGCCAGCAGGAGCTGCACATAGCTTGTATATGAGAGGCCATGTGTTTGATCCCCAGTACCACATGTAGCAAAGCAGTGTTCTAGTTTCTTAGTTTGTTGACCTGTCTTGACGGTGCCTATCTCTGTGCCTCATAAAAATAAATATTTTTAAAATAACAGTAAAAAAAGTAAAAACTGTTAAGCCCCCAGAAGAAATGGAGAACCTTTCAGTGTATATAACTAAGTGAAAGAAGACCATCTAAAAATGCCACATGTTGTTAATTCCAATTATTACGCTCCAAGATATCTCTTTATTTATTTAGTTATTTTAGTTATTAATGAGAAAGGAGAGAGAAAGAACCAGATATCACTCTGGTACATGTGCTGCTAGGAATTGAACTCAGAAACTCATGCTTGAAAGTCCAGTGCTTTATCCACTGCTGTGCCATGCTATCTCTCTCCATCCATCTCTTTCTCTCTCTCTCTCTCTCTCTCTCTCTCTTTCTCTCTGTTTGTGTATGTGTATAATAGAAAGGTCCAGGTGCCTTTGTTGTTGTTGTTTTTAGTTTTTCATTTATTTATTAGAAATCAACAGGAGAGATAATGGAGGAGAGGGAAACCTTTGTCTCACTGCTTCATTGCTCACAAAGCTTCCCCTTCTCAGGTGGGGCCCAGGGGTTTAAACCTGGTCCTAGCTCATTATAACAATTTGGTGAACCACCTCCCGGCCCCTGGAACTTCTCATATAAAGGCATTAATTCTGTCACTCATACCCTGTGCACTACCCAAAGATCTCCTCTCCTAGTGCCATCAACTTGTGTGTTTAGGTCTTCAACATGGGTTTTTGGGTGGGACTCATTTAGACCACATAAATTTCCTTACTGCATTGAATCAGAACAATTAGGCAAGTCTGTTTCCTTCTTCCCGGGTGACTCCCCCCTGCAGAGGGGAGTCACTTCACAAGTGGTGAAGCAAGTCTTCAGTTGTCTTTCTCTCTCCCTCTCTTAATCTCCCTCTCCTCTCTCAGTGTCTCTCTAACCTATACAATAAATAGGAAGAAAATGACCAGCAGGAGCAGTGCATTCATAGTACTGGCACAGAGCCCCAGCAATAACCCTGGAGGCAAAAATAAATTAATAAGTAAAATAAAAATATAACATAAGCAGAATTATATTTAAATGAGCCTTTTACTTAGCTTTCAGTTGTTATGAACCTCCAGTCTCCTAGCAGCTGTCTTAGGGATGAGTTAATACATAAGATAGCTCCTGCCAAGGATAAAATGTAGATTATGTAATAATTTCTTAAGTTTTTCCTGACAGGAGTATTGCTGATGCTCCACATTCCCACTGTTCCTGGCAGCTTTCCCCTCTCCCCCCCTTTTTTTAATTGTAGATAGAGGGTGAGGAATAGACAGGAGGAGCGATAGCACTGCACTGCTCCATCACTCCTCACTTCCCCCAAGCACTGGTCCTACGTTCAACCTGGGGGTTCAAACCCAGGTCCTTGCACATAGTAAAGTATGTGTTCTACTGCCTGAGCTACCTCCTTGCCCCATGTGAGTCTTACAATAATTGCAATATAGGGGCCAGGCGGTGGTGCACCTTGTTAAGCTCACACGTTACAGTGCACAAGGACCCAGGTTCCAGTCCCTGGGATCCACCTGTGGGGGGGAAGCTTCACAAGTGGTGAAGCAGGACTACAGGTGTCTCTTTCCCTCTCACCTCCCCCTTTTCCTTCAATTTCTCTCTATCTCTACCTAATAAATAAAAATATTTTTAAAATAATAATCATAAAGACTGAAATATAGTATGGGTACTTGAGGGATGAACTCTGTGTGGTGTAGTGGAGGGGAACTTATCTAACCTGAGCGTGGAAGGTCAGATCTATACTGGGTCATTTCCAAACCGTATGTCAAATGATTAAAAGAGAGTCACAAGTAAAGCTAGGGGAGATACTTAAAAAGACTTTTAAACCTAGTAGTACTTTTTATGTAACACACAGGTTGAGGTAAACAACTGAAATTCCTATAACTTTCCTATGTTGGTTTACAGAAGGGTGGGGGGCAGGGGAGACACAGAATGAAATTACTTCACAGTTTTCATCATGCTGTTTTGTTTGTTTTTATTTCAGGATCCAAAGGCAAAACCTCTGAACACATTATCTAAAAAATGGGGCTCTTTCTTTATTGATTCAGTTTCAGGACTGGAAAATACAGAAGACTCCTTGATTCATACCTGGTCTTGCAAGAGAGTTAGTACTTACAGCACCATTGCCATTCCGAGTATTGAAGCAATAGCAGGTAAGAAGGAAGGTTTTTAGAAAGTTACCAGTGCTGGGTAGCAGTGGCCTTCGATACTAGCATTCTTGCATGCAGGAGAAAGCCTTCCCATGACATTTACTTTTCTTGAGATACAGGTAGATAAGGTAATATAAGTAATTGGGACCTAAGCATGGGTTGGAGATCATACAGGATAAAGGCAGGGGGGAAATTCCCAAGATAAAAGATTATGGAGAGCCGGAGAGATCGCTCAATGTTATAGCACAAGATGTGCAAGCCTGAAGCCCCAGAGGCCCCAAATTCTATTCCCAGCACCACCATAAGCCAGAGTTGAGTGGTGCTATTCTCTCTCCCTCTCTCTCTCTTTCCCTCCCCCCACCCCAGTTTCTCTCCCCTCTCTCCCATGCATGTGTAGGGGCTAGGTGGTGGTATATCTAGTAAAGCACACATTATAATCTGTGTGTCTATCATAAAAGAAATAAGCTTTGTTAGGGCCAAACAGCTCACCAGGTAAGACATGTAGTCTTACCACATATGTGGCTCAGGTTTGAGCCTTGGCACCACACTTGAGGAACTATGGAACTAGAAGGAGCTATGGTGCTGTGATTTCTCTCCATATCTGTTTCTCTATCTGAATGAAAACGTGTCCTGGAGCATGGCCAGGTGGTGGCACACCTGGCTGATCACACGTTACAATGAGCAAGGGCCCAGGTCCAAGCCCCCAGTCCCCACCTGCAAGAAGAAAGTGTCACAGGTGGTGAAGCAGTGCTATCTTCCCCTTCCTCTCAGTTTCTGGCTGTGTCTGTCCAATAAGTAAATAAAGATAATAGCAAACAGCTTTTTTTTAAGTGGCTTGGAGTGGTGAAGTCACTCTACAGCACCACCAAAAAAAAATGAAAAAAAAAAGGAACAATACAGAAAAAGAGAGGGATTGAGAGAGGGAGGGAAGGAAGGATTGATGGGTGAATGGGTGCTAAAGGGGCCCAGTAAATTTGGAGGGCTGGGGCTTGGTGCCAGCACTACAAATCCACTGCTCCTGGTGGCCATTTTTTTTTTCCCATTTTACTGGGTAGGACAGAGATTAGTTGGGAGAGAAGGTTGAGAGAGAGGGAGAGAGAGGGAGAGGGAGAAGAGAGAAAGATTCCTGCTTTACTGCTTGTGAGGAACCAGGGGCTTGAACTGGGATCCTTGTGTGGGTCTTTGTGCTTTGTACTATATGCACTTAACCGGGTGTGCCACCGTCCAGCCCCTTATCCCTCAGTCTATCTAGGAAATGATGAGAAAAATTACAATAAGAAGTCCTAAAAAATAAGTTTTTATTATCAGTGACCATAAAACTTTAGTCTAGTTATACCAGTACTTATGAAAGACACTTGATAACTATAGAATAATCAAATTGACATTTGTTTTGTTCCATTTCAGAATTACCCCTGGACCACAAATTTACAAGATTCTCTGCAAACAATTCAAAGACAGCTGGCTACTATCCACATCCCCCACTGGTTTTATTGAATGATGCGAAGCTAAAAACAAAGTAATCTTTACTGAAAATGTATACATACTGTAAAAATGTTAATTTTCAAAAAAATACTGTAAAATGCTTTATAAAAACAAAGTCTCAGTGGAAATTGACCTAGAAATTAATGTTTTTCTATAGTAAAACTCCTTTCTATAATAATGGTTTGATACCCAACAATTCTCATATTAAAATCTCAGTATCTTAGAACTGTAACAATCCTTATTAATATTTTCTTTGCCCGCAGTCCTGCAACTAAAATTCATCTCGAGACATAGATGCACTCATCATACATACATGCACATGTGTACATAGAGGCCTAGGTCAGGGGTTCTCAAAATGTGCTCTGCAGTCACTAGCATGGCATCACAAGAAAACGTGGCATACATGTACATCTGCAAGCCCAACCTCAGATTACAGAATCAGAAAGTGTGGAAATAGACCCCAGAAGTCTATTAAAATTTATTCATACTATAGTTAGAGACCACTGGTATTTTGTTGTGTTGTTGTTGTTTGTTTGTTTGTTTGCCTCTGGGGTTATCGCTGGGGCTCAGTGTCACACTACAAATCCACTACTTCTGGCGGCTATTTTTCCATTTCTATTGGATAGGACAGAGAGAAATTGAGAAGGGAGGGGAAGATAGAGAGGGAGAGAGAGATACCTGCAGACCTGCTTCACCGCTTATGAAGTGAGCCCACCCCCCACCCTGCAGGCGGGGAGCCGGAACCAGGATCTATGCATGGGGTCCTTGCACTTCTGTGTTATGGGCACTTAGCCCATTATGCCACCACCCTGCCCCAGAGAACCACTCCCAGAGATGGATTTAATTGGTCTTGGGGTATAAACGAAGATTGTCATCTTTATATATTCATGGGACATGCAACTAAAGAACTGTGATCCGTACCCATTACTTCAACATACAGTCAGGCATACTAAGTCCTGTGAGAATGAATGAATCTTCCCCCTCCCCCACCTCCAGGCTTCAAGAACCCAATTATTTTGACCTCCACTGTTACCCATTTTCTCCCTGGTAATGTGAAGGGCTATTTAATTCATTGTCATTCACTTTCAAATTATAGATTCTTGGTGGGGCAAAAAAATGTGTCTATAAAGTGAAAAATATCTTCAATAATATAATAAGAGTATATAATAAGAGTATGGACCTTCAAAACTTCACCTAGTCCAGTAAAACCTTATTCCTTCATATCAATTTGTCACTGAGGAGAAATTCATTTTAAATGTATTAATTAAATTTGAGTTCTGTTTGATTTTTGTCCTAAGAGGATGGAGTGACAATTTAATAAAAATATGAGGTAAAACTGCTTGAAAAGATTTTATAGGTATGCTGTAATCTAGGATTGTTCTGTTGTCTGTGCTGTGTATTGTGCTAGTAACTATTTGTTACAAGATCTTTGGAACCAAATAATGTTTACACTCTAAATGCCTGGCTACTCTTGACTATGTCATGCCACCCTGTCTAACTTGGACAGTATCAGAAAGCACACTGCCCACTGTCACTATTTTATTTGGATTGTAGTAGGTTAGTTAGCATACTGATGCGTGCTTTGAAAGATTAGAATCCTTTTAACTTTAAGTTCTTAAATAGTCCCAAATACATTATAGAGATGTCTCAGGGTAAATAAGCAGCAACTGATTTTCTTTTTTTTTTTTCCCTTGAAGTCAGTAGATTGGTTTGATGTCTGATATACTAATAGGGATACAATGTTGTTAATTTTGAATTCTGAAATCTCATTGGCACTAATGATAAACAGCATACACAAGGAAGTTAGGACTAAGTGGGAGATGCCATCTTCATGGCTACTTTCAATAGTTGATTTATTTTAAAAATAAAATGTTTTCCCTACACAACATTGTGGCAGCCATGCTTATTTACAAACTCTTGCTGTTAATACAGAGACAGAGAATGGCAAAATAAGAAAATTGCACTACTTTTGGTTATGAAAGTGAGAAAAAAAAATCTCTCGTATCAGAATGTTTAGCCCTGTATTTTTACCACTATCTGCTCTGAACAGTTTGCCCCTGATGAACCTCAATCTTTTCCATTTTGTCAAGAGAAGCTAAAGTTCAATTCAAAGTTAGGCTCCACCTTTCAGGCGGTCACATGGTGCTTCTACTGAATGTATTTCTATCTTTTAATTTTTGTTATATTGTTTCTAAAAAGTGTTTCTTAGTATCAGGAGTGAAAATCATCCAAAATGGCATTATAAAAGTTTAAAATGTATTAGAGAAGGAAAGTTATAAATTCTTTATAAGTTGTGTGAAATATGAAAGGATAATTATATAGATGGGCAGAAAATTTAAGTTTGATTTCCATACAGGAAACATTCTTCATCTAAAGTATACCTAAAATTTTTCTTGTGCAAGAGAACTGAATTTTTTAATTATTTTGTTTTTTAATGTTTTATTGTTTTTATTTATTTATTGGATAGAGTCAGCCAGAAATCAAGAGAAGTGGGGGGGAGATATAGAGGAAGAGAGACACCTGCAGATCTGCTTCACCACTTGTGAAACTTACCCCATCGGTGGGGAACAGGGACTTGAACCCAGCTCCTTGCATATTGTAACGTGTGCTTTCAACCAAGTGTACCACCACCCAGCCCCCAAACTGAAATTTTCTTTACTAGTCACTGTTGATCTATCTTCAACAGAGGAAAAATCTGATTGGCACAATGGTCAAATGATTTGTCAGGATTTGGTATTCAGACTATTGAGTTAGTAGAAACTTCAACTGTACCAGTTGAACAGACAACTGCATTGTATTAATTTGAAACCAGGTATTGTTTTCCTACCAGTATTTACATTCAACAACTACTTTGAAGGGACCTGTTGCTGGTGTACCTGGTAAAACGCATACATTACTGTGGGAGAAGACACAAGCTCTAGGTCCCTACCTGTAGGAGGGGAATCTTCAGAAGTAATGGAGCACTCTACAGGTGTTTTTTTCCTCCCCTCTTGCCTTTCCCTTTCTATTGTATTTCTGCCTTTCTTTTTTTTTATAATTTATTTCTTTATTGGGGAATTAATGCTTTACATTCAACAGTAAATACAATAGTTTGTACATGCATAAAATTCCCCAGATTCCCATTTAACAATACAACCCCCACTATGTCATTCATCATCTTTCATGGACCTGTATTCTCCCCACCCACCCACCCACCCCAGAGTCTTTTACTTTGGTGCAATACTCCAATTCCATTTCAGGTTCGACTTGTGTTTTCTTTTCTAATCTTGTTTTTCAACTTCGGCCTGAGAGTGAGATCATCCCATATTCATCCTTCTGTTTCTGACTTATTTCACTCAACATGATTTTTTCAAGGTCTATCCAAGATCGGCTGAAAACAGTGAAGTCACCATTTTTTACAGCTGAGTAGTATTCCATTGTGTATATAGACCACAACTTGCTCAGCCACTCATCTGTTGTTGGACACCTGGGTTGCTTCCAGGTTTTGGCTATTACAAATTGTGCTGCCAAGAACATATGTGTACACAGATCTTTTTGGATGGATGTGTTGGGTTCCTTAGGATATATCCCCAGGAGGGGAATTGCAGGGTCATAGAGTAAGGCCATTTCTAGCCTTCTGAGAGTTCTCCAGACTGTTCTCCACAGAGGTTGGACCAATTGACATTCCCACCAGCAGTGCAGGAGGGTTCCTTTGACCCCACACCCTCTCCAGCATTTGCTGCTGTTACCTTTTCTGATGTATGACATTCTCACAGGAGTGAAGTGGTATCTCATTGTTGTCTTGATTTGCATTTCTCTGACAATCAGAGACTTGGAGCATTTTTTCATGTATTTCTAGGCCTTTTGGATCTCTTCTGTGGTGAATATTCTGTCCATGTCCTCCCCCCATTTTTGGATGGGGTTATTTGTTGTCTTGTTGTTGAGTCTGGCAAGCTCTTTATATATGTTGGTTATTAAACTCTTATCTGGTGTATGGCATGTAACGATCTTCTCCCATTCTGTGAGGGGTCTCTTGGTTTGGGTAGTGGTTTCTTTTGCTGTGAAGAAGCTTTTTAATTTGATGTAGTCCCATAGGTTTATACTTGCCTTGGTCTTCTTTGTAATTGGATTCGTTTCATTGAAAATGTCTTTAAAATTTATGCGGAAAAAAGTTCTGCCAATATTTTCCTCTAAGTATTTGACAGTTTGTGGTCTAACATCCAAGTCCTTGATCCACTTGGAATTTACTTTTGTATTTGGTGAAATACAGTGATTCAGTTTCATTCTTCTGCATGTTTCAACCCATTGTTTCCAACACCATTTGTTGAAGAGACTCTGCTTTCCCCATGTAATAGTCTGGGCCCCTTTGTCAAAGATTAGATGTCCATACGTGTGGGGCCTCATTTCTGGGCTCTCAATTCTATTCCATTGGTCAGTGTGTCTGTTCATGTTCCAGTACCAAGCAGTTTTGATGACAATGGCCCTATAATACAGTTTGAGATCTGGGAGTGTGATGCCTCCAGTTCTGTTCTTTTTTCTCAACATTGTTTTGGCAATTCTAGGTCTTTTCTGGTTCCAGATAAACATTTGTAGCATTTGTTCTATTCTCCTAAAAAATGTGCTTGGGATCTTCATGGGGATAGCATTTAATTTGTAGATGGCTCTGGGTAATATATTCATTTTGATGTTAATTCTTCCAACCCATAAACATGGAATATCTTTCCACTTCTTTGTGTCTTTTTCAATTTCTTTGAGTAGTGACTGATATTTTCAGTATACAAGTCTTTCACTTCCTTCGTTAGATTTACTCCTAGATATTTTATTGTTTTTGTTGCTATAGTAAAAGGAATTGATTTCTGGATTTCAATTTCTTCTAACTTAGTGTTTGCATAGAGGAATGCCACTGACTTTTGAATGTTAATTTTATAGCCTGACACCTTACTGTATTGCCTGATGATTTCCAAAAGCTTCTTGCTGGATTCCTTAGGTTTTTCCATGTATACTATCATGTCATCTGCAAATAAGGAGAGTTTGACTTCTTCTCTTCCAATCTGTATCCCTTGAATTCCTTGCTCCTGCCTGATTGCTATGGCAAGAACTTCTAACACTATGTTGAATAGTAATGGTGATAGTGGGCAGCCCTGTCTAGTACCTGATCTGAGGGGAAATGCTTCCAGTTTTTCACCATTGAGTATGATGTTGGCTATAGGTTTGCTATATATAGACTCCACTATCTTGAGGAATTTTCCATCTATTCCCATTTTTTGTAGTGTTTTGATCATAAAGGGATGTTGTATTTTGTCAAAGGCTTTCTCTGCATCTATTGATATGACCATGTGGTTTTTGGTCTTGCTTTTGTTGATGTGGTGGATCACATTGATTGATTTACGTATATTAAACCAACCTTGCATGCCTGGGATAAACCCCACTTGGTTATGATGAACAATCTTTTTGATACACTGCTGTATCCAGTTGGCTAGAATTTTGTTCAATATTTTCGCATCTATGTTCATCAGAGATATTGGTCTGTAGTTTTCTTTTTTGGTTGTGTCCCTGTCTGCTTTTGGTATCAGGGTGGTTAGCTTCATAGAAGCTGGCAGGGAGTATTCCAGTGTCTTCAATCTTCTGGAAGACTTTTAAAGGTATAGGTATTAGTTCTTATTTCAAGGTTTTGTAGAATTCATTTGTAAAACCATCTGGTCCAGGACTTTTATTCTTGGGAATTTCATTAGCTGTGATGGGCCTGTTCATGTTATCCACTTCCTCCTGACTTAGTTTTGGAAGTTGGTAGGTATCTAGGAAATCGTCGATTTCTTCCAGGTTCTCTAGCTTGGTGGCATATAGTTTGCTCATAGAAGCCTCGCATGATATGTTGAATTTCTATGGTGTCTGTTGTGATATCTCCTCTTTCATTACTATCCGATTTATTTGGGTCTTCTCCCTTTTTTGTTTTGTGAGTCTGGCTAAAGGTTTGTTGATTTTGTTTACTCTTTCGAAGAACCAACATTTACTTTCATTGATCTTTTGTATGGTTTTCCTATTCTCAATGTTATTTATTTCTGCCCTAACTTTAGTGATTTCTGTCCTTCTGATTGCTTTAGGATTCCTTTGTTGTTCTTCTTCTTCTAGGTCTTTAAGATGTGCAGTCAGGCTGTTTATTTGTGCCTTTTCTTGTTTCCTAATGTGTGCTTGTATAGCTATGAACTCCCCTCTTAGGACAGCTTTAGCTGTGTCCCAAATATTTTGATAGCTTGTGTCTTCATTTTCATTGAACTCTCGAAACATTTTGATTTCTTCCTTGATTTCCTCTTTGACCCAGAAGTTGTTAAGAAGTGTACTGTTGAGCTTCCACATTTTGGCACTGTTACTAATCTTTTGTTGATTGTTAAGTGTTAGTTTAATTCCACTGTGGTCTGAGAAGATGCTTGGGATGATTTCAATGCTCTTGAATTGGCTGATGCTGTCTTTGTGGCCTAACATATGGTCTATCCTTGAGAATGATCCATGTGGATTTGAGTAAAATGTGTATTCCAGTTTCTTGGGATGAATGACTCTGAAAATGTCCAATAGTTCTAGTTTATCTATCTCTTCATTTAGCTCCCTTATGTCTTTACTGATTTTCTGCCTGAATGATCTGTCAAGTTGAGAGAGTGGGGTGTTGAAGTCCCCTACTATGATTGTGTTACTGTTAATATATTGCTGTAGCTCTTTCAGTAGAAGTTTGATGTATTTAGATGGCTTCTCATTGGGTGCATAGATATTAATAATTGTTAAGTCCTCTTGATTGACTGATCCTCTGAGCATTAGGTAGTGTCCATTCCTATCTTTTTTAATCTTATCTATTTTAAAGTCTATCATGTCAGATATGAGAATAGCTGTTCCTGCCCTTTTTTGTGGGCCATTGGCTTGTATGATAGTTTTCCATCCTTTCACTTTAAGTCTGTGTTTGTCTTGTTGAGTTAGGTGGGTTTCCTGTAGACAACATATTGTTGGGTTGTATTTTCTGATCCATCTTCCTACTCTGTGTCTTTTAATAGGTGAATTCAGGCCATTGACATTTATTGATATCAAAGATTGAAGATACTTTAACGCCATTCTTGTAGAGTTTTAGAGTGTTTTGATATATGTTCTATTTGTGGTGGTCTGGTTGTTTATAGGAGACCTTTCAGAACTTCTTTCAGGGAAGGCTTGGTGATGGTTGCTTCCTTCAACTGTTGCTTGTCTGAGAAGGTTTTGATACCTCCATCTAGTCTGAATGACAGTCTAGCAGGATATAGTATTCTTGGCTGAAAGCCTTTCTCATTAAGCACTTGATAGATATCTTGCCATTCTCTTCGGGCCTGTAGTGTTTGTATGGAGAAGTCTGCTGCTAATCTTATGGGTTTTCCTTTGTAGGTGACTCTGTTTTTCTCTTGCAGCCTTGAGGATCCTTTCTTTATCCTTATTCCTTTCCATTCTAAGTATGACACGTCTTGGTGTCTTTAGGTCTGGATTAATTCTGTTTGGGACCCTCTGGGCTTCTTGAATCTTTATGTCTTTGATGTTGTCTAGACTAGAGAAATTTTCAGCTATTATGGCCTGGAGAATGCTTTCTTCCTCTCCTTCTCTTTCTTCCTCTGGTAAGCCAATAATGTGTATATTGTTTCTTTTGAAGTCATCCCATAGGACTCTGTTGTTGTTTTCAGCATCTCTTAATCTCTTTTTGAGATCTCTTACTTCTTTTTTAGTTGTCTCTAATTCATCCTCAGTCTTGCTAATTCTGTCTTCAGCCTCATAGATTCTATTCTCTCTGCCCTCTACTGCTTTCTGGAGTTCATCTGTTTTGTTGCCCTGCTCTGATACTGTTTTAGCTTGTTCAGCTAGTTGCATTCTTAGCTCAGCGATTTCAGCTTTCAGCTCTCTAATAACCAGGAGATAATTAGAATTTTCTTCCATATTCTCATTTGTTGTTCCTGCATTTCTGATTACAATTTTTTCAAATTCTTTACTCACTCCTGTTATTATTTCCTTAGCTAATGTTTAGATGTTGAACTCGTTATTTTGTGCTTCCCCCTCTGGAGGACTTTTAGCTGGACTCTTGTCCTGGTTCGAGTCTCCAATATTTTTTCTTGTTGTTTTAACCAATTTATATATTATGTTATGAGTTCCCTTTATCAGTACCTTTCAAATTATTGATCACTATTGCCTAAATTGACTTGTGTCTAAGTAAGTTACTTAAAGGGTTCACAGTGGTTGAAGTTAACAGTTATTTCAATCCCTGAGTTGGAGCTCAGTAGTTTAAAAGCCTCTTTCTTTTTTTTTTTTTTCCTTCCCTGTAGGCTATGGGAGCCTGAGGGCTTTTAAACTATCAATAGGCTTCTCAGCTTAATCACTGACTCCAGACCAAGAGATAAAGCAGGGTGTGGCAGAGATTATCCAGTGGTTATGCAAAGAGACTTTCACAGCCCCTCAGCTATGCCACGGAGGTATAGGTCTTCTCCTGAGTTTCCTGGTTAGATCTCTGTCCCCTGGTGTCCCTCCCTGCCACTGCTCCAGACTCTGAGGGTAGTAGCAATGGAGACTCAGAGTTGCACTTGGTGAGTCTCTGGGGAGTCCTCTCCTCCCTTAAGCTGTCCCCTTGTTGGTGGAGCAAACTGGAGATGGTGTCTCAACTGATAAACTGCTGAACTGTTAGTAGTCACTTAATCTCTCCTCTCTGTCACCAGCCACATGTATTTGTACTCACGGGTGATTTACTGGGTTCCTGTGGTCATTCTAGTCCTGTCTTGTTTCGGTCCCAGGTGGTCTCCTTTGGTATTCCTAGTTGATCTGGGAGAGGAGAGGAGAGGAGAGGAGAGGAGAGGAGAGGAGAGGAGAGGAGAGGAGAGGAGAGGAGAGGAGAGGAGAGGAGAGGAGAGGAGAGGAGAGGAGAGGAGAGGAGGAGAGGAGAGGAGAGGAGAGAAAGCGATCTGCTGCTCGTAGCTCCTCCACCTCCGGAAGTCTCTCCTCTGCCTTTCTTAAAAAGAAGACAAAAAGGAAACATTAAATAAAAATGACCTCCTAGAACACTGCAGTCATCCTGAAAACACCAAGCCCTGGTGATAAACCTGGTAGCAAATAAATATGTGTACATATTTAAAGTAAATAAATATACATACTTGTATGTATACATGTACTTTTTAGTGAACTGATTTGAAAGAATAAATATATGTAATTATCATATACCAAGTCAACATAAAATGGAATATCAAAGTCTTTGGATATACTGATTATATGTTAGAAACATGGTTTTTGGGTTTTATTTTAATTTGTTATGTTGCAGTAACATTCTTGTCCTTGTCAGGCTCTTGAGCATTCTTTTATCATAAGAGATGACTTCCAGATTAGTGCAATACGGGCATATATTTGAGAGTAAACTCACCTATGTGATCCTTTTTTTTTTTTTTTTTTTTTTTTGCCCTGGTAAGCCCTTGGGCTTGGTCCAGTTCCCAAAAGATAGATTCAAAAAGGTGTCTGTTGTTTGTCTCTAGAATCATATCAATAATAACGGTTTAAAAATTATAATGGGGGTGGGACAATGTCACACCCAGTAGCGCCTTTCCAACACCTGTCCTTTCCTGCTTTGCTGATGGAAGCCCTTCTCTCAGGTGTCACATGGGATCTCAGTGCAGTTTTAATTTGCATTTCTCTAATGATAAGTGAAGTGGAGCATTTCTTCATGTCTCTTTGGGTCATGTGTGTCTCTTCTTTAGAAAACTGTTTAGTTCTTTAGCTCACTTTTTTACTGGATAACTTTTGCTCCTTTTATAGATCTGTACCAATTCTGTATAGATGTTTGATATTAGTCATTTGTCTGGTGTGTGATGCCTTGCATATTCTTTTTTATTTTTGTAAAAAGACTTTATTTATTTTATATTTTATTTATTTTCCCTTTTGTTGCCCTTGTTTTTTATTATTGTTATTATTGTTGTTGTTATTGATGTCATCGTTGTTAGATAGGACAGAGAGAAATGGAGATGGGGAAGACAGACAAGGGGAGAGAAAGACACCTGCCGACCTGCTTCACCGCCTGTGAAGTGACTCCCCTGCAGGTGGGGAGCCGGGGGCTTTACGCTGGTCCTTGTGCTTCACAGCCACATGCACTTAACCTGCTGTGCTACCGCCTGACTCCCTGACTTGCAGATTCTAACATCTGTGCTCACTGAGTGTGCCACTGCTGTCCCTCCCCCCCCAAAAAAAAGGGTTTTTAATGGAACAAGTCCTGATTCTCCACAAGACTACAAGTCCTGATTCTCCACAAGACTACCATAGTAAATGTGCATGATAATTAAATCTTATCCATGAGGTAATTGAACTTCACTGCAGTTCAACAAATACTTGCACTTTACAGTGGCAATTACAATCACCTGCTGTTGAGTTGTTGGAAAAGTCATGGTGTAGTTTTCTTTTTTTTATATATATTTATTTTCCCTTTTGTTGTCCATGTTTTATTTTTGTGGTTATCACTATTGTTATTGATGTCGTTGTTGGGTAGTACAGAGAGAAATCGAGAGAGGAGGGGAAGACAGAGGGGGAGAGAATGATAGACACCTGCAGACCTGCTTCACCACTTCTGAGGGGACCCCTCCCTGCAGGTGGGGAGCCCAGGGGCTTGAACCGGGATTCTTAACGCTGATCCTTGGCGCTTTGCGCCATGTGCGCTTAGGCCTCTGCGCTACCGCCCGACCCCCATGGTGTAGTTTTCTATGCAAAAATGTGTCGTGACCTTTCCAACAACCTAATAGAACATGTGCGGAATGAAAGCACAGTTTCTGCCCTAAAGTACCTTACAATCTATTACAAATATATTGACTATATGTTAGTCATCGTAAACATGAACCTTTCCTGGAAGACTAAGAGAAAAAGAATCACTGAAGTCCTAAAATATATAATAAAACCATATATGCAAAGTATATATAAAATATATAATTGAAGCCATATATGCTAAAGTCATCAAAAAACAAATCTTTGACCTGAACTGGAATTGGCGTATTGCACCAAAGTAAAAGACTCTGGGGGGGGGGGGGGAGAACACAGGTCCAAAAAGGATGACAGAACCTAGTGGGGTTGTATTGTTATATGAAAAATTGGGAAATGTTATGCATGTACAAACTATTGTATTTACTATGGAATGTAAAACATTAATTCTCCAATAAAGAAATTTTAAAAATCTACTTTCTATACTCAGATGCATATGTTCACCTTGAATACTTCACAAATATCTGCTCTGGTGCTAAGATACAACCAAGATGGGGGTCAGGCAGTGGCACACCTGGTTAAGTGTTCACATCACAGTGCACAAGGATCCAGGTTCAAGCCCCTGTTCCCCACCTGCAGGGGGGAAGCTGCAGGTGTCTTTCTCTCTATCTCCCCCTCCCCTCTCAAGTTCTCTCTGTCTCTATTCAATAATAAACACATATATATATTAAAAAAAAAAAAAAAGGAATGAGTAATGAAAACTGGTCCAAATAAACCTAATGGGATATGAGATGTCTGGCCCTGCAGAGAAGATGAGTCACCATTATATAGCTGTTTGACATTCAAATTCTTTTACTATGTAATTGTTCTCGGACTCAAAAAAAAAAAAAAGAATTTAGGGAGCCTGGCACCCAGGTAAGTGCACATATTACCAAGCACAAGTACCCTCTGTTCCCACCTGCAGAGGGTCTGCTTCATGATCCGGTGAACTCCCTCTTTGTATTTATTTATCTATCGTTGGATAGAGACAAATTGAGAGGGGATGGGAAGACAGGGAGACAGACACCTACAGCCCTTCTCCTTTGCCCCTGCAGGTGACGATCCGGGGCTTGAACTCATGTCCTTGCACACTGTGATGTACCACCACCTGGTCCCTTCTCTCCCTCTATCTCCCGATAGAATAAAATCTCTCTGTGTGTCCTAACAGAAATCTGAAAGGGGGGGGGGAATAGAAAGAAAAATTGGCCACCAGGAGCAGCAGACTCGTAGTGCTGGCACTGAGCCCCAGTGATAATCCTAGTAGCAATAAAAAAATAATGGGGGGGGGGGGGGCGGGCGATAGCGTAGAAGGTTAAGTGCACGTGGTGTGAAGTGCAAGGACCAGCGTAAGGGTCCTGATTCGAGCCCCCTGCTCCCCATCTGCAGGAGGGTCACTTCACAAATAGTGAAGCAGGTCTGCAAGTGTCTACCTTTCTCTCTCCCTCTCTGTCCCCCTCTCTGTCCTATCAAACAACAAAGGCAGCAATATCAACAATAATAGTAACAATGATAACAAGGGCAACTCTAGGAGCAGTGGATTCATAGTGCAGGCACAGTGCTCCAGCAATAAGCCTGGAGGCAAAAAATAAGTAAATAAATAAATAAATAATAAAAATTTTCTAGATTTATGCTTTCCTGGTGTTTTGGCCTTAGTACTTTTGTGGTTAAAATCAAAGTTTAATAAAATTTAAGTGTTATAATAAAGAAGGAATAAATGACTTAGAAGTTATGTGCACATATTTAAAGTAAATAAATATATATACATACTTATATGTATACATGTACTTTTTAGTGAACTGATTTGAAAGAATAAATATATGTAATTATCATATACCAAGTCAACATAAAATGGAATATCAAAGTCTTTGGATATACTGATTATATGTTATTATATGGTTTTTGGGTTTTGTTTATCTTAATTTGTGATGTTGCAGTAACATTCTTGTCCTTGTCAGGCTCTTGAGCATACTTTTATCATAAGAGATGACTTCCAGATTAGTGCAATACGGACATATATTTGAGAGTAAACTCACCTATGTGATCTTTTTTTTTTTTTTGCCCTTGTAAGCCCTTCTTCTCTGTTTCTACCCAATAAAAAATAAAAATGTAATTTAAAAATGATTTTTGTCTAGTTTACTAGAAATGTCAACAAATCTTTGTAATTTCTTTGATCACAGCACCATTTAGCTTTGGATACTGGTGCCTGTGATCGAACTTGTCACCCCTCACATGTAAGTCCTGTGCTACTTCCCCAGATCATTTACAGTTCTTAGCTGCTAAATTTCATTTGTATTTATAAAGTCCTTGGAGGCACTTCTTTGAAGGGTTAAAACAAACTATTGACTGCAATTAGGCGGCAAACTTCACATATGTAAGTTCAATGTTTCATGCTGTAACCACAGAAAGGACTCTGTATCTTTAATCAAGATAAGTGATTTTCTTTAAGCACCACTCGTTTTCAAACATATTTCACAAGTAGGTTAACAGTAATCTTCAGCCGAGGCCTGAATACTTCAATAGGGTCTTTATTTTGTTTTGTAGAGTTTAGTGTAAATGTTTGTGATAAGAGCCTAGATTTGAAGTTACTCTAGTTTAAAAGGCCAACTATTAACGTGCACATTAAACAATTTATTTCACCTTCACTTTCTCTAGTTAGGCTATAGGACATGTCAGAATTATGAAAGTTACTTGAAAATACACATTAGTGTCTTATGTGTCAAGCCTCTTGAAAGAAAATCAAGTATCCCAGGCTCAGATTGTGACCTTACCGGGTAGAGAACTCCAAAGATATCAGTAATGGGAGAGGCAGGAGGCTACTTAAATTGATTTAACTGGTTTGAGTAAGCAGCATGTAAAACAAGTATTAGCAGTGGGTTGTACCAGAGAAGAAAAGGGAGGCCCAAATATTGGAAGATTAAAAAAAAAATCTAAATATTTCATGGGTAATAATTGATATGAATGCTCAGAAATTAAAAAGAATATTCAAGGAGATTCTGTTATGTGAGAACCAGGGAATTGTGAAGTGTATCGCAAATAATCATAGAGCAATAATATGGCCTGAGCAGACGAAAATGGTTTTTGATGAGCAGCAAATGAGAGGATCTCTTAACTGTTTTTGAGATGTGCATGTGGAATATAGATTTCCTTTTTCTTTGGATGGAGACATAAATTCAGAGAAGGGAAGACAAAAAGAGAGAGAGGTCTGCAATACTGCCTCACAACTCATGAAGCTATTCATTCCCCTACAACAGGCTTGAATCAGGGCCCAGTAACATGAATGCTCCACTGGGTGTGTGACTGCTTGGCCCCTAGAACAAGACGGGGCTCACACTAAAGAAGAAAAAATGTAATTCAAATAAATGGAGAAGGGTTACAGGAGTGATCGACTGATCAGGAAATGAAAGTTAATAGAATGTCTAATTAAATCTATTTCTATTAAACTAAGCAGAACAGAAGCCATGCTGATTTGCAACAAGTGAGTTGTATGAGTCTTAGGGAAAGGGTTAATATTTAGATTAAAACTGATAAGCTGAGAACAAAAAATATTTTATTATTTCCACAGTGTTTGATGTGGAAAATTATAACCAGCAAAGAGATAAGATTGGTAACTGGTATTGTGGTACGTGGCATTTTCTTTGAGACATTATAATTTGTTGTGATGCTGGGGCTTCACATAAGCATTTCACCATGTCCTGGGCTGATATTCATTCTTTTAGTTTCAAAGGAGGAAAGAGACTGTAACACTGTTCTAGCGTCTGTGAATCTTCCTTGTGCCATCTTGTTCTCACATTGTGCTAGGGCCCAAACCCATTCCTCATGATACTTAAACTACACCCATCTTAATTCTAAATTTTTCCTTCTATTTATTTTGCTTTGTCAAATCGGTTATTCCTGTACCATTTACAGATCCTGTGCAAAATGTGGTGCTTCAGCAATTCACCCAATACTATCCTGGTTGTTTATGAAAAACTGCATTAATGAATAGACATTTACATTTGGGTTTCTTGACCCTCCCTTTGACAAGCAGAAAATCTTAAAAGGTAGGGTTAACTACTGCTTTGTTATTTTTAATCTTGAGATCTATACTTACTAAATAACCTTTTGGTAACTTAAATGATTCTCCAGCCTTCCATAGGTTTAGACAACAGAAGCAGAATTTATTTTATCCATTTATTTATTTATTTGGGTGAAAACAAGAAATACAGCAGAGTGACAGGTTTTATTTCTCCTTTGAGCATATTAAGAGAAGATAAAGTACTAACAACTGTTTACTTTGACAGCAATTCTACAAGTACTGATATTAGTTGGGAAGGTAAAATATCAACATTAATACTAGGGGCAAGAAATATTACGTAAGACAACAGACATGTTTTTCTTTTTGAGATTACCTTCACGAGACAGCAACAATATGCAAAGTTTCATATTCTTCAAATGTCACATTATTCAAATTATGCTTCTAAGATTTAAGCTATATGTAAAGAGAGACCGGAACAAGCTGATATATTAATAATCACAGGTTTCATACCATACAGGAAATAAGTTAAATATTTTGCACACATTCTCAATTACAAGCAAAAAACAGCAAGCAAATTTTGCCAGCAAGCAAAGATGGAAAAGGGAAAAAATAGGCTTTACTTGAACACAGTTTAATAAGGGTTAATTCTAGGATAATTGAGAGAAAACATCCTGACTTGTACATCTGTGTACAAAAATCTACTGTTGGATTCACAAGAAGTTAGGGAAAACTGGAGGAAAATCATCCTCCAAGAATCCTCTTTAAATATCAACCACTTTCATTCTGCCATCTCCTAGGAAAAGCTTCAGGGGCTTCCCTCCTGGTTTGAGTTTTTCCTGCCTAGTTTTCCAAGCCCAGCCACTCCAAGCCCGGCTCATTTGTTTCTGGGCTTTCAGTTTTCCCATCCTCCTGCTAGCACCCCCCCCACACACACACACCCCTGCTGTTCTGCAATCCAGGCCTCTCTAGCCTTACAGGATCTTAGGTCCAGGTATTAAAAAAGACAAAAGGGTGGATGGTCACTACCACCACTACACATCTCCACAAGATATGCCTGGCAGTAACTACAGACTACCTACTGGAACTTGCCCTGCAAATTCAGACTCCCCAAATTCCTTGTTCCTTACGGGGAAGGCTTGGTTTCTCCTGCAGTGCAGACCAGACTGCAATGTGTTTCTGCATTTGATAGGAGAAAAATACAAAAGCAGAGAATAAAATAGGGAAGCTAAGAGCTGAGTCAAGGGGCCAGGCAGCAGGCTGAAGACCCCTGGTACAGCAGAGTGGTAATAAAACAGCAGGGAGGACAAGGCTGACCCACGAAACACTGCCTTGGGATAAATCTACTGATCTGTCTTACTGTAAGATTTATGTGTTTCTCTTCCCAGTTTGTCAAACTAAAACTCTAGAAACTCACAGGTTTCAGGGTATGGAAAGAGGGAAAGGACTCTATCAAAATTGGCCTAAAATAACACTGCCCACACGAAGAGGGTAATCTGCAGGTCTCCCTTCAGATACAGTCAAGAACAGAATGATTTAAACAAAAAGCCTATGCCGATTTTGCTCTGTGTGAGAAATGACTGCTTGGTAGAAAAGGAGGTCAGGAGTGAGGGAGTAGAAGGAGCAAAAGAAAGACAGTTTATCATTTGAGGCAGGAGTAGTAGCTCCTGTGTCCCACCTGAGATCTTCTATTCACAGATGGTTCCTGAGGAGGCTGCTTCTGGTACCTATGCAAAATACATCCAAAGACTGAGAGCGGATCTGGGTGGAACACAGCACAGACCTTGATACTTACCAGTCCCCTGGTCACCATGCTGAATGACCAAAGGCATTAACACCAACATGACAGTACAGAACACCTCTCAAATGTTACGGGACTCATGCCTAGCAGCCACTCAACCACCACCTGCATTGCCACATAACCATCAGAGTCAAAAGCACAGGTCCCCGAAGGCAGTTAGAATTCAGTTAATGGTAGCTTGAAATGTTCAGTGTGGCTTGATGGCCAGCATCATCTATGTTAGCTTCATCTTGCAGAGAAGAAACTCAAAGAACACCACCACATCAAGTGTAAGGACCAGTTAGTTCTTTGCACAGATAGTTCAAGCTTCATTGTGGCAGAGAACCACTGAAGAAAAACAGAGGAGACCAAGACCACAGTCACAGAGTCCAAGGCATGCAAAGGAAGGCAAGTGCGTATCTACAGCACAATGTACTTGGCATAGAAGCGGCGGGAAGTCGTACAGTCTGGACACGTAATAGGGAGCCGAACAGCACGAAGGTCCAGCGGAAGAACAGCGCAGGCAGAATCAGTTACAAGCTCACAAGTGACTGTTGAAGACTTAGATGAAGGTTGAAAAGCGGAGGACAAAATGAGTGTGAAGAGGAAGCAGATGGAAGAGTGCATGCTATCAGCAAGCATAGGTGGGGGGGGGGGGGAGAAGGGGGTCAGGAGACTTGTGCAGGAGGCGTCTCAAAGGTGCAGCATTTAGCCAGACTGGAATCTGAAGGACCTGGGGCTCTCCACCGGCTGTCTTGCTGGGTCTCGAATTCCTCTGCGAGGCCCTTCACCCATCAGGTAATACTGCAGCGGGTTGGGCCACAATTCTGATTTGATGATCTCAGCGATCCTGTCGAACTCCAGGAGGCTGTGATCTGCGAACCAGTTGAAGAAACTAGGGATTGTGTTTCCTTCTCGGTTTCTGTGGATATGGGCCTGGGGGTCTTGGCCCCGGTGCCAGCGGATTGGAGTGGAAATAGACACCACCCGGCCGGAGGACCTGCGCTCATACTCCTTGACCAGCCCCTCATTTCGGAAGTAGGGGTTGCTCTGAAAGATGAACTTGAATTTGCAGCCTGCTCGGGGGTGTTTCAGCTCCTCCACTTCCAGATTGATCATGTACCTCATCATGTCTTCATCTAGGCCGCTGATCATAGGTGAGAGCTGGGGGTGGTTTCGGAAGGCAGTGACCCAGAAACCTGGGATATTCTGGATAATGAAACTTCTGCGCTGCATATGGAGCCTTCTCATGCGACCAAATTTACGCTCCAGCTGGAGAAAGGCCCTGTCAGCCTGGGCATTGACGTTGGACAGCTCCTGATCGATGGCCTCCAGCGAATCCATGCAGTTATTGATCCTCGGACCCCTGGGCCTTGACTCCTCTTTCCCTCCTCCTCCTCCTCCTCCGCCCACTTTCTTTTCCTTGGGCGCCCCCTTCTTTTCCTCCACCGCCTCCTCAGCTCCTCCCTCTGCTTCTGCAGCCGCCGCGGCCGACCCCTTTTTCGCAGCCATGTCCTTGGCCTTCGCCCCAGGCACTAGCTGCGACCCCAAAGCCTCTGCGCCACACGCTTCCGGCGCCTTCTCCGCAGAGGGGCTGCGACGCTGACAGCCATTTTCCTGGCTGGGGGCAGAAGCCGCTTCCAGGCTCTGGTTGGGACCCGGAGCCTCTTTCGGCTTCCCGGCTCGGATCACCACACGGCTGCGGCTGCCGGGAACTCGGAAGCGGAGCGCAAAGCCGCATTCGGGGAAGGCCCGGGGTGCACCGCCCTCCGCCGCAGCCCCCACGCTGCTCTCACCTGCGTCCGCCATCTCTGGCTTCACCTGGGCTTCCTCGCGCTGGTTCGGCTTCAGGTCTGGATGGTCAGGGGCAGGGTCGGGAGGAACCAAGCCGCCGGTTTCGACTTCGGCTTCGGCTTCAGCGCCTGGAGGGTGGTTGTCATCTTCGTTCTGGCCGCTCATTTTTTTTTTCTTAATTTTTTAATTTTTTTATTTGGGGGGGAGAAGTCAGACCTGCAGGAGGACCGCGTCCCTCGTCCTCTGCAGATGCTGTCTGGGCTCCGCCCCCTCGCGTCGCCCTTGCTTTTCCTCCCGCGGGCGCTGCCATGGCAACCGATGACGTCAGGGCGAGCGTGAGTGATCGCGCGAGAACTCACTGAACCGTGTGATAGATGGCGCTAGTGAAGCCCAGGCTATTCCTTTGTCTTGGCTGCAAGGGATTTTAAATTTCATCTGTAGAAATTTGGCTTACATAAATCGATGCAGCCCAAGCTCTGATGAGCATGTGGGAACGATATTTATGCGAATCTCTAAAGCTCGAGATGAATTGCTAAGCCAGCCAAGATAGTGTCTCAAAATAAATAAAAATTGGTTATTGTCTAATCGGATCATTTAGTTCAGAGGGTTTACGTGCAGTAAAGTGCACTAACCAATCACGGATTAATGGAGATTAGCAAAGAGTGGAGATGAACAGAGCTTGATTTTTTTGGTCAAGTGTTTCAGAGCTGACTAGTGATTTTAAAAAATGCGAGCAGAGGAGGGCGGTGGCGCGCTGGGTTGAGCACACGCTATCATGCGCAAGGACAGGATTGAATCAGGTCTGCAGATGTGTCTCTTTCTCCTTTCTCCATCTTCCCCTCTTCTCTGTCCTATCAAAAAAAAAAAAAAAAATGGCCGTGGGGAGCGATGGATTTCGTTGTGCTGTCACCGAGCCCCAGCGGTAACCCAGGTGGCAATTTAAAAACAAAAATGAAGCAGCAGCAGATGAGAAGGAAATTTCATTTTAAGAATAAAATGATTATTTTAAATTGTTTTGCAAATGTTTATGTATTTTGAGCAGAATACATAAAGGAATTGGACAATATTTCATCTTCTTTTTTGTTTGTTTGTTTTTCCATTTCATTTGGAGGTTAATGATTACAGCCCAATTGTCTACGCATGGGCTTCATCTCCCAGCTGCGCATCATGGCGTCTGCAATATACTCACCTCCAAACTAGGACCCCAGACCCCTTTAATCCCGCCGCTGTTCCTGTGCTTCCCCAGAGTTTCTTGCTTTACCCCACCCACAGCCCTGCTTTCCACCTTATGTTCTCCCTCTTCACTTTTAATAGAAGTAGCAAAATGTGGGCGGCGGGGTGGGTAGATAGCGTAATAATTATGCAAAGAGACTCTCATACCTGAGGCTCCGAAATGCCAGGTTCAATCCCCCGCACCACCATAAGCCAGAGCTGAGCAGTGCTCTGGTGTTTCTCTCTGTGTCTTTCTCTCTCTGCATCTCTCTCAAAAATAAAATAAATAAAATACTTAAAAAAAAAAAAGAAGTAGCAAAATGTGGTTTTCCTATTTACAGCTACACACACACACACACACACATACACACACGGCAATTCAAACAGGTATACAAATTTATCGCTTTACTAGAAGAAATATAATGTCAAATATTAATTCTGGTAGTTTGAATTTTATATATGGTTTCTTCTCAGGTTAAGTCTTGGTCGAAAAGGAGTTTCTGCTACCTAATACCCATGGGCATGAAACATTCTGACAAAAAAAAAATGTGCTCCTGTGATAAATAAATTCTGCAAAGCAGAAGCAACGGTTAGCTGTTAACACTGATTAAAATATTTTACATTACATTGAAAATGTCACTGTTGCGGCTGCGTGGTGGTGTATCTGTTTGAATGCATGTTATAATGCCCAAAGACCTGAGTTCAAGCCCCCAGTCCCCACCTGCAGGGGAAAAGCTTGACAAGTGGTGAAACAGTACTGCAGGTGTCTGTCTCTCTCCCTCCCTATTTCTCCCTTCCTCTCAATTTCTGGCTGCCTCTATTCAATAAATAAGTAAAGATAAATAATATGTATGTGTGTGTGTCAACATTAAAATACTTACACAACACTGAGCAAAAAAAAAGTGAGCAAACCCCTATAGTTCTCGGTTCAAGCCAGCTCAGAATATATCTGATAGTGATGTCACTACTGTCTGTTTCCTTAGTTTTTTTGGAATGTAAACACACTGGAGATTTACAGATATATGGAATGTGAATTTTAGGATAATGCAAGAAAGATTTTTTTTTTTTTTTTTGCCTCCAGGGTTATTGATGGAGCTTGGTGCCTGCATGACGAATCCACCACTCCCCACAGCTTCCTCCCCCCATTTTATTCGATAGGACAAATAAATTGAGAGAGGACAGGGAGACAGAAAGAGGGAAAGATGGATACCTATAGACTTGCTTCACCACTTGTGAAGTGATCAGACCTCCTGCAGGTAGGGAGCAGGGGCTCAAACTCAGGTCCTTGAGCTTAGTACTAAGTGCACTTAACCCCGTGCAACACCACCCAGCCCCTGGACATTTTTAATTATACATATTTGTATTTAGTTTTTTTAAACTCGTTAGAAAAACTGAGTTTTAACTTTTTTTTTTTAAATAAAACTCCACTGCAGAGCACCACAGGTGATGAGGCTCAGGAAATCCACAGCTCACCTGGTGGAGCACAAATTTTACTCTGCACTGGGAACCTGGGTTGAAGCCCCCACCACAGCATGGGTATACATACCCAAAGAGAGAGAGAGATTCATGTGCAGCTTAGCTCCATCTGGAGTGCTGTTGTGGTGTCTTTCCTCTGCCAGTCTCCCTTTCTGTCTCTCAGCCTCTATCTGGAAAAAAAATTAAATAAAGTAAATAAAGGCTCAGAGAAGTATCTACTGAGAAGGATTTAGGGGAAAAAATGATACAGAAAAAGCACCATAGTATTATTGAGACTTCTAGTGAGGGAAGCAGTGCAGATACTAGAGGACATGACAGAGAAACAATTTTTCATGCCATTTCACAGCTTAATTTACAATTTTCCAGACAATTCTGGAATAACAGACATCAGAAATTTCACATCAAAAAGTGACTGTAAAATTATTATTATAAGTGCACATGGCCCGAAGCGCAAGGACAGGTGTAAGGATCCTGGTTCAAGCCCCTGACTCCCCACCTGCAGGGGTCGCTTCACACATGATGAAACAGGTCTGTAGGTGTCTATCTTTTTCTCCCTCTCTCGGTCTTCCACTCCTCTCTCCATTTCTCTTTGTCCTATCCGACCACAACAGCAACAATAACAACAATAACAGTAACAACAATGACAATAAGAACTAGGGCAACAAAATGAGAAAAATGGCCTCCAGGAACAGTGGATTCATAGTGCAGGCACCTAGCCCCAGCGATGACTCTGGAGGAAAGAAAAATTATTACAGATTTTTTTTTTGCCTCCAGGCTTATTGCTGGGGCTCAGTGCCTGCACCACAAATCCACTGCTCCTAGAGGCTATTTTTTCCCTTTTATTGCCCTTGTAGCTTTTTTAAATCATTGTTCTGGTTATTGCTGTCGTTGTTGTTGATTAGGACAGAGAGAAATGGAGAGAGGAGGGGAAGACTGAGAGGGGGAGAGAAAGACAGACACCTGTAGACCTGCTTCACCGCTCGTGAAGTGACCCCCTACAGGTGGGGAGCCAGGGGCTTGAACCGGGATCCTTGCACCAGTCTTTGTGCTTTGCACCATGGTGCTTGACCAGCGGTGCTACCACCCGACCCCCTATTACAGACTTTGATGCCTGAGGTCCCAAAGTCCCAGATTCAAAACCCTGCGCCAGCATAAGCCAGAGCTGAGCAGTGATTTGTCAGCTGCACTAGGCCAATTGGTGCCCAGTCTTACTATCCCCGGATATGTTTGTGAGGGTATTTCTGGATGATATTAAGGTTTAAGTTAGCGGACATAGGCAGATAGATTGCTCTCTCTGGTAAGGAAGTGCATCATTTGAGATCCTAAGACCCAAAACATGAAGGAAAGAGACATTTGTTCCTTTTACATCATGGGTACGTAAGCTACAGCACCATTCTTCTCCCATGATATTTACACCGTCAGCTCTTCTGGCTCTCATGCCCTAGGACTTAGATTGATAATTGTACTATTACCAGCTCTCCTGGAACTCCAATTGCAGACTTTTTAATCTTCCATAATCACAGGAGATAGTAGGCCAACAAGGTAGCTCGCCTGAATAGTGAACCAGCTTTGTCATGTCTGAGATCCACATTTGAGCCTAGCCCACACTGTACTGGAGGAATCTTCAGTACTATGTTATCCTTCCCTCTGTCTCTATTTGAAAAGGTTATTCTGGAGTGGTGAAATCACTGGCAATGAAAAAAAAAACTAAATCTCTTCCGGTAAGCTCTATTTCTCTGCAAACCCTCAACAATAACATTTATTAAACAGGGGTCAGATTGTGGTGTACCTCATTAAGCACACACATTACAGTACGCACGGACCCAGGTTCAAGCCCCTGGTCTCCAGTTGCAGGGGAGAAAGCTTCACAAGTGGCAAAGCAGGGCTGCAGGTGTCTCTCTCTATCTCTTTTCCTATCTCCACTGCTCCTCTCAATTTCTGTCTTTATCCAATAATAAATAAATAAGCAAATAATAAAATATAGATAATAAACTATTAGATACAAAGGGACAGATCTGGACTCGAATCTCAGTTGTGCCACTTACTAGCTGTTCAGTGTGAGCAGTGCAATTGACTTCTCTGAGATATAATACCTTCACATGTGAGATGAACAAAATAAAATGTAATTTACACACTGTCATGAAGACAATATGAGATATATGTAAAGTGTTTATTCCAGTGGAATTTCAGTTAATAGGAGTTGATAACTTGGTAGTTTTTTAATTATTTGAATTCCAAGACTTACAGATATTAAATAGACTATAGTGAAAATAGTATAAAAGTCAGTGTCAAAATCTAGATGAAATACATCCATAAAGAATGAAACAGTAAATAAGAGTGTTAAATTTACCAAAGTAGATGCAATTGAGTAATTAATGTTTCAATTAAACATTGGAATATAGTAATATTAATTGTCCACTACGTTCCACTTATTTATAAGTGAGTCCAGACCTAGTATTTCTGGGAGTTTATTGCTGACCTGAAATGTTTTACCAAACACTTCCACATAACTGCCCAGTTCTGGCTATTGTTGGTGCCATGGGTTTAACTTGCTTTGGTACCTCTTGCATGCAAATCCTTTATGCTGTCACTACGCTATTTTCCTGATCCCCACATAATATTACTTTAAAGATTATAAAATACCAGGGACTGGCTGGTGATATCTAGTGGAGCACACACATTACCAGCCCCCACTTTCAGGGGGAAGCTTCATGAGTGGTGAAGCAGTACTGCGGGTATCTATCTCTTCTCTCAATTTCTATCTTATCAAATAAAATAATTTTTTTTTAAGAAAGGGGAAAAAATGGCAGCAGATTCATCGTGTAGACAGCGAGCCCCAGCAATAACTCTGGTGGCAAACATAAATGAAGTCTATAAAATACCAAGGACTAGAAGGTGGCTCAGCCGGTAGAGGGTGCATGTTGCAAGACATGAGGATACGGGTTTGAGACCTTGGGCAACACGTGAGCACTGGCAACGAAAGATTTCAGGAACAGTGGAGCTATACTGTGCTGTACAGCTCTCTCACCCTCTCCCTCTCCCTCTCTCTCTCCCTCTCTCTCTTCCTATTTCTTTCCCTCTCCCTCTTTTTGTCTCTCATTCTCTGCCTAAAGGAAAGAAGAAGAAAAAAGTCCCTAGAATCATGCAGGCACTAAGCCCCAGTGATAACCCTGGTGGCAAAAAAAGAAAAGAAAGAAAGAAAGAAAGAAAGAAAGAAAGAAAGAAAGAAAGAAAGGCTAAATACCTTAAAAAACAGCTGGGCGGGGGGAGGGGGTGGCTGGACAGTAGGACAGCGGGTTAAGTGCACATGGCACAAAACACAGGGACAGGCATAAGGATGCGGGTTCAAGCCCCAGCTCCCCACCTGCAAGGGGGTTGCTTCACAAGTAGTGGAGCAGATCTGCAGGTGTCTATCTTTCTCTCCCCCTCTCTGTCTTCCCCTCCTCTCTCAATTTCTCTCTGTCCTATCCAACAACTACAGTAATAACAACAAGGGCAACAAAAGGAAAAAAAATGGCCTCCAGGATCAGTGGGTTCATAGTATAGGCACCGAGCCCCAGCAATAACCCTGGAGGCAAAATTAAATAAATAAATAGATAAATAAATACAGCCTGGGAGTTGGTGTAATGGGCTTATGAAATATCACATAAATTATGTGAAATATAATTAACTGAAGAGAATTTATTAAAACCGACCTGAGAAGTTTAGTCCTTACTTAAAATGACTGTTAAGTAGCACCTAGATACTAAAATGTACTAACCAATTCTTGGACCTGAATCAAAACACCTTAAAAAAATTATGTGTGAGGGGCCGGGTGGTGGTGCTTTGCACATGTGCTCTCAACAAGGCGCAGGTCTGCAGGTATCTATCTTTCTCTCTTCCTTTCTCCCTCTCCTCTCTCAATTTCTCTCTGTCTTATCAAATAAAAGAAAGGTGGAAGGAGGAGGAAAAAATGGCATCAGGGAACCAGTTCCCAGTGATAACCCTGGTGGCAATGAAAGAAGAAGAAGAAGAAGAAGAAGGAGAAGGAGAAGGAGAAGGAGAAGGAGAAGGAGAAGGAGAAGGAGAAGGAGAAGGAGAAGGAGAAGAAGAAGAAGAAGAAAAAAATCTTCCCTGGGCAGACGACCTCACCAATGTGTCCTGGAACCCCACCTCCCTGGAGCTCTACCCCACTAGGAAAAGATAGAAACAGGCTGGGAGCATGGACCTACCTGTCAATGCCCATGTCCAGAGGGGAAGCTATTACAGAAGCCAGACCTCCCACCCTCTGCACTCCATAAAGATCTTTCTTTGGTCCATACTCCAGAGGGGTAAAAAATAGGAAGCCTTGTAGTAGAGGGAATAGGACACAGCACTCTGGTGATGGGAATTGTTTGGAATTGTATCCCTCTTATCCCACAATCTTGTCGATTATTATTAAATCACTAATAATAAAAAAGAAGTTGAAAAATAAGCAAATACTAAGCAGAACCTGGACTGGGTTTGGTGTATTGCACCAAAGTAAAAGACTCTGGGGTGAGGGGAGGGTTCAGATCCTGGAACATGATGGCAGAGGAGGATCTAGAAGAGGCTGAATTGTTATGTGGAAAACTACGAAATGTCACATATGTACAAACTACTCTATTTTACTGTTGACTGTAAACCATTAATTCCCCCAATAAAAAGAAAGAAAGAGAGAGAGAGAGAGAAACTATATGAAGTGTTTTCTACCTACTTGCATCCTATAGCCTCCAATTATGTGTGTGTATCACAAACATACATAATTTGTCACTGGGGCTTCACTACTACAGACTGACTTTTTCAGCTAGGTAGGTATGTGGGTAGGTAGGTAGATAGAACAAACACAGCACTGAAATTTTCTCCGTTGGGAGCCCGTGGTAGTGGGTTAAGTGCACATGGCGTGAAGTGCAAGGACCAGCGTAAGGATCCTGGTTTGAGTCCCCGGCTCCCCACTTGCAGGGGGGTCGCTTGACAAGCACTGAAGCAGGTCTGCAGGTGACTGTCTTTCTCTCTCCCTCTCTGTCTTCCCTTCCTCTCTCGATTTCTTGCTGTCCTATCCAGCAACAACAGTTGCCGGAGCCAGCCCTGGTCATAATTACTAGGGTACATCCTGAAGTGGGGGGAGAGTCGGAGGTGAAGAGACACGCCAGCTGCTTCAAGTGCAGGAGAGTGGCATCTCTGGCCTCTGTCTGCAGAGGTTTATTATTTAAACAATTCACAGGAATACAGATGACATCATGTAAGATTATTTTTATTAACAATAAAAATAACTCCAGACATTGTTATCATTATAGACATTATTATCATTACAGGTTCTCCATGAAAGTTTCTTTGGTCTTGAGATAGCCTACCCTGCCCTAAGTTTTGACCATCTGTGTGGTCTTGGTGTGACTGAAATCACTTCAAACATTATTCTTTGTTTCGGCTATCTGTGTAGGTTAGCATATCTTTTCTGGAGATTAGTCTAACAGCTCTTCCTCTTAACCCATTCTTGGATGGGTCTAACTAAATAATACGTTTCTAATATCTAGCAAACTGTCTACCTAAAGAAATCCTCTGCTGTAAAGTAAACACACACTACGAGGGCTCTCTTCTAGCTAACCTCTGAGTATATATGAGAGCTCACTAACTTTTGCCTATGTGAAATTTACTAACTTTTACCCATTAACCCTTACTTTAGCTATTTAACTACACAACTTCTATCTATATACCATAGATACCTGTCATTGAAGGCAGGAGTCTGTGGGTGAGGATAAGCAACAAGTCCTCTTTATAATTAGGTGAAGACCACAGTCTTGTTACTCATACTATAAGTCACCCTTAATTCTGGCTTCTGGTCTGAGTCCGGCTAATTGAGAAGCTGTACTGGTGACAAGTAGCTCTTTTTCTGAAAGCCTTTCAATGTGTACAGCAGCTTCTGCTCCTAGTCCATTTTTGGTCTTACTGTACTCACTGTCATAATTGTTGTCACTATGTACTTCCCCTGGGGATCTCTCTTTTCATAGTCCCCAGCTATATTTGTGTACATCCAATATAGCCAATAAGTCTTTGAGTTATCAATGTAAGGAAAAATAGCTTCAGTAAAGTTTTAGGACTGCCCCTTTGCAGTTCACCCTAGCCTGCTGGGGCTGTGCCATTCAGCAGGCCTGACTTTGCTTCCGTCAAACAGCAATGACAAAAATAATAACAACAGTGATAAACAACAAAAGGAGAAAAATAGTCTCCAGGACCAGTAGATTGATCGTGCAGGCACTGAGCCCCAACAATAACCCTGGAGACAAACAAAAAAAAAAAAAAAAAAAAAGGAAGGAAGGAAAAAAAAAAGAAACTACCTCCTTTGCGGTGAGGACCAGACTGGAACCTGGTCACATACATAGCAAAGCAGGTGTGCCAACCACATAAGCTATTTTGTTGATCCTAGTCTCCAATTATAGAACAATATATGAAATTTGAGTATTCTTATTATCTTGGTAGCATTTTTTTTTCTTTTAACTCCAGGGTAATTACTGGGGACTGGTGCCTGCACTGCTGACAGCCATTTTTTCCCTTTTTCTTTGGGAGTGGGGGTGAGACAAAGAGAAACTGAGAGGGGAGGGGAGGTAGGGAGGGAGAAAGAAACATAGACACCTACAGACCTGCTTCACCACGCATGAAGCATCCTTGCTGCAGGTGGGAAGCCAGGGGCTCTAACAGGGACCTTTCCCCGGGTTCTTGCACTTAGTATTATGTGTACTTAACCAGGTGCACGGCCCCCTGGCCCCCACCTTTGTAGAAATTGACCAGGACTACCAATATTTTTTTCTTTCCCAATAGACTTTCTTTCAATAGACTTTTAGCCGCACTTTTGTTGTTAAATTTTCTTCTATTTTTAGACTAAGGCAAGCATAAACCTATGGGTCTACATCAAATTAAAAAGCTTCTGCACAAAAAAAAAAACCACTACCCAAACCAAGAGACCCCTCACAGAATGGGAGAAGATCTTTACATGCCAAACATCAGACAAGAGGCTAATAACCAGAATATATAAAGAACTTGCCAAACTCAACAACAAGAAAAGAAATAACTCCATCCAAAAATGGGGGGGAGGATATGGACAGAATATTCAACACAGAAGAGATCCAAAAGGCCGAGAAACACATGAAAATATGCTCCAAGTCTCTGATTGTCAGAGAAATGCAAATCAAGACAACAATGAGATACCACTTCACTCCTGTGAGAATGTCATACATCAGAAAAGGTAATAGCTTGGCCCGGGAGGTGGCGCAGTGGCTAAGAAAAGGTAATAGCAGCAAATGCTGGAGAGGTTGAGGGGTCAAAGGAACCCTGCTACACTGCTGGTGGGAATGTCAACTGGTCCAAACTCTGTGGAGAACAGTCTGAAGAACTTTCAGAAGGCTAGACATGGACCTACCCTATGATCTTGCAATTCCTCTCCTGGGGATATATTCTAAGGAACCCAACACACCCATCCAAAAAGATCTGTGTACACATATGTTCTTGGCAGCACAATTTGTAATAGCCAAAACCTGGAAGCAACCCAGGTGTCCAACAACAGATGAGTGGCTGAGCAAGCTGTGGTATATATACACAATGGAATACTACTCAGCTGTAAAAAATGGTGACTTCACCATTTTTTCAGCCAATCTTAGATGGACCTCAAAAATTCATGTTAAGTGAAATAAGTCAGAAACAAGGATGAATATTGGATGATCTCACTCTCAGGCAGAAATTGCAAAACAAGATCAGAAGAGAAAACACAAGTAGAACCTGAACTGGAATTGGTGTATTGCACCAAAGTAAAAGACTCTGGGGTGTGTGTGTGGGGAGAATACAGGTCCAAGAAGGATGCCAGAGGACCTAGTGGGGGTTGTATTGTTATATGGAAAACTGAGAAATGTTATGTATGTACAAACTATTGTATTTACTGTCGAATGTAAAACAATTCCCCAATAAAGAAAAATTTTTAAATATTTTATTTTATTTTTTTATTCCCTTTTGTTGCTCTTGTTGTTGTTTTTTTATTGTTGTAGTTATTGTTGTTGTCGTCGTTGTTGGATAGGACAGAGAGAAATGGAAAGAGGAGGGGAAGACAGAGAGGAGGAGAGAAAGATAGACACCTGCAGACCTGCTTCACCGCCTGTGAAGCGACTCACCTGCAGGTGGGGAGCCGGGGTTCGAACTGGGATCCTTATGCCAGTCCTTGTGCTTTGCGCCACCTGCGCTTAACCCGCTGCGCTACAGCCCGACTCCCTAAAGAAAAATTTTTTTAAATCTTCTATTTTTGACAACTGACAAAAAAAAATGCTACAAACTTTTAAAATGTATTAATCTGACCTTATTTTGAAAAAAATCCAAACCCACAAAGTTGAAATAGTAGTATTAAAATAGTGGTGCTTCCAAAAATTATCTCCCTCCCAAAAAAAAAAGGCAGAGCGATCAATAAAGGTAAGCAAAAGATCACTTGGAGATCATTATCTTTTTGGACAAGGGAATTGAAAAGACAAAGTAAGTTGGCTGTTATGTACACTAATTGGGATACTTTGGCATACTAATTTTTTGGAGGTAGTAATTACTTTATTGATTTAAGCAGAGAGTCAGCTAAGTGGACAATTTTACATATTCTGGTCTTTTATGTTTGCAATGAAAATATATAAAGAAGTGCACCAACATGGTATACTTTTAAAAAAATATTTATTCCCTTTTGTTGCCCTTGTTTTATTGTTGTAGTTATTATTGATGAGAAATGGAGAGAGGAGGGGAAGACAGAGAGGAAGAGAGAAAGAAAGACACCTGAAGACCCGTCTCACCGCTTGTGAAGTGACTCCCCTTCAGGTGGGGAGCCGGGAGCTTGAATCGACTTCCCATGGTATACTTTTTTAAAAATTATTTTATTTAAAAAAGGAGACATTAACAAAACCATAGTATAAGAGGGGTACACAGTTCCACACAATTCCCACCACCAGCTCTCCGTATTCCATCCCCTCCTCCCCTGATAGCTTTCCCATTCTTTTTTTTTAAATTTTTTAAATTATATTTATTTATTTTCCCTTTTGTTGCCCTTGTTAGCTTTCCTAGTCTTTATCCCTCTGGGAGTATAGACCTTTTTTTTTTTTTTTTTTTTTGCCTCCAGGTTTATTGCTGGGGCTTAGTGCCTACACTATGAATCCCCTGCTCCTGGAAGCCATTTTTCCCCCTTTATTGCCAGTGTTGTTACTATTATTGTTGTCATCGTTGTTGGATAGAACAGAGAGAAATGGAGAGAGGAGGGGAAGACAGAGAGGGGGAGAGAAAGACAGACACCTGCAGACCTGCTTCACCACCTGTGAAGCGACTCCCCTGCAGGTGGGGAGCCGGGAGCTCGAACCGGGATCTTTCCGCCGGTCCTTGCGCTTCGCTCCACGTGCGCTTAAGCCGCTGCGCTACCGCCTGGCCCCCCATGGTATACTTTTTAAATGTCCTTTCCTGAAGGGGGCATCTTCCCTAATATATATATATATTTGTATATATGTTTCAGTGATTTAATATTGATTAACAAAATTATGTGATAACAGGAGTATAGCTCCACACTGTTACCATCACTAGAGCTCTATGTCCCCATTCCCTCCAATGGAAACTGCAGTAATTCTCCAAAGATCATAGATATGGGTTGACTTATTTCTATATCTATATCTATAGATATTTGCTCAATTTTTTTTCTATGATCCTGCCTTCTCTTCCTTTTTCCCCCTTTTTTCTTTCTTTCTTTTTTTGTTTGGTTTTTTGCCTCCAGGGTTGTTGTGAGGGCTCGGTGCCTGCACTACGAATACACTGCTCCTGGAGGTTATTTTTTCCCCCTTGTTGTTTATCATTGCTGTTATTGCTGTCGTGTTGTTGGATAGGACAGAGAGAAATCGAGAGAGGAGGGGGAAGACAGAGAGGGGGAGAGAAAGATAGACACCTGCAGACCTGCTTCACCACTTGTGAAGCGACCCCCCTCCCCCTGTGGGTGGGGAGCCAGGGGCTGGAACCAGGATCCTTACCCTGGTCCTTGCGCTCTGCACCATGTGTGCTTAACCTGCTGGGCTACCACCTGGCTCCCCTTCTCTTACTTTCTAAGTCTCATCTCCACCTATTGCTACTTCTGAATGTCCTTCCTTTTTCCTCTTCTCTGTCTAGATCTTTATGGAATGGGAGTTCAGAGCCCTCTTGCCATCTTCCTCTAACCTTTCTCCTCCTCTTGGAGTATGAACCAAAATTCTTTTCGGGGTGTAGAAGGTGGGAGTTCTGGCTTCTTTAATTGCTTTTCTGCTGAACATGGATGTAGCAGTTCAAGCCATACCCCCAGTAGTGGTATATTGCACCAAAGCATGGAACTCTGGGGAAGGAGAGAAAGGAAGGATCTTGTGTGGGGGTAGGAGTGAGAGAAGGGGAGCTGGGGCTTGGGTGAGGGTGGGGTGGGGTCCTGGGGCATGATGGTGGAAAACCACCTGAGTTGGAATTTGAATGTTTTGCAAACACTTATTACAGGGAGATAAGAAATTGTACCCATGGTCAACAACTATACTGTAATCATCCATTAAACCCTCAATTATGTTGAAAAAAAGGAGGTGCAAGTATGTTTGCGGGTACTGTCGTACACAGTTAAACTACATGTCTTTATGTATGAGTGGATATGTGTATATATTTAGACAGCAGAGCAGGTAGATGTTGATGGAATAATCATATTCTAAATATGTGTCACTTTTTTTTTTTTTTTGGTCTCCAGGGTTATCACTGGGGCTTAGTGCCTGCACTACAAATCCACTGCTCCTGGAAGCTATTTTTTCTCTTTTGTTGCCTTTGTTATTTATTGTTGTTGTTGTTGGAAAGGACAGAGAGAAATGGAGAGATGAGGGAAAGACAGAGAGGGGGAGAGAAAGACTCCTGCAGACCTGCTTCACAGATTGTGAAGCAACACCCCCCTACCCACTCCCTGCAGGTGGGGAGTGGGGGGGACTCCAACCCGAATCTTTATGCCGGTATTTGCACTTTGCACCATGTGCGCTTAACATGCTGCGATACAGCCCGGCCTCCTATATGTGTCACTCTTAAAGGATGGTTTCTGGAAATTAGAACTAAGTGCAAGGACCCGCACAAGGATCTGGGTTCGAGCCCCAACTCCACACCTGCGCAGGTGGGAGGGGGGGTGCCTCACCAGCAGTGAAGTAGGCCTGCAAGTGTTCTTCTCTCTCCCTATCTCTCCCTTTCCTTTCAATTAGTCTCTGTCCTATCCAATAAAATGGAAAAAAAATGACCACTAACAGCAGTGGATTTGTAGTGCCAGCAGAGCCCCAGCAATAACCCTGGAGGCAAAAACAAATATTATAAGATGACTAAGCCTAGCTCAGTGGTCTGGGAGGTGTCACAGTGGATAAAGCCTTGGACTCTCAAGCATGAGGTCCAGAGTTCAGTCCCCAGCAGCACATGTCCCAGAGTGATGCTCTGGTTCTTTTCCCCTCTCTCTTCCTATCTCTCTTATTAATAAATGAATAACCTTAGAAAAGCCTAGCTCAGCAGCACATGAGTATTTTGAAATTTAAGGATTTGGAAAATTATATTCTTACTAGTAATGAAAACCGATCTATTGCTACTCCAAGACACAATTTTCTCTCAGTATTCATTTAAAGAACTACACTATTTGTGTGTGTGTGTGTGTGGGGGGGGGGGTGACGTACCTGGTTGAATGCACATGTTACAATGCACAAGGACCCAGGTTCAAGCCCCAGGTCCCCACCTGCAGGGAGGGAGCTTTGTGAGTGGTAAAGCAGTGCTACAGGTCTCTCTCCCTCTTACTATTTCCTCACTCCCTTTCAATTTCTGATTATCTCTATCCAATAAATAAATAAAAGTAATAATTTTTTTAAAGTACACTATTTGTAATATAGCCAATAAAAATCACCTCTTGGGCACCAGGACAGCCGCTCAAGAGTCAACAATATGGTCCAGGCCTTGCCCTCTACTTCTTCTTCTAGCGTTTGCCCTTCTTCCGTAGCCAGTCAACAGCGTCAGGTTGAGCCTGATGTAAAGTTTCAAGACCTCCTTTGAATCTGGAGAGGTGGCAGTCGTTGACTATGTGGGTCATAGTCTGTCTGGAGCCGCAGGGGCAGTTCGGGTCGTCTCTGGCTCCCCAGCGATGGAACATAGCGGCACACCAGCCATGGCCTGTTCGATAGCGATTGAGGAGGGCCCAATCATAACGTGCTAGGTCAAAGCCGGGTTGACGCTTGCAGGGGTCTGTGATGAGGTGTTTGTTCTTTACCTCAGCTGACTGCCAGCTCTGTTTCCAAGAGACTGGAACAGAGAAGATCAGTGTAGGCGTAGGGGACCAGATTGGGTGATGAGACGTCAAGCGTTGGACAGGGTGGGCGAAGATATCCGCATATATTGGCAGGTCCGGTCGAGCGTAGATGTGGGAAATGAACTTAGATGATGCCGCATCCCGACGAATATCTGGCGGGGCGATGTTGCTAAGAACTGGCAGCCATGGAACCAGGGTGGAACGGATGGTTCCAGAAATGATCCTCATGGAGGAATATAATTTGGAATCGACCAAGTGGACATGGGGGCTACGGAACCATACTGGGGCACAGTATTCTGCAGTGGAATAGCATAATGCCAGAGATGATGATCGTAGGGCCTTGCCCTCAATGTGGATCAACAATGGTAGGGAATGTTACATTCTCCCAAGGGAGGTTGGACAGCATCTTCTACCTACTACACAAGGAAGATGGGTCCTGAAATGAGTGCAGCCTGGTAGATTTCTAGCCATGACCACAGAATGCTGCAGGCTCAGACCTACAGGGATGCAGAGGTTACATAGGCTCCTGTGCTGAATATGGGCCCCAGATCAAATTGATGGGGTTTACAGTTAACAATATTCATATACTTTTCCCATAGTTGGGAGCTACTCTCTTCCCTGATCCAGCTTCCTAGTCCTTTTTCCAACTATGAGAACATCTCCCCAGACAATACTTTAGGTCCACCTGCATATTAGCTGTCAGGCTCAGGCAAAAACTATAAAAGTCATGGGCCCTTGGAATATACCTAAAATAGACCTACTTGCTTTTTCCAAAATGGAGACCTCAAATCTTCATCTGCAATATTCTTGCCTTTAGGTTTATTATTAGTCAACAGTTTGTTCTGTATTATATCTTAACTCTTTTTCAGCCACCAGGTTCTAGATGCTACCATGATAACAACCTGACTTCCCTGGACTATGTGTCCTGGAGCCCTGCCTCTCCAGATCCCTGCCCACTAGGGAAACAGAGAAACAGGCTGTGAGCATGGGTCAACCTGCTAACACCCATGTTCAGCGGGGAAGCAATTACAGAAGCCAGATCTCCCACCTTCTGCATCTCATAATGACCCTCGGTCCATGCTCCCAGAAGGATTAAGAATAGGGAAGCTTTCAGGGGAGGGGATGGGACAGAGTTCTGGTGGTGGGAATTGTGTGGAGTTGCACCCCTCTTATTCTATGATTTTGTCAGTGTTTCTTTTTTATAAAAGAAAAAAAAATAATAAAATTAGGGAAGCTTTCAAGGGAGGGGGTGGGATACGGAGTTCTGGAGGTGGGAATTGTGTGGAACTGTACCCCTCCTATTCTATAGTCTTGTCAATATTTTCATTTTATAAAATTTTTTTTAAAGATATGGTCCAGGGAGTCAGGTGGTAGTTAGCACCCAGTAACTACACACAGTGTGAAGTGCAAGGATCCCTGTTTGAGCCCCTGGCTTCCCACCTGCAGGAGAGTCACTTCACAAGCGGTGAAGCAGGTCTGCAGGTGTCTATCTTTCTCTCCCCTTCTCTGTCTTCCCCTCCTCTCTCCATTTCTCTCTATCCTATCTAACAGCAGCAGTAACAACAATGGGAAAAGGTAGTTTCCAGGAGCAGTGGATTCCTAGTGCAGGCACTAAGCCCCAGCAATAATCCTGGAGGCCAAGAAAGAGGGAGAGGGAAAGGGATAAGGGAGAGGGATGAGGGAGAGGGAGAGTGTTTGGTCCATATTTTACATGTGTCCTACCTAGTAAGCTCTTTCTCTAGCCCTTGGCACCAGTCTTTAAGAACCTCAGCATAAGGGGGCAAACGGTGGTGCATCTGGCAGAGCATACATAGGACAATGCATAAGTACCCAGGTTCAAGTCCCCAGTCCCCACCTGTTGGAGGGAAGCTTCACATGTGATAAAGCAGTGCTGCATGTATCTTGCTTTCGCTCTCAGTCTGTCTTCCCCCTCTCAATTTCTCTAAAATATTAAATACCGGTTGTCGGGTGTTGATGCACATGGTTGAGTGTACACATTACAATGCACAAGTACAGTCTGAAAGGATATAGGCATCCCTACGTTCACTAGCTACACTACTTACGAAATCCAGAATATGGAAGCAACTGCCCAACAACACATGAATAGATATAGAAGTTATGGAATATATAGTCAATGGAATACTACTCTGCAATTAGAAAAGACAAGGATGTATCATTTGGAGTAAAATGGATATAACTAGAAGTGATTATGCTAAATGAACTAAGGGAAGAGGTGCAAGACAACTACCAGAAAGTTTTGCTCATATGTGAAATATAGATGACTAACACAAATGAATTTGAAAGTGGTCCAATTGTTTCTAAGACTTTGTGAGAACTATGGTGGTTATTGTGGAGGGAGGGGTTACAGAACTTTGTGGGCATGGTGTGAAACTATACCCCTTTAATATCATAAACCTGTAAGCCATTATTAAATCACTAATTTAAAAAAATAGAAAAAATGAACTTGCAAAAAAAATAAATAACCAAAATGTCTCTTGGACTTTATAAGAAATATGGTGGTTATGAGGGAGAACTTTGATAGAGAGTGTGTGTGGTAACTTAACACTAACTTTCACTAGTTGCAGGATCAACCCCTTAAGTTTAATTTTAAAAAATTTGGGTAGGGCACCAAAGTAAAAACCCAGTGGTGAGGGGTAGACATGTAGCTTCCTGGGCCAGTGGGGGGTGGGAGTGGGCGGGAGGGATGGGTCACAGTCCTTTGGTGGAGGGAATGGTGTTTATGTACACTCCTAGCAAAATGTAGACATATAAATCAGTAGTTAATTAATATGAGAGGGAGAAAATCAATTGTATGTCTCAAAGTTTCTCAAAACACAAACTGAATCCTTTTAATATATAGGCTGTGTATTTGATAGGCGGACTCTCTCAAAAGCCTAGACCAAGTAGATTAGAAGCATCCAATAGCACAGCTATATACAAGATACTGGATACTGTACAGCAAACCATAACAAAAGGACTTTTCAAAGTTAACCCAATTAACAAATAATGTGATAACATTAACTATCGATTGTCTTTTTGAACCCTAAGACAACAGGAACCTCACATCTCCACTATAGAGCCCCTACTTCCCCCAGTCCTGGAACCCTTGGATAGGGCCCACTTTCCCGTATGCATCTCCCAATCCAAACCAAATAATATTGCATCTGCCAATCACAACCTAACCAACGCAACGATTGCCACCTCAACATGCTTCACCTCAGACTGTGTCCAGAGACTTCACGTGTGGAATGACAACCCTTCAGCTTCATTACTCGGGTGAGACCTTTCCTTTTATAGTACACTCTAATTTCATCTCAGGTAGTTCACTTTCTAACAAAGTCCCATAACCTAGATATACACCAGTTTCTGTGAGAGAGAGCTTATGTGCACACGTATCCATAAACTACTGCAAAATATATACCTGAAAGCAGAAGTACACTAGAGTTTGCAGTACCTCCCTAACACTTCCTCTCCACTATTCCAAGCTTGGGATCCATGATTGCTCAACAAATTGTTTGGCTTCGTATGTTAACTCTCTTTTCAATAACCAGGTTCCAGATGCCACCAGGATGCTGGCCAGGCTTCCCTGGATTGAAGACCCCACCAATGTGTCCTGGATCTCAGCTTCCCCAGAGACACACCTTACTAGGGAAAGAGAGAGGCAGACTGGGAGTATGAACCGACCAGTCAATGCCCATGTTCAGCGGGGAAGCAATTACAGAAGCCAGACCTTCTACCTTCTGCAACCCTCAACGACCCTGGGTCCATGCTCCCAGAGGGCTAGAGAATGGGAAAGCTATCATGGGAGGGGGTGGGCTATGGAGATTGGGTGGTGGGAATTGTGTGGAGTTGTACCCCTCCTACCTTATGTTTTTGTTCATTAATCCTTTCTTAAATAAAAATTTTAAAAAAAAATTGGTAAATCACTAACAAAGACAGCAAAAAAGTAGCTATCTGAAGGTATTTTTTTAATGAGGTCATTTATAAAATACATCCCAGTAGTAACAAAACATACATATCTAAAACTCAGCTTTCTTGCTGTGGAAGAGTGGCTCAGTGGGAGAGCAGACTTGCATATTTGAGGTCCTAGTTTCCAGTTGTTGAATTACATATGCAGAAGTGGTACTCCTGGTCTCTGTCTCATAAAATAAAGCAGTCATTAAAAAAGAATAGCTTCCTGATACTTTTTCTAAAAGTATTTATTCATTCCCTTTTGTTGTAGTTATTGTTATTGATGTCGTCATTGTTGGGTAAGACAGAGAGAAATCAAGAGAGGAGGGGAAGACAGAGAGGAGGCGAGAAAGACACCTGCAGACCTGCTTCACCACCTGTGAAGCGACTCCCCTGCAGGTGAAGAACAGGGGGCTTGAACTGGGATCTTTCCGCTGGTCCTTGCACTTTGAGCCACGTGCGCTTAACCCGCTGCGCTACCGCCCGACTCCCCCTGATACTTTTTTACATTACCTCATCAAGTCTTTCTGGAGTATTAGGGTTTTTCTCCTCCCCATTTTGAGTTGTTTATTTTGTCATTCAATAAATACCTGACAACTATATACAAACCATTATGCTAGATGTAATGAAGCATGTAAAAAATATTAAACCCCCTCCCTCAGCTTTCCCAAAGCTTTGAAACCAGAAGGGGCAATACGTGTTTTTACCCTATCAATCTGTGCCAATTATCTATGCACTTGTCGTTCCGCATTTAACAATAAAGAGGGGCCAGGCGGTGGTGCACTGGGTTAAGCGCACATAGTACAAAGTGCAAGGATCTGGGTTGAGTCCTTGGCCTCCCCACCCCACCTGCAGGAGGGTGGCTTCACAAGCAGTGAAGCTGGTCTGCAGGTGTCTTCCTCTTCCCCTCTCAATTTCTGTCCTATCCAATGAAAACGGAAAAATGGTCACCAGGAACAGTGGAGTCATAGTGCAGGTACCCAGCCCCAGGAATAACCGTGGAGGCAAAAAAAAAAATAAGTAAAAATAATAAAAGGAATGAACTTTTGTCTTTTTTTTCTTTCTAGTGCCTGACAGAATGTCTACTACACATTTATAGAATTGACTATAATGAAGTTTTATGTGTTATTCTATAGAACAGAGGTGCCTACAAAAATCTATTAAGTGTATAAACATTCCATCTCTACGATGAACAGAAAGACCACAAAGCAGAAATGTTATTTGTTCACATTTCTACTTTCATGTATAATTTTTGAACAATCTGACACACAAAACTAGAAATCTAAGTAACAGAAAAATAAACCAAAGTTTTACAGTGAAAAAGTACGGCAAGGGCCTATTACTTACAAGAACTCTCTGAACACTTGTTCATTAAATGTACAAGAGAATAAAATGAAGAGTTTAAATGACCTGTGAATATAATTTAAAGATACAGAAAATAGAGGATTTGAGGAAGTGAAAGGTTGGTGGTACAAGTTGTATGGAAAAAAGTGACATCATGAATAAGCAGTGTAGCTGTTAAGATTTTAAAGCAAAACAGGAGTAACTACAACCCTCACTACTTTGGAAGATAGTACAGTATGTCCTATGTTCTTTCTCTTTGAGATAATCCCAACTGTTTTCCATTGAAGAGCTTTAGTTTCACTATCTGATGTTTCTTCAAGTATTGGTATTGTGAAAAATAAGAAGCCTAGGAGAGTAACATGTTTTTTTTATTTTCCCATCATGCATAGAAGTAAAGATAAATATGCCAGTAGTACACTTCACATTTGACAGAGCAATCGCATTAAGTATTTATGGTATTCAGGAAAAGTGATTAGTCAGTTATCAATTACTAAACTGTTACTAGAAGAAATTAACAAGACATATAAACCACAATGTTTAAGGCTATTTTTCATGAATACAACAATTTTCAGTCTCTAGACTCTAACAAGACAAAGTTCTTCATAATATACTAAGTTTTAATCAAATCGAGGACAAGTTGAAAGGTACTACAAATAATCACTGAAATCTCTATACTGTACAAGGAAATAGGTTTTTTTTTTTCTTTTTTTACAACTGTTCCCAACTGAAAGTCTGCACAGCTCATTTTTCCAAAAGCAAAAACAGGAAATAACAAGACTTCACAGGTAGTGAAACAAAAGACATGGCATTACTTTCACACAAATGAAAATGGGAAAGCACTCAAAAGTGGTGTGGTTTCTTTAGTTTAGCCAACATGTCTTAAACATTACATAACCACCCAAGCCTATCATAGAAATCCTGAGAAAAGTTTTTTTTCTTCCATCACCACTGACAGAGAAAGAACCTGCTCCTTGAAGGTTCTCAGCCTGCCAGTCTTAAGCCCACTTTTAACTTGGCTCATTTTTGCCTGTGACCATTTTGTTTCCCCTGCTTAGGGCACCCATCATAACTGTAGTTCTTCCATCCACTATGAACTAGGTATAATTTTATTTTTAACTTGCAAGGTACTCCTAAGTGGGGTACAGAGTGAAGGTGAAAGAGAAGAAGAGCTGTGACAGTCTTTTATTGGACAAACTGTCTCTAAGTAATGAGGAAAGCCATGTACTTTTGCTCATGTCTCTCTCTCTCTCTTTTATTGTGTTAAGGATAAAGAAAGGAGACATATTATGGTACTTGGGTTTTTGTGTGCACTTAATAGTTGAGGCTGAAAAGTCTAGTAACTGGAATGGACACACCATTCTTACTCTTGTCATGAGGACACAGTCTTGACAATCAGCAGGGTTCCTAGATGATGGGGGTGGAGGAAAATGAAGCTGAAGAGTCTAGGAGGGGTCAGTTGGGGGAGAGAAATGAAGTCCTTTGTATACTGGCCCACTACCAGTTCTGGAGACTTTACCAAAAACCAGTCAGTGAAGCTGAGAACAAACTGTCTATTTACTAAGTAGCTATGCCAAAGGGGGAGGGCATTACCAGCAGCAGGCAGCAATAGGTGGCCCAAGGAGCAAAAAACAGCAACAAAGTTACAAATCACAAGGAACATGAGGCCCACTCCTGCTCTTCTTTCATATTATTACTGGCCAGCAAATGCCCACCGGGTTGTCTAGACTACAAAGCAAAACGGGTAGAAATGAACTCCTACACAAGTGGGATGAATCAGACCAGTGGCCCTGAAACCAAACAGGGTGCAAGCAGCGCAAATGAAGGCAGTGTTCTCTTAGACGTGATGGGAATCATGACATGCAGCACGGAAGAGAAACGCAGAACTGCATAAAGGCCATGAGTAGGTGGGGGCACTGGGCCACGAAGGTCTTGATCCTGAGGTTAAAATAACTGAACGTCCATAGGGAAAATGGTTATAACTACACGGAGGCGAGCCCCAGCAATATGAACAAAAGTCAGGTGTACCCACTTGTTTCCCAAACACAAGTCCAGCAAGAGGTGGTGGTGGTGGTGGTTGGGCAGCCGGTGCACTAGTCCCAGGAGGGTGACTTAGCCAGACTGGCATCCAAAGGGCCTGGGGATCTCCACCGGCTCCCTTATGGGGCGGCGTCTGACTCTCCGCACACCTTCACGCAGCAGGTAATACTGCAGTGGATTTGGCCACAGGTCCTCCTTGATAATCTCGGCGATCTTGTCCGACTCTGGGAGGCTGTGATCTGAAAACCAGGTGAAGAAGCTGCAGACCATGTCTTGGTTCCTGCGGATAAAGGACTGGGGCTCATGGCCCGTGCGCCAAATGATGGGCGTGGAGAGCGACACCACTCCGCCAGAGGCTCGCAGCTCGTATTCCTTCACGATCAGCTTGTTTCTGAAGTAGGGGTTTCTTCGAAAGAAGAACTTGAACTTGCAGCCAGTCCGCGGGTGTCTGAGATTCTTCACCTCCAGGTTGGTGATGTACCTCAGCATCTGGGCATCCCGGCCCCTGATCAGGGGGGCGAGCTGCGGGTGGTTCCGAAAAGCCGCGGCCCAGAAGCCGGGGATGTTCTGGATGATGTAGTTGCGCCGTTCCAGGTAGTGTCGCCGCATCCTTCCGAACTTATGTTCCAGCTGCTGAAAGGCCCGATCGGCCTGAGCGCTCACGGTGTCCAGTTCCATCTGGATGGCCTCCAGGGGGTTCAGGCGCAAACCGTAGTGCAGGGGCCGGAACCCTGCGGCGCCCTTCACCTCATCGGAGGCTCTGTGTTCTCCGCCGACTGGCTTCTCCTCTCCCTCCATCTCCTCCTCCGTCTCCACTCCTTCCTTCACCTCATCGGCCGCTCCGTGTTCTCCGTCGACTGGCTTCTCCTCTCCCTCCATCTCCTCCTCCGTCTCCACTCCTTCCTTCACCTCATCTGCCGCTCCAATTTCTCGGCCGACTGGTTTCTCCACTCCCTCCATCTTCTCCTCCTTCTCCACTCCTTCCTTCACCTCATCTGCCGCTCCATGTTCTCGGCCGACTGGCTTCTCCTCTCCCTCCATCTCCTCCTCCACCTCCATCTTCTCCTCCGCTGCCTCTTTCTCCACTCCTCCCTTCACCTCTTCCACAGCCACAGGGGCTGCGGTGCACTTGGCGGCGTCCGCGTCCTCCGCCGTCACCTCGGACACCGACCTCTGGGCGCCACAAAGTTCCAGAACCTTCTCCCCGCCCCGGCCGGGCGACACTCCGGGTCCACAGACTCGATCCCGGGCGCCGTCGGTTGCCATGGCCACGGCGACCGTTTCCAGGCCCCCCGTGAGAGGCAGCGCCTCTTCCCGCTCCGCTTCCTCGGCTACAGGACTGCGGTCCCCGCTGGCCGGAGCCTGGCAGCCGGTTGCGGTCTCGGGGCCGTGGACGGTGCCTCCCTCCTCAGGAAGTGAGGGAAGCGGGAGCGCCACGGCCTCCACGCTCCCCCCACCCGCGTCCGCCATCACCCGTGACGCCTCCCTCGCTTCCTCGCCGAGCATCTGGCGCTGGAGTGGGTCCTCGTCTCCGGGGACCCTGCCGGCTGCGGCGAGGCTACGGGTCTGGGAGAGAGGGGTCCTCTCGACCCCACAAGGGTCGCTCAAGCGAGCAGCAGCCGGACCGACGCAAGCAAACAGCTGTTTCCTCAGAAGCCGCGCTCGGCGCAAAGCCGCCCGTGACGTCAGCTCCCTAGTCTCGCGAGCGTCTCCGTGAGGGTGACGGGAGGAGTGCAGTTTTCTCGCGAGAATTGGCCGTACCTCTCGCTCGGGGGCACCGTCTTCTTCCTCCACCTTGATGCGTCAGTCATCGGAGCCATCGTTTGCCATCATTTAACTCGGAGCTGACGGTGGCACGGCTCTCCCTGATTTCTGTCTGGGAGCTCCCTGCAGCGGGCAACCCGGGGGAGTTTTAGGTATCCCTGCCCTGCTTTGTCCGCTTGTCGTAGCTGAAAAGATGTTGTCTGGCTTTAAACATTTACTTAAGCAGGGGGGTAAAATCTACTTCCATTTCTTCCGTAATGGCCAGGAGCAAAACAAACAACAACAAAAAAGCCTTTATTTTAACATTAATAGGAATTGCAGTGTGTTTTCCATTTCTCAATTGATAACGTGATATCAGTTCTAGACTAACATTTCCTGGAAAATAAAGGTTACTTCAATGGTCCATTTTATTTATTTACTTATTTATTCATTTTACCTCCAGGGTTATCTCTGGGGCTGGGTGCCTGCACTTTGAACCCACTGCTCCTGGCAGCCATTTCCCCCTCATTTTTTGTTGTCCTTGTTATTGCTGCTGTTGTTGGGTAGGACAGAGAGAAATGGAGAGAGGAGGGGAAGACAGACAAGGGGAGAGAAAGACGGACATCTGCAGACCCACTTCACCGCCTGTGAGGCGACCCCCTCTGCAGGTGGGGAGCCGGGGGCTCGAACCGGGACCCTTAAGCCGCCTGTGCGCTTTGCATCATGGGCACTTAACCCGCTGCGCTACCGCCGGGCACTCTCAGTGGCCCATAATTTTTTTTTTTTTGCCTCCAGGGTTATCACTGGGGCTCGGTGCCTGCACTACGAATCCACTGCTCCTGGGGGCCATTTCCCCCATTTTGTTGCCCTTGTTGTTGCGCTTGGTATAGTTGTTATTGTTGTCATAGCTGTTGTTGTTGGATAGGACAGAGAGAAATCGAGGGAGGAGGGGAAGACAGAGAGGGGGAGAGAAAGACAGACACCTGCAGACCTGCTTCACTGCTTGTGAAGCGACTCCCCTGCAGGTGGGGAGCCGGGGCCTGGAACCGGGATCCTTACTCTGGCCCTTGTGCTTCGCACCATGTGCGCTTAACCCACTGCGCTACCGCCCAGCCCCCCTAGTGGTCCATATTTTTAATTTGCTTTTCCTCAATTTATAATCTGCACCAAAGAGGAATTTTATGTTACATGACGTCTGCCGGTGATAGACCTGTAGCAGTTTGCTTAATCTTGTTGCATGGACTCTTATGGAGAGGAAAAGTGTTTTCTAGTTCTGCCAGGAGGGAGGAAAACGTGGCTTGAATAAAGTATTTATTCTGGGCAGTCAGTGCACAGAGTTCATTTAAGAGGAATATCAGTCTGTAGTTTTCCTTTTTTAACTTGTAAGGGGGAAAAAAATTGATGTTATCTGTATTACAGGAGATCTCAAAGAAATACCAGTGCCACACAGTTGAAGCAGAGGGACGTTGTGCAGCATATTCAAGGATAGTGCTGGGTGTAAAAGAGACAAACTTTTTGTTTTCTATTTGCCTTTACTTATATGGTGAGCTGAATAATGACTCTAAAAGATGCTTACACTTTGATCTTAAGAACCTGTGAAGGGGGCAGGCATGGCACACCTGTAAGCACTCACATTACAGTGTGCAAGGTCCTAGGTTCAAGCCCCTGGTCCCCACCTGAAGGGGAAAAGCTTCATGGTGGTGAAGCAGGGCTGCAGGTGTCTCTCTGTCTCTTTCCCTCACTACCACCCCCCTCCCCTCTCAATTTCTGGCTCTATCCTATAATAAATAAATATATATTTTAAAAGGACCTGTGAATATGTTAGTTTTTTTTAACAGAAGGGACTCTGCATATATGATTAAGTTAAGGTTATGCATATGGAAAGATTATACTGTATTATCAGGGTTAGCTCTACAGAAGTGTCACAGAAGTTGTGATGACCAAAGTGGAGGCAAGAAAAGAATTTTTTTCCTATTATTTTGGTAAGACAGAGAGAAATAAAGGGGCATGGGGGAGCACCTACAAGTTTGCTTCACCGTTCCTGGAAATATTTGAAGATGCTGTGCTTTTGACTTTGAAGATGAGGGGATGGAACCAAGATCTAAGGAATATAAAGGAACCTCTGGAAACTTGAACGATAAGGGAGTTGTATTTTTCTTAAAGCCTCCAAAGAAAAGCAGTCCTACCAACACCTTAGCTTTGTTACTTCTTTCTTTAAAACATAAATTTAGGGGGGGTCGGGCGGTGCCGCAGTGGGCTAAGCGCATGTGGCGCAAAGCGCTGGGACCAGCGTAAGTATCCCGGTTCCAGCCCCCGGCTCCCCACCTGCAGGGGAGTCCCTTCACAGACCGTGAAGCAGGTCTGCAGGTGTCTGTCGTTCTCTCCCCCTCTCTGTCTTCCCCTCCTCTCTCCATTTCTCTCTGACCTATCCAACAACGAACAACATCAACAATGGCAATAATAATAACCACAACGAGGCTACAACAACAAGGGCAACAAAAAGGGGGAAAAATGGCCTCCAGGAGCGGTGGATTCATGGTGCAGGCACTGAGCCCAGCAATAACCCTGGAGGGAAAATAAATAAATAAATTTAATTAATTAATTTTAGATGGAGAGAGAAAGGCCAAGACCACAGTATGAAGCTTCCTTCAATACAGTGCGGGCTAGGCTCAAATCTGGGCTTACACATGGCAAAGCAGTACACTATCCAAGTGAGTTAGTCCGTCCGACTCTGTTATTTCTAACCACCACAACTGAAGATAACTGATTTGTGTGATATGAAACAATTGTGTGCTAGTTTGTTACAGAAGTACTATGAAACTTTAAACATTTTTTTTTAAATTTTATTTCAATAGGATAGAGAAATTGTGAGGATAAGGAGAGGAAAAGAGGGAGAGAGAAGAAGACTTCATAGGTGGTAAAAGAAGATCAGATAGTTGTATTTTGCAGAAAGATAGGTTTGCATATAGTACAGGTCTATTTATTTACTCATATATAATGATATATTTATTGTTCTTGATAAGCCAGCAACTGGTATAAACACCTTCCCATGTAGCCTCCATAGTAAACACTAGCCTATGTATTTTATCATTTAGTTCTCATAATATCTATGTCAAATAATGCTAACATGACCTCCATTTTTCTCCCTAGGGACCCTGCAGCAAAGAGAGATGGAGTTGTTTATTCCAAATGACATACACGATGGGAGATCTGTGACTCTGATTAGGTAGTGTGACTTAAAAACCTGTGCTGTGTGTGAAGTCATTTTCCTAAAATAAAGCATAAAGGTATCTGCATTGTTAATATACACTTTTCCCAGTCCACATGCATATGATTATGTTTTAGAATGTACCCCAGGATTTGCTTTCTGTTTAGAGAAGTTATTCATGATGCCTAAATTCACTCATTTTTAAAATTGTATCAAACCTGAACACTTTTTAGAACGTATTTTCTAAAATTCATTACTTTGTTGAAATGAAAGTCATAGATCATATACCTCTTTCCATGTAAATAAAAATATGTCAGTGTGATGGCATGACTATAACATGAGAGAGGAATATAAAGAATTTATAGTAGAATTTGATTAAATATGTAAAGACATTGACATGCTTACACCATGCAAGATTATAATTAGAAATTTATACCAGTTGATAGGAAACAGATAAAGGTAGGGTTTTTTAATATAATTTTTATTATCTTTATTTATTGGATAGAGACAGCTAGAAATGAAGAGGGAAGGGGGAGAGAGAGAGAGAGGGAGAGAGACAGAGAGATACCTGCAGCACTGCTTCACCACTTAGGAAGCTTTCCTCTGTAGGTGGGGACTGGGGGCTCAAACCTGGGCCCTTGAGTATTATAACATGTGCTCAACCAGGTGTACCACCACCCGGCCCCTAAAGATAGGTTTTACTTGTAGCTCAGATAGCATGAGGAGTGTCACTCATGATCATGAGATTTTTCTGAAATGGTGACGAAATATTGGTTAAGTTCTGGAAATGGAAAAAGCAAAGCTGCCTTGATTTCTAATACTGGATATTTCTTCCATCATTAGAAACTTAGTTTTGTGTTTCTGATTTCAGGGTGTATCTTATAAGCATTGTCATTCAGATTTTAACCATGACATAACTGACCATGTGGAACTTTAGTCATTGTTACAAACATCTTTCTTTAAAAATTATTATTATTATTATTGTTATTATATGTATATTTTTGCTGCCAGGGTTATTGCTGGGACTTGCTGCCTGCACTGTGAATCCACTGCTCCTGGAGGCCATTTTTCCCATTTTTGTTGCCCTTGTTATTGTTATTATTGATGTTGTTATTGTTGGACAGGACAGAGAGAAATCAAGAGAGGAGGGGAAGACAGAGAGGAGGAGAGAAAGACAGACACCTGCAGACCTGCTTTACCTCCTCTGCAGGTGGGGAACCAGGGGCTGCACCGGTCCTTGTGCTTTGCTTCGTGTGCGATTTACCTGCTGTGCCACTGCCTGGCCCCCATCTATTCATTTATGAGAGACAGAGAGAGAGAGAGAAATAAAGAAGAGGAAGGACTGGAGTATCACTTTGATAATTTTTTTTAAATTTCTTTTTTCTTTTCTCTTTTTCTAAATATTTATTTATTCCTTTTGTTGCCCTTGTTTTATTGTTGTTGTGTTTATTATTGTTGTTATTGATGTCATCGTTGTTGGATAGGACAGAGAGAAATGGAGAGAGGAGGGGAAGACAGAGGGGGAGAGAAAGATAGACACCTGCAGACCTGCTTCACCGCTTGTGAATCGACTCCCCTGCAGGTGGGGAGCCGGGGCTGGAACCGGGATCCTCAAGCCCGTCCTTGCGCTTTGCCCCACTTGCGCTTAACCTGCTGCGCTACCGCCCGACTCCTTGGAGTATCACTTTGGCACATGCAGTACAAGGAATCAGATTTGGAACTTCATGCTTGAGAGTCCAATGCTTCTCATTTACATCAATTCTTGAGCTGCTGTTACAAATATCTTTCTTGGATACACTGATGTCCATCTGAAGAAGGGATATAATCACTGGCTTCTGTCTGAAAACTTTCTAACATCTTTGAAAAACTAAAAGAAAAAATATCAACATAAAAACTTACATAATTGGGGGCTGGGCAGTGACACAGCGGGTTAAGCACACGTAGTGCAATGCACAAGGAGCCGCGCAAGGATTCTGGTTCAAACCCCAGGCTCTCCACCTGCAGCGGGAGAGCTTCACAAGCGGCAGGTCTGCAGGTGTCTCTCTTTCTCTCTCTGCCTCTCTATCTTCCCTTTCTCTCTCAGTTTCTGTCCCATCAAAAATGAAATGAAATGGTCATAGGAGCAGTGGATTCGTAGTGCAGGCACCAATCCCCAGCAGCAACCCTGGAGGGAAAAAATTAACATAATTTATTATAATGACTTTGAAGAAAACCTATGGAAGAGTTGAACACTAAAGAAATATAAGGGGGGGGGTTAGAGAGCATAATTGTTATGTAATGAGATTCTTATACCTGACACTCTTAAATCCCAGGTTCAATCCCCTTAACCACCATAAGTCAGAGCTGAGCAGTGCTCTGGTAAAAAGAAAAAGAAGCAAGTTACAGCATCATCAAATTACTTGATAGCATATAGGATAAGATTACTTGGAAAAATGAGTGGATGCTAATAATTTGAAGTCAAAAACTGTTTCAAAATATTTGTTTAATATAAATTTTTTTAAAGTAGTTATTTATATATTTCCTTTTGTTGCCCTTGTTTTATTGTTGTGGTTATTATTGTTGTTGTTATTGATGTTATTGTTGTTGGATAGGACAGAGAGAAATGGAGAGAGGAGGGGAGACAGAGAGGGGAAGAGAAAGATAGACACTTGCAGACCTGCTTCACCGACTGTGAAGCAACTCCTCTGTAGGTGGGGATCCTGGGGCTCGAACCCATATACTTATGCTGGTCCTTGCGCTTTGCACCACACGTGCTTAACCTGCTGCTTGGGCTACCGCCCGACTCCCTAATGTAAAGAATTTTTAGGAGTACATTAACAGCATTTTGCTTTTATATTCCTTTTTGTTTGACTAAATATGGTATTTATTTCTGAATAAGACAAAAGTGCCCTTAAAGATATAATAACAAGTGTATATGAATGTGTGTCATCATAAGAATGTCAGTATAATAGATGTATGCAAATTAGAACTTGGACTGGATTTGGTGTATTACACCATAGTAAAGGACTCTGGGGTGGGGTGGGGGAGTGTTCAGGTCCTGGAATATGATAACGGAGGAGGACCTAGGTGGGGGGTTAGTGTTATGTGGAAAACTGAAAAATGTTGCACATGTACCAGCTACTGTATTTTACTGACAATTGTAAACCATTAATTCCCCCAATAAAGAAAAAAATATATGTGTATCAATGCATTGTGTAATAGTTTAATTGGCAATATCTTTATTTCTTTTGTCACTGCTTGGGTTTCACTAATCGAGGCCAACTTTTCCAGATAGAAAGAGAAAGGTGAGGGGCAGAGAAAAAAAAAAAGAAGAAGAAGAAAGACAGAGACTGAGGGAAAGTCTCTATCACATTGCCTCAGTGTGAGTGTGGTGGGGACCAGATTCAAACTTGGGTTGCGGACCCTTCTCAGATGAGCTGTGTTGTAAGCTCAGGCAATGCCTTTGTTCTTCTTTTTTCAAAACCCAGTACAGTACTTACCAGAATTCTGTGTTGTCACTACTACTTGTGAACAATACAACCTTTTTTTTTTTTTAATCCTTCCCAGGGCTTCATGGACCCAGGAGAGGCAGAAAAACAGAGGGAGAGAGAATGTTACCAGAGCATGAAAGCTTCCTCCATTGTGCTGGGGACCCTACTTGAACATTTGTGAAGCAAATCCAGGTGATCTTGTTGTTCCTGTTTAATTTTTTTAAAAGAATTTATTTATTGGGAGTCAGGTGGTAGAGCAGCGGACTAAGTGCACGTGGCACAAAGAGCAAGGACCAGTGCAGTGCAAGGATCCCATTTTAAGCCCCTGGCTCCCCATCTGAAGGGGAGTCACTTCACAAGCGGTGAGCAGGTCTGCAGGTGTCTATCTTTCTCTCCCCCTTTCTGTCTCCCCTCCTCTCTCCATTTCTCTCTGTCCTGTCCAACAACGATGACATCAATAACAACAACAATAATAACCACAACAATGATTTTTAAAAAAAGGCAACAAAAGGGAAAAAATAGCCTCCAGGAGCAGTGAATTCATGGTGTAGGCACCAAACTCCAGCAATAACCCTGGAGGCAAGAAAAAGAAAAAAAAAAAAGAAAAAAAAGAATTATTTATTTATGAGAAAGATAGGAGAGAGAACGAACCAGACATCACTCTGGTACATTTGCTGTGTGGAATGAAACTTAGGACCTCACGCTTGAGAGCCCAATGCTTTATCCACTGCTCTACCTCCCAGACCACAGTACTATTTAATTTTAATTTTTATTTATTTATTTATTAAAAATATTTATTTTATTTATTTATTCCCTTTTGTTGCCCTTGTTGTTTTATTGTTGTAGTTATTATTGTTGTTGTCGTTGTTGGATAGGACAGAGTGAAATGGAGAGAAGAGGGGAAGACAGAGAGGGGGAGAGAAAGATAGACACCTGCAGACCTGCTTCACCACCTGTGAAGCGACTCCCCTGCAGGTGGGGAGCCGGGGTTTGAACCGGGATCCTTATGCCGGTCCTTGTGCTTTGCGCCACCTGCGCTTAATCCGCTGCGCTACAGCCCGACTCCCCCTATTTAATTTTTAATTGATCTAATATTGGTTACAATGTTTTGTCTTTCCTGGTAATATTTAAATAGTACTGGTAAATGTTTTAATTAAATGAAATACCGCAGTTTCTTTCCTAAAAAATTATTGCAAGGGTGGGGAGTAGATAGCATAATGGTTATGCAAAGAGACTCTTCTGCCTGAGGTTCCAAAGTCCCAGGTTCAATCCCCCTGCCCCACAAGCCAGAGCTGAGCAGTTGAAAAAAATATATGGGGCCAGGTGGTGGTGCACCTGGTTAAGTGCACAGGTTACAGTGCACAAGGACCCAGGTTCGAGGCCCCAACCCCCACCTGCAGGGGGAAAGCTTTGCAAGTGGTGAAGCAGGGCTGTAGGTGTCTCTCTGTCTCTGTATCTCTGTCTCTCCCTCCCCTCTCGATTTCTGGCTGTCTCTGTCCAATAAATAAATAAAGATAATTTTAAAAAAAAAAGAAAGAAATGGGAGTCAGGTGGTAGCACAGCGGGTTAAGCGCACGTGGCGCAAAGTGCAAGGACCAGCCCCTGGATCCCCACCTGCAGATGAGTCACTTCACAAGCAGTGAAGCAGGTCTGCAGGTGTCTCTCTTTCTCTCCCTCTCTCTGTCTTCCTCTCCTCTCTCCATTTCTCTCTGTCCTATCCAACAATGACATCATCAATAACTACAACAACAAAAAGGGCAACAAAAGGGAATAAATGAATAAATATTAATATATATATCATAGTAAAACAGTACAGATGTATTTTACTTCTATATTTAAAATAAGACTACAACCCAGGCTCAGATGAATGTAAGTTTTCTCTCTTGGTAATGAGACAACTTTTCTTTGATGATGTCTTCCAATATCCCTGACCCCATCTAATGAAAGCCTATAGCAAACTCGTGTGTGTGTGTTAGTTTTATTATTATTGGGCAGAAGTCAGTTTAATAGCACTGCTTGAGGGTTAAGGCAACTACATTGATGAGCCCCTTTAAACTATAGCAAGAGTTGTTCCAGTCTCTGACTCTTGTGGGGCAAAGTGCATTGTGGTTGTAAAGGGGTAAAACAAGCCAGGCTCACAGCGACTCCTCAGCCTGTGCAATGTGGGCCAGCCATGCAGTGGTGCCCACCAGCTCAGCAGTCTTGTCCACTTTGACATATATGTCCGTGCGGATGCGGTGAAGGCTGACCCAGCCTGGCAGCAGTTCTGATGGAACCATCATCCTCATCTCCCCATGGCTCAGAACTGTACAATAGCTGCCCACCACCCTGGGGTAGGCCACCTCCATAGGGAATGCGGGCTTGCACTCTTGACACAAATTTCTAAAAAATGCCAAAGGGTGGTCCAGCTATTACTGACAGTCTCTTCACTGTTACTTCTTGGGCAGGACATTCCCTTGACTTTTCACTAGAGGGAGCAACTGGACTTTAATACACCGCGAGGCCTAGTCTATAAAGGAAGAACTTGGAATGATCTTTCATTATGTATGAAATTTTCTCATAATTTGAATTGAATCAATATTTTGTTCATGCTAAATTGTTATTGTTACAGAAAATAGCTTTTTTATTTATTTTTTATTTAAGAAAGGATTAATTAACAAAACCATAGGGCTGGAGGGGTACAATTCCACACAATTCCCACCACCCAATCTCCATATCCCACCCCCTCCCCTGATAGCTTTCCCATTCTCTATTCCTCTGGGAGCATGGACCCAGGGTCGTTGTGGGTTGCAGAAGGTGGAAGGTCTGGCTTCTGTAATTGCTTCCCCGCTGAACATGGACGTTGACTGGTCGGTCCATACTCCCAGTCTGCCTCTTTCTTTCCCTAGTAGGGTGGGGCTCTGGGGAAGCGGAGCTCCGGGACACATTGGTGGGGTCTTCAGTCTAGGGAAGCCTGGCCGGCATCCTGATGACATCTGGAACCTGGTGACTGAAAAGAGAGGTAACATATGAAGCCAAACAAATTGTTGAGCAATCATGGACCCAAAGCTTGGAATAGTGGAGAGGAAGTGTTAGGGGGGTTCTTACTGCAAACTCTAGTGTACTTCTGCTTTCAGAGAAAATAGCTTTTTTTTTTTAAAGAGACTTCGGTTTGTGATAATAGCTTTCAATAATCAGACTAGGCCAAAGTTTCTATGTGATTGCATACATATTCCAAGAAGTTTCCTACCCTTATAGACTAGAATCATGAACTTGGTTTCAAGTCAACCACTTTGATGTGAGCATATCATAGCGTATCTTTTAGCTGAAGTTTTCTTATAGGTAAAGTAGAAATGTTAATACATTTTTATAGGCCTACTAAAGATGATAACAAGGGAGTCGGGCGGTGGCTCAACAGGTTAAGCACAGGTGGCATGAAGCACAAGGACCAGCATAAGGATGGAGTCCCTGGGCCCCCACCAGAAGGGGTGTCGCTTCACAGGTGTCTGTCTTTCTCTCCCCCTGTCTTCCCATCCTCTTCCGATTTCTCTCTGTGCTATCTAACAATGACAACATCAACAACAACAATAACTACAACAATAATAAAAAACAAGGGCAACAGAAGGGAAAATAAATAAATAAATATGAAAAATCAAAAAAGAGTCCTAAAAATGACAACATAAGGTATGTGTGAAGTGTTTATCCCTATAAACTTTCAATGAATGCAAATTGGTAGCCACATTTGTATTACTCATATACTAAAACCATGGTATAAGATATAATTAGACATAAACTTTAATTATGAAATAGTTATGTATTTAGAAGTTAAGAGATGGGGCCAGGTGGTGGCACACCCTCTAGAGTGCACACATTACAGTGTTCAAGGAATTGGCTTCAAGTCCCTGGCCCTCACCTGTAGGGAGGGAACTTCAAGAATGGTGAAGCAGTGCTGCAGGTCTCTCTCTCTCTGTCTCTCTCTGTCTCTCTGTCTCTCTCTGTCTCTCTTTGTCTGTCTATCTCTGTCTCTCTGTCTCTCTCTGTCTCTCTGTCTGCCTCTCTCTGTCTCTCTCTGTCTGTCTCTCTCTGTCTCTGTCTGTCTGTCTCTGTCTCTCTCTCTGTCTGTCTCTCTGTTTCTGTCTGTCTCTCTCTCTGTCTGACTCTCTCTCTGTCTGTCTGTCTCTCTCCCTGTCTCTCTCTCCTCTATTTCCTCTTCCTTTCAAATTTCTCTGCCTCTATCAAGAAGAGGACCAAAAAAGAAAAAGAAAAAAAGAGAGAGAGAGGAAGGAGAGAGAGAAAAAGTAAGAAAGGAAAGGAGAAGGAAAATGGCTACTGGAAGCAGTGGATTCATAGAGCCCCAGAAATAATCCTGGTGGCAACGATAAATAAATAAGAGTTCAGATAACACATCCATGTGGATTAGTCAGTAAAAAGCTTCAAGGAGGAACTGAGACTTAAGTTATATCATATGGGGTCTGGGCAGTAGCACAGCAGGTTAAACGCACGTGGCACAAAGCGCAAGGACCTGCCTAAGGATTCTGGTTAGAGCCCCGGGCTCCCCACCTGCAGGGGAGTCACTTCACAAGCGGTGAAGCAGGTCTGAAGGTGTCTATTTCTCTCTCCCCCTCTCTGTCTTCCCCTCCTCTCTCCATTTCTCTCTGTCCTATTCAACAACAACAACAGCTATAACAACCACAATGAGGGCAGCAACAAAGGCAACAAAATTAGAAAAATGGCCTCCAGGAGCAGTGGATTCGTGGAGCTCCAGTGATAACCCTGGAGGCAAAAAAAACAAAAACAAAACAAAACAAAACACCTCATACTATGAGTAAGAGTTGAATAGTGTTAGAGGTAGAGCATAAGAATGTAGTGATTTTATTTGTCCAATGCTTCAGCTATGTCCACATGTATTCTAGATCGGCATTGTCAAGTATAGTAAATACATTTACTATGTACATTTAATTAAACTGAAAAATTTAGTTTTTGATCACACTAATCACAATTTAAAGCATCAGGAACAACATATTACCTAGTAGCTTCTATACTGGGCAGTATACAGTGTTTCATCATAGCAGAAAGTTCTTTTGGATAATGCTATCCTATACATAAAGGGTAGTTTGCTAGAGCTAAAATTGATTTATTTTAATTATCTTTATATTTGACATAGTCATATATCAAGAGGGAAATGAGTGATAGAAAGGAAGAAAGACAGAGAGACACTTGCAGACCTGTTTCACCACTTGTGAAGCTTTCCCCCTGCAGGTGGAGACTGGGCACTTGAGACCCAGTCCTGCGCATTGCAACATGTGCACTTAGCCAGATGTGCCACACTCAGCCCCCTAAAATTTATTATGACTGAAATAATAAGTCTCCATTCCATAAGAGTCTTAAGGAAAAATACTTTAGAGATGAAACAGTTTTGAGGAGTAAACTATTTTTATTTTGAATAAATATTCTTTTAAATGTTTGTTTATTGGGTTGAGACAGAGAAAAATAGCGGAAAGATCAGGATGGAAGGGGAAGGTAGAAGGGAGAGAGAGACTTGTAGCACTGCTGCATCACTCCTGAAGCCATCATGTGAAGTCTGTGACTCAAAGACTGTATTACAACTTTATTTGGTGTCTAAGCAGCTATTCCATGCATTTATTTTTAAAATGTGAAAGTTGATTTTGAAACAGACCATTGATTATTTATTTGATAATTAATAGAAATTATCTCATTCTGTCTATGACACTGGTGGATTTCACTATTGGTTATTGCTTGGGAAATCTCAGAAAGTTCAAGTATACTTACTTGGAATTGCATAGCTAGTAACAGTATGCCTATAAATCCAGTCTGCCTAACCTCCAAGTTATTTTTGCTAGGAAATGTTGTTTTTCCACTTTCTTGAAATATTTGACAGTATCTGAGAACTCAAGGACAGCTGCCTTTCCTCTGTAACTTTTTTTCAGGATTAGTAGTTTCAGTACCAAACACCCATTGTATAGTATTGGGTTACATGACTTGAATGATTCCACAACTAAGGCTAACTTAAAATCCATAAGAATTTTAGTAGATTAATCTAAAGTTAACATATGGCTTTTAAGGGTCAGGTACCTTCTGTGGAAGCATTTATTAAATGTAGGACAGATTTAAGAAACAGTACCTCCTGCTACTGCTGATATTCTCAAGTTAATGGCTTTTCCAGATGCTCAGGCTTGGACTTCAGAGTTTTCATTTGCTGGTGAATGAACTCAAAGATAAAAGAGCACTAGCCAATAAATATATCTCATTAGTTTTTACTAGATTCAGGAGGAAGTCTTGAGAATAAAGGGCTGTTATCAGGACATACATGAAATCCAGTTGAAAAATAATTCTAACATCCTGAGATGAAAGAAGTAATCTGCACCCTTCCCACTTAGTGTATCTTCCATATGTAGTCTCTCATGATTTGAAACATTACCCTGATTACAAAAACGGAGAAGCGTGGTCTTACAGACTTTCTCCTCTCCCAGAGATGCAGTTTTCCCAGTTCAGCCAAGATGGGAGCATGGAAATTACTGATTAATTGCTGATCCTTCGTTACTAATTACAAAAAGTAAACAGATTGGGGGCCAGGTGGTAGCGCACCAGGTTAAGTGCACATTGTACAAAGCGCAAGGACATGTGCAAAGATTATGGTTAGAGTCCCCAGCCCCCTACCTGTAGGGGTGTCACTTGGCAGGCAATGAATTAGGTCTGTAGGTGTCTACCTTTATCTTCCCCTCTCTGTCTTCTCCTCCTCTGTCCATTTCTCTCTGTCCTATCCAACAACAACAACAGAAACACCACCATTTTGTGTGTGTGTGTGTGTGTGTGTGTGTGTGTGTGTGTGTGTGTGTGTGTGTGTGGTGGGGGGGGATGGTGCAGGCACTGTGCTCTGGCAAAAAGAAAAAAAGGAAACATATCATCTGTCTATTTGTTTGATTTTGTAGCCACTGTTTTTGTTCTGCAGTGTCATCTGTAGCACAGTAGATTGAAGAACTAGTCACTATTCTTTCCAAGCTCTATAAATTCAAAACACCTTTGTTGGTTACAAAACACCTTTGATGGGTTACAAATATCTGACAGTCATATAGTGAATTCTGTTCACTATAGACTTACGATATTGTAGAGAAAGAAACAAGAAAAATAATGATAATCCTAAATGTTAAATATAGCAAGAAAAGATGTGAGCAGAGGACCATGGGACACAGAACAAGAAGAATGAATTCTCATGCTTCCTATATAAGAAAGCTGAGTAAGAATTTATAGTAGATATGTTTTTTCTTTAGAATATATTTTCAAATTGATTTTATTGTGGGGGTCTGGGCCGTGGTGCACCAGGTTAAGAATACATAGTACTAAGCGCAAAGACCCATATAAAAATCCAGGTTTGAGCCCCCAGCTCCCCATTTGCAGCAGGGAGGCTTCACAAGCAGTGAAGGAGGTCTTCAGGTGTCTCTTTCTCTATCTCTCTCTATCTGCCCCTCCTCTCTTAATTTCTCTCTGTCCTATCCAATAAAATGGAAAAAATGGCCACCAGAAGTAATGAATTTGTAGTGCTGGCACAGAGTCCTAGTAATAACCCTGGAGAATTTAAAAAAAATTGATTAGAGGCTTAATGGTTTGCAGTATAGTGTTTAAGGGTATGGGAGGTAGCAGAATGGTTATGCAAAGAGGCTCTCATGCCTGAGGCTCCAAAGTTCTAGGTTCAGTCCCCTGTACCACTGTAAACTAGAGTTGAGCAGTACTTTGGTGAAAACAAAAACAAACAAAAAAGCCAGTCTAATCTTTAATACATAGGCACAACTTCTAGACTCCCCTTGACTGGTGTCTAGGAGACACACCAGGACCCCAGTGTCCCTTCATCCTGTCCCTTCCCCTCCTTCTTCAGAGTCCTTTGCTTTGGTGCAATATATCACACCAAGTTCAAGTTTCACCTTACGCTTTCTCTTATTGTTCTCTGTTCTTAAATTCCACCCTGTATGTGAGATTATTCAATACTGGTCTTTCTTTTTCTGGCTTGTCTCATTCAGTATGACACCTTCAAGTTCCTACCACAGTACTGCAACGGAGATGACTTCATCCCACTCTATATATTGTTTTTTAAATTAGCGATTTAATATTGATCTACAAAATTACAAGATAACAGGGGTATAATTCCCCACTGTTCCCACCACCAGAGTTCCATGTCCCCTTTCTCTTCACTGGAAACTGCAGTGGTTCTCCCAAGGTCACAGATACAGGTTTTATCATTATTTCTGTAGCTATCTGTATTTTTGCCCATTTTTTTTTCCTGTGGTCTTACCTTCTAAGTCACATCTACACCTATTACTACTTCTAAATGTCTTTCCTTTTTTCCTCTTCTCTCTTTGGGTCCTGAGAGAATTGGGTTTTGGAGCCCTTTAGTCATTTTCCACTAACATTTCTCCCCCTCTGGTAGTATAGACCAAAATTCCTTATGGGGTGCAAAAGGTGGGAGTCCTGGCTTCTGTAATGGCTTCTCTGATGGACTTGGGCATCAGCAGGTCACTCCATACCCCGAGCCTGTTTCTGTCTTTCCTTAGTGGGATAGGGCTCTGGAGAGGTGAGGTTTCAGGACACATTGGTGAGTTCAGGATGGAATCATAGTAGTATTTCCAACTTGGTGTCTAAAAGTCTGTTAGTTATAAGACAGGACAAAATGTTTAATAAACAGGAACCAGAAAGTAGGAATAGAACAGGTGAGAAGAGGGATTTTAGGGTGGTGAGAACCTAGGAAGTCTGTTTTAGTTATGTTCCTAGGGCCCAAGACTTAAGTCATTTTTTTTCTTGAGTTGTATAGTTAACATGGAGGTGGGCTAAAAATATTGTCTGGAAAGATGTAGTCAGAGTTGAGAATAGAACTAGAAAGCTGAATTAGGGCAGAGAGTAGCTCCCAGACTTGAAGAAAATATAAACTGTTTACCACATCAATTTGACCCACAGCCCATGTATATTCATATTTAGCACAGAACCCTGTATAACCTCTAAGACTCTGTCAGTCTGAGTTCACAGTCTGTGGCCACAGGTGGGAACATGCTTAAGCCTCCCTCATTTCAGGACCACTCTTTCTTGAATGGCAGGGTAGCATGACCCAGCCTCCCTTCAGAGAGTGGGCAGTTGTTGGTATGCTTCTAATTCTGTTTTTAAAAACCCCTTCTGTTTCATTTGGTTTAATCCCCCCTGCATTCTATTTACATAACACTGTATTCTATTTACATAACCTCTGTTAACAAGCACCACCCTCCCTCCAGGGCATTGGTGGTTCAGTGGTAGAATTCTTGCCTGCTCCGCCCCCTCTTTGTCATACCCTGATTTTCACCAGTCACTTTTCTCTCCACCCTCTCTGCGTCGCATCCTGTTCCCACCCTACTGGGCTAGTATATTTATAAGGACAAGATTGTAGTTTTTAGTTTAGTCTAGCTTGGTATAGATTGCGCTGTGTCCTGCATGAATAAAGAGATACTGCGTACAGCTCAACCATGAGTCCCTGGTCATCTGTTATCCACCTGTGAAGCCAGCCCATCGAAAACAACAGGCAGTCCATATCATTGTTACTTTAAAGTGAGTGCAAGGTCCTGGAGAGTTCCACAGAGGGCATATGATGATGGAAGTGACCAACGATTTTGGAAAGAGGGATTTAGAAATCTAGACTCATCATCTCTTTAGGAATCCAAGGATTCCCTGACTAGGGACCCAGGTGATGGGGTGGCTTGGTAGTGACCAAAAAGACCACCATTAAGTGAGCCAGTCTCTTGCCCTTTTCCAGCTTTTGTAGTCTCTTCTTTACCTGACAAGCTTCGGCTTTTTCCCAGTCGTTAAATCATTGTGTTAGTTGTATCCAAACTAGCACTAGGTTTAGACCTCATTATTTTTTTAAATATATTTTTATATTTATTATTTATTTTTCCTTTTGTTGCCCTTGTTTTTTTACTGTTGTTGTAGTTGTTATTGGTGTCGTCGTTGTTGGATAGGACAGAGAAGTGGAGAGAGGAGGGGAAGACAGAGAGGAGAAGAGAAAGACAGACACCTGCAGACCTGCTTTACCACTTGTGAAGCTACTTCCCTGCAGGTGGGGAGCCGGGGGCTTGAACCGGGATCCTTACACCAGTCCTTGCGCTTTGCACCATGTGCACTTAACCCGCTGCGCTACTGCCCAACTCCCTTATCATTTTTTGTTTAGTTTTTCTTTCTTTCTTTTTAATTTATTTATAAAATGGAAATACTGACAAGAACATAGGATAAAAGGGTACAATTCCACATCATTCCCACCACCAGAACTCCATATTCCTACCCCTCCCTTGAAGGCTTTCCTATTCTTTATCCCTCTGGGAGTGTGGGCCCAGGATGATTATGGGGTTTAGAAGGTGGAAGGTCTAGCTTCTGTAATTGCTTCTCCGCTGAACATGGGCGTTGGCAGATTGACCCATACTCCCAGCCTGTGTCTGTCTTTCCCTCATGGGGCAGGACTGTGTAGAGGTGGGGTTCCAGGACACATTGGTGGAGACATTTGCCCAGAGAAGTCAGACTGGCATCATGATAGCATCTGGAACCTAGTGGCTGAAAAAGAGTTAAGATATAATGCAGAACAAACTGTTGACTAATCATGAACCTAACGGCAAGAATATTGCAGATGAAGATTTGAGGTCTCCATTTTGGAAAAAGCTAGTAGGTCTATTTTAGGTATATTCCAAGGGCCCATGACTTTACTAGTTTTTACCTGAGCCTGACAGCTAATATGCAGGTGGACCCAAGGTATTGTCTGGGGAGATGTTGTCATTGTTGGAAAAAGGACTAGGAAGCTAGTTCAGGGAAGAGAGTAGCTCCCAAATATAAGAAGAATATATAAATATTGTTAACTGTAAACCCATCAATTTGAACTGGGGCCCATATTCAGCACAGGAGCCTATGTAACCTCTGCATCCCTGTAGGTTTGAGCTCACATTCTGTGGTCACAGCTAGGAACATTTCAGGCTGCACTCATTTCAGGACCCATCTTCCTCGGGTAGTAGGTAGAGTATGTTGTCCAATCTCCTTTTGGAGAATGGAACATTCCCTACCGTTGTTGATCTACATTGAGGGAAAGATCCTATAGGGGCCCACAAAGGATCCCATTATGTTGTTCCTGACGGAGATGACCAGTGACAGTGGCTAGAGGGATCCATTAGAGGTCTAAGCCCATCATGTCTATGTGGGAACTCCAGGACTCCCTGACTAGGGCCCCAGGTAAAGACCTTATCATTTTTAACATGTATGTTGAAGGAGATAATTTTAAGATGCATCCTTATTTATAAATAGAATTATAATAGGAAGAGGGAGCAAAGAAACTCCTGCATTCGAGTTTAAGGAATAACTGAAAGGTGAAAATGAAAGATGTGTATGCGGGAAGGAGGTTATATTTAAAATGAAACATGATGGCTAAGGGCCTTTTGTAAATGTGTGTACTGTTTATATGTATAACATATGTGCATTTAAAAATTCTGTCAGTAGGAGCAGCCTGAGCTGTCTAGGTGATTCAAAGTCTTGTGAAAAATGGTTGACACCCCCCCCCCCCAAGAGACCCTACTATACCCAAGATTGGACAGAATCAAGATTGATGGGCTTCATCATTTATAAAACTAGGAGTGCCAGCAAAGGAAATGACGTTTTTAAAGGCTCATGTCCAGCATCTGCCCGTGGCCATCACTAATCATCTATAGTTGGACAGCATGACAGGCGAAAGGCCAGCCTAGCTATAAATTTCAGCATTCAGTGTTAGACCTGAACACAGAAGGTCACTGTACACACATATATGCACTGTTTCCTCACTGCATGAATAAATATTTATATCATATCAAACAAGCATGTATGAACATAAGTACAATCAGTGAATATGAGACTATGTTGCCAGAGGCAGAGGGGTGCTCTGGTTTCAATCTTTCTCTCATTAGATTAATAAATAAATAAATAGACAAATCCTTAGAGGATATGGCAGGTTATTTAACCGAGATTTTGCCAGCAAACATTAGTTGCTATATGGAAAATGACTTGAGGTTTACATAGTGAAAGTGTAGGAGATCAGTTGTGGAGTGTTAAAGTCACTGAGACAAGGACTGATAAATATTTCTAAAATTGTGATAGTGGCAGAACAGAACATTTCATATAAACAAAAGAACTGATTGAAAGAACCAATATAATGGTAAATAGCTAAGAATTGCTTTAGTTTGTACTTCAGGTATAGGCAAAACAGAGTGAGTTATTGAATATAGGGAAAGGATAAAGCTCTGGTGAGAGTGGAGAGATCAAGAGCTCAGTTATAATATTTCTTTTTTGGGGAGATATTTTTTATTGATTTCATAATTATTGACACGATTGTAGATTAAGAGGGGTACAATTCCATATAATTCCCACCACCAGAATTCTGTATCTCCATCCCCTCCACTAGAAGCTTTCCTATTCTTTATCCCCCTGGAAGTATGGACCAAAATTCTTTATGGGGTACAGAAGGTGGGAGTTCTGGCTTCTGTAATTGCTTCTCCGATGGACATGGATGTTGGCAGGTGGGTCCATACTCCCAGCTTGTTTCTATCTTAACCTAGTGGGGCAGGGCTCTGGAGTTTGCTTCTTTGTTTTATTTTATTTTTATTTATAAAAAGGAAACACTGATGAAAACCACAGTACAACTACACACAATTCCCACCACCAGAACTCCATATCCCACCCCTTCCTCCGATAGTCTTCCTATTCTTTATCCCTCTGGGAATATGGATGCAGGGTCATTATGGGGTGCAGAAGGTGGAAGGTCTGGCTTCTGTAATTGCTTCCCCAGTTATAATATTTCTAAGAGGCAGCCCATTATAAAGAGAAGATAGATTCAGTCATTTGTAGGTCCAGAGGAAGGTGAAGTCTACAGCTAGATTTGGAAGTCACTGGTCTATGGTTAATAGCTGAAACTATGAGAGTAGATAAATATGTTAGAAAGTAAAAGCCTTGGGAAAGCTATCAGGGGAGGGGATGGGATACAGAGATCTGGTGGTGAGAATTGTATGGAGTTGTACCCCTCTTATCCTACAGTTTTGTTAGTCTCCTTTTTTTTTTAAAAAAAATTTATTTATTTTATTTATTCCCTTTTGTTGCCCTTGTTTTTTTTTATTGTTGTAGTTATTATTGTTGTTGTTGTTGTTGGATAGGACAGAGAGAAATGGAGAGAGGAGGGGAAGACAGAGAGGAGGAGAGAAAGATAGACACCTGCAGACCTGCTTCACCACCTGTGAAGTGACTCCCCTGCAGGTGGGGAGCCAGGGTTTGAACCGGGATCCTTATGCCAGTCCTTGTGCTTTGCGCCACCTGCGCTTAACCCGCTGTGCTACAGCCTGACTCCCATTAGTCTCCTTTTTTAAATAAATTTTAAAAAATTCAAAAAAAAAGAAAGAAAGTAAAAGCTTTTAGAAGAAAGGAAAGCAACAATTGAGCTCTGTTAACTCTGACATGAAGGAGATGGATGAGGTGGGATGAGAAGAGAGAGAGAGAGAGAGAGGGAGGGAGAGGGAGAGGGAGAGGGAGAAATAGTCATTAGAATTATGAGAAGAAACAGAAGAAAACGTACTGAAAAGCAAGAGAGGAATAAAGTTTGCAAAGTGAGGGTTCACGCTGTTATGTCAAGTGAGGTGAGTGGAGATAAAAGTCTCTTTATTGGGTACCTTAGTAGGCATGGGTATCTTTAGTTAGAGTAGTTTCAGGAGCGTGGAAATACTGACAAATTATAAGAGTGAGGAATGAATGAGAAATGAAGTATACACAACATGTGAGACTAGTTATGAAAGAACTAACAGTATAGAAAAAGGAGAGAAATTTAGTGATAAAGTCAGTGATTCAATATTGGGTTGAAGGAAGAAAGTTTCTAAAGATGAGCTTGAGAGATGTCCATGTATATAAACAAAAATAATGATAAATCTTAATCCATTAAGGCTGCTGTAGCAAAGAAATGTAAACTGGATAGCTTATAAGCAACAAGAAGTAATTTCTCCATGTTCTAGAAGCTAGGAGTCTGGCTCAGAGTGGTAGTATGGTTCAGTATGGTGAGAATACTCTTTCTGTTCCAGTATCCCTCTTAAATTGGAAGAGATGGAAAGACTTATTTGGATTCCTTTTTATAATGGCACTTATCCCGCTTGTGAGAGTCCCACCCTCACAACCCAATTATTTTCCAGAACTCAACCGTATACCATCATCAAATTGAGGGTTAAAATTTCAACATATTAATTGGGGGAACAAACAATTACATTAGGCTTTCTATTTTCACATTTCCTAAAAGGACAGAACTTCAGGCTAAATTAGGACTTTGGGGAGCTTAACAGACACGAGACAAGAGTAAGGACTCAATTATTTAACAGGGAGTATTAAAAAAGCCAACAAAACAAAGAAAACTAGAGACAAATGTTAGAAAGTTTGGATAAATTGTGGACAGTTGGGGGTCGGCGGTAGCACAGCGGGTTAAGCGCACGTGGCGCAAAGCACAAGGATCCCGGTTCTAGCCACAGGCTCCCCACCTTCAGGGGAGTCGCTTCACAATCAGTGAAGCAGGTCTGCTGGTGTCTATCTTTCTCTCCCCCTCTCTGTCTTCCCCTCCTCTCTCGGTTTCTCTCTGTCCTATGTAACAACGAATGACGTCAACAACAACAATAATAAACACAACAATGATAAACACAACAAGGCTACAGCAACAAGGGCAACAAATGGGGGGGGGGATGCCCTCCAGGAGCAGTGGATTCATGGTGCAGGCACTGAGCCCTAGCAATAACCCTGGAGGCAAAAAAAAAAAATTGTGGGCAGTTGAAGCAACTGAATATGACAGAAATTTTTAAAAAGAATAAAATGAATCTAAAGTAGTGCCCTGGGATTCATGTTAAAAATAGAAAGATTTGGAAAAGTTGCAGATCAATAAGTATATTTTCCTTTTATTTTAATAAATACTATCAGTTGATATCCATGCATTTAAATGGTATGTGAAATATTTAGAAAGGATGTTTTCCACTGGTCAGCAGCAATGATCTCTAGAGAATTGGCGGTGGGAAAAGGAAAGAGGACTTTATGTTTTTGCTTCCTACAATTTTAAAGAGAGGGAGTGACGATAGAATGAAGTGCATTTTGAATTTAGAATATTTTTCTGACAAATGCTAAAAAAAAAAAAAAAAAAAAAAAGCCCAGTCTCATGCAATAGTGAAGCAAGTGAACTTTATATAATCAGAGAGTTTAGTATCTGTTCAACAGAAGAAAAATAACATGAAGCATGTCCTTGGTTACTTCTTAAACTAGTTTTTAAAGCTTGAAGGAAAGGTGGGGGAGATAGCATAATGGCTATGCAAACAAACTTCCAGACCTGAGGCTTCAAAGTCCCATGTTTCATTCCCTGCACCTTCATAAGCCAGAGCTGAGCAGTGCTCTGACAACAAACAAACACCAAAAACCAATCAGTAAAGCTTGAAGGAAAAATGCTCACTCAAAATGTGACATTAGGTGAGTTAAAGATTTTTTTTGTTTTTGCCTCCAGGGTTATTGCTGGGGTCTAGTGCTGCACTACAAAGCCACTGCTCCTGGGAGCCATTTTTTCAAATTTTTTTTTTTTAATAGGATAGGACAGAGAGAAATTCAGAGGGGAGAGCAAGATAGAGGCAGGAGGGGCTTGGGCGGTAGTGCAGTGGGTTAAGTGCATGGTGCAAAGCGCAGAGACCAGTGGAAGGATACAGGTTCAAGCCCCCGGCTCCCCACCTGTGGCGGGGGGCGGGGCGGAGCAGGTCTGCAGATTTCTTTCTCTCCCCCTCTTTGTCTTCCCCTCCTTTCACCATTTCTCTCTGTCCTATCCAACAACGACATAAATAACAATGATAATAATAACCACAACAATGGTAAAACAACCAGGGTAACAAAAGGGCCAAAATGGCCTCCAGGAGCAGTGGATTTGTGGTGCAGGATCCCAGCTCCGGCAATAACCCTGGTGGGAAAAAAAAAAAAAAAGATAGAGGCAGGAGAGGAAGATAGACACCTGCAGACCTGCTGCACCGCTTATGAAGCTCCCTGCAGTGGCGAGCCTGGGGCTCGAACTCACATCCTTGAGTTTAGGATTATGTACATGTAACATGGTGCTCCACTGCCTGCCCCAAAGTCTGTTTATTTATTTTTTTTGTTTTGTTTTGCATAAATCTGGGTGATGAAGCCAATGTTAGGTTAATAATATATTTTTTAAAATCTTAGAAACTTGTGGTCCGGGAGGTGGTGCAGTGGATAAAGCATTAGATTCTCAAGCATGAGGTCCCAAGTTCAATCCCAGGCAGCTCATGTCCAGAGTGATGTCTGGTTCTTTTTCTCTCTCCTCCTATATTTCTCATAAATAAATACAGTCTAAATAAAATAAAATAAAAATCTTAGAAACTTAATCGATATAAGTGAACCATAGCCTGGGAAGTGACTTAATGGATAAGGCATTGAACTCTCAAATTTGAATTTGAGTTCCTGAATTCAGTCCCTAGCATCATGTGTTCCTGAGTGATCTCTTTTGTTCTCTCCTTCCATCTCATAAGTAAAGCAAGCCTTTAATAAAATGGGGACAGTGAGTGACCTTGAAATGATCTGGAAATTACCTTGGCATCTTTTCTTGATTATTTTCTTGGCACCTGGCCACATGCACTATCCCTCTACTCCTGAGTCATTTGCATTCTTCTATCAGTTGGAGAGTGAGAGAGGCAGACAACAAGTCACCAAGCACAACTCCGTTGTAAGTGGAGTTTAACTTGTTTTGCGGCACTCCCACTTGGTCCTAGGGTTGAAACCAGGATCTTGAACATGGTAAGATATGTTTTTTTCTGGATGAGCTGTGTCCTGATCATAGGTATATGTTTTTCCCTTTGGTGTTTGTTTATTTATTTTATTTTGCTGCCAGGATTATCACTGCAGCTCAGTACTAGCTACAAAGCCTCTACTCCCAAGGACCAATTTCCCCCATTTATTTATTTATTTTTCTAATTTTATTTTTTAGGATAGAGAAAATGAGAGAGGACAGAGAGATAAAGAAGAAAGAAAGATAGACATCTGCAGACCTGACTCACCGCTCAAGAAGGGGACCACCTACAGGTGGGGAGCAGGGAAGCTTGGCAATAAGGGTGCTTAACTGTGTGTGCCACTGCCTGGCCCCCTCCTTTATTGTTTAAAACTAATTGACTAATTTATTAATTAATTTGTGAAAGAGCTACTCTGGTTCATGTGATGCCAGGAATCAAACTCAGGCTCTCATGCTCACAGATTAGGCAGTCTACCTGCTGTGCCACCTTCTGGGCTGCCCAAACCAGTATTTCTTTTACTTAAACTGATATTTATTTATTTATTTATTTTCCCTTTTGTTGCCCTTGTTTTACTGTTGTAGTTATTGTTGTTGTCATTGTTGGATAGGCTAGAGAGAAATGGAGAGAGGAGGAGAAGACAGAGGGGGAGAGAAAGACACCTGCAGGCCTGTTTCACAGCCTATGAAGCAACTCCCCTGCAGGTGGCGAACCGGGATCCTTGCCCGTCCTTGCGCTTTGTGCCCAGTGCGCTTAACTGGCTGCTCTACCGCTGGACTCCCTTAAACTGATCTTTTAAAAGTATACCTACAACTATCAGGGAAATAATTCAAATGATAGAGCTTGGCACTTGCATGCCTGAAGCTCCTGGTTTGTTCCCTGGTGATGCATATTATTCCAGCTCAATCTTAATTACATTCTGGTGCTCAGAATGTGTTTGATTTTCTAGTAAAATGGGGATGACATAATTGGATTCATGCTTTGAAAAAAATCCTCTGGGCACTTTTATGGATATAGCATAGGGAAGAAGAGTACTGTAGTATGGAGAAGAGGCTAGGTAGGCAATGAGGAAGCTGCCATAGTGTCCCAAAAGAAAACTGATATTGGCTTGAACTCAAGTTGACCAAGCCACTATCAATTAAGATAAATCACTTATGAGCAGGCCAGGCAGTGGCTCACCCAGTTTAGTGCACATAGTATGAAGTATAAGGACCCATGTGATGATCTATGTTCAAGCCCCTACTCCCCACCTGCGGGGGGTGGTGGGGTGGGGTGATTCACAAGCAGTGAAGCAAGTCTGCAGGTGCCTTTCTCTCTATATAAATATGTCCCCCACCCCTCTCAATTTCTCTCTGTCCTGTCCAGTACAATGGAAAAATGGTCCCTGGTAGCAGTGGATTCGTAGTGCTGATACTGAGTCCCAGCAATAACCCTGGAGGGGAAAAAAAAACTTGTAAGAAATATGAGAAGTGGTCAGACTCAGAATATAATTTAGATAAGCAAATTATACTAGAACTTTTGGTGCTCTGGTCACATCCCCTTAGCACTCACTATTTCAAGCATGCTGATATCTTCCTACAGTGGGGTCAGAATGCTGAGAAGTTGGAAACACACACACACACAGAGAAGTTGGAAACAGACACACAGAAGTTGGATCAAACCGGATCCTTAGTTCAATGTACACTTAACTAGGTGTACCACTGCTGGATCCCCATAATGCACTACTGTTAACTAGTACAGTTCTAGTGTTGAGACAGACAGGAAGTATTCAATTTATCTGTATTTTGAAAAGCAGGCATTGGGAAGAGGAAACATTCTCTTCCCACTCTATTTAATCACATAACTCCTAAATAATATATATATTTCAAATATTTATTTTTTTATTTATTCCCTTTTGTTGCCCTTATTGTTTTATTGTTGTAGTTATTGTTGTCGTCGTTGTTGGATAGGACAGAGAGAAATGGAGAGAAGAGGGGAAGATAGAGAGGGGGAGAGAACGATAGACACCTGCAGACCTGCTTCACCGCCTATGAAGTGACTCCCCTAGAGGTGGGGAGCCAGGGGTTCAAACCAGGATCCTTATGCCTGTCCATTAACGCTTTGCGCCGCGTGTGCTTAACTCACTGTGCCCGACTCCCAATAAAATATTTTTGATACTTTCTGTTGGGTGTGTTATTTTTTTCCTTTGACTCTTTAAGCATGAAATACCTATTGTGATTGTTTTACATTTATTTATAAATCTATTTTGTTTGTTCTTTTTAGTTTGAAAGCAAATTGAACAAAAATTCAACTTTAACTAATTTTTCTATTTCCAGGCTATTGAGTTTCATAAAGTAAATAATGATTAGTAGGCATCACTGATACATTTGGAAAAAAAAGAAATTAAGACAATTACTTACTCTGACCAAAGTCTTGTCCATGTGTGTTGGTCAAATAGGAAATGTATTTTTCAGTGGAGGTAGAGTGAGATTAATCTCTAGCTAAGTAGTGTTATGTTTACCTAAAATTCTTGGTGAAGTAAAGTGGGCTCAATATTAAGGAACAATTAATCATTTCTCTTTGCAGAAGCTTTAAGGATAATATGAGTCAACCAAAAATCTATAATTATGTGTCTAGAAAGCTATCAGGAAACAAGAGCCCCAAAGCATGGTAAACTGGAATGGAGGGAAATCCTAAAAGACTGCTGGAGTTGAAAAAAAGTTTTTTCTTGATTTTAAGTTTATAGAACTGAATTTTATAACTCATAACTATCATGACTAGGGTATTCTGGACCAAAATATTTAAGTGTATAAGCCAAGTTAGGTCAGTTTTATGGAGTCTGCCTTTCAGAATTTCCTCCTTTTTAAAATCTTGGTGTTAATGAAGAACAGAGAAGGGAAGAAAGCAGAAAATGTGTGTCGCTTTTGTGGGAAAGAAATGGGTAGAGGTACACAGAGTACCGAGTCACAACTATAGGTTAACTCACATTTTGGAAGGAGTTTTAGTGTTTATATATAGCTGGACTAGCAAGGCTTTTTCAGAAGAAGAAACAAAAGATTTTTTTTTTTTTTGCCTCCAGGGTTATTGCTGGTGCTCGGAGACTGCACTGCACCACGAATCCACTGCTCCTGGAGGACATTTTTTCCCCACTTTGTTGCCCTTGTTGTTGTCATCGCTATTGTTATTGTTGCCATTGATGTTGTTATTGTTGGACAGAACAGAGAGAAATCGAGAGGAGGAGAAAAAGACACCTGCAGACCTGCTTCATCACCTGTGAAGCGACTCCCCTGCGGGTGGGGAGCCGAGGTCTTGAACCAGGATCCTTATGCCGGTCCTTGCACTTTGCGCCATATGCACTTCACCTGTTGTGTTACCTCCGGAGCCCCAAAACAAAAGAAATTCTAATCTGATTGAATCTTCTAGAGATGTTATTATTTTTACTTGGGGCCTTTCTATGAGTTTTTAAAATTTTTTAACTACTGTATCAACCATAGCACCATGTATTTAAGTTACTGTACAGTGCGGATGGATGACCATTGTTTTCTAATTGAGCCATAAGTATGTGTGTATGTATATATATGGAGAGAGAGAACCCAGTCTGAAAAAAAAGTGCAGTAACTTAATATATGCACAGGTATAGATAAAGACACAGAGAGATGGAGTTGAGGAGCATTCCCCTCACTAAACTTTTGCCAAGTAGGATCTCCAAAACTTAAACTTACATTTTTTCTCACTTAAAATATCCGAGATAATTTTCCAATGCCTTTTTTTCTAAAACAGTTATTAATATTGAAATGAACAGATCGATAGTATAGTGTGAATTGGACTCGAGAAAAATAAAATCAGTATGGTCTAAAAGAGTTCCAAAGCACATTTTGTTGTTTTCCGAGATTGTTAATGTTTTGACGGAGGCCGGCAGTGGGCAAGGATAATGCAGAACATTATTTGGAAATGTGGTGGAATTTTAATAAGCTATTGGTCTGCTAATAATTTACTTTTGCTCAAAGTTTTCTTTAATTTGGTAGTTATTCATAAATCTTAGTCTAGGAAAAAAATTTTTTTTTTTTTTTTTGCAAGATGTGCCGAGTACTAAGAGACTAAAGGGAAGATCGACTTTCACACTCTCTGGAAAGACATTTTATTCGGTGCTAAAATATTACATTTGTACTGCCAGAGGAGTTGCAGTTGTATTCAAAGAAACTCAAAGTCACAATGAGAGGAACAATTAAAAGGGACAGAGTTATGTCTAAATACTGTTTGAAGTTGTACTTTTCAGGGGACTGCTACTATTTTTCAGAATTCCATACAGTCCTTAAAAGTAAATTATATTTTTTCCTTTTATATTAGGACTGTTCATACAGATTAAAAAATGAAAGAAAAAAGAGTTCCACGCCAACTGTGCAAGTTCCTTTGACTTCTGATTATGTAATTTGATCACTCTTAATACATTTTCACAGTAGTGAAGAACTTTAGCTTCCAATGAAATATCTGCTTTGCATACTTGTTTTCATGGCTAGTCTACCTCTGGCTATCAAGTGTAATTATAGGGATATTTGACTTTCTATTTTGACTCTAATCCTAGTGTCAAAGAACTATTGTTCTTCCCCCATTCCTTCCATCCTTTGAATTTAAGTCCAAAATAAATGAATGGTAATTTTTTTTCTTCACTGCTCTTCAGTGTAGAGTTTCAGTTCAGGAAAAGTTCTGTTGAAGAATGAATTCCAGCACTGTTCTAAGTGCCAGCAAGCAGCATAAAAGCTGGAACATGGAAGAAAACCAGAGTAAATTCTGCTCTATTAGAATGAAGTAATTTATATATGATAACAACTCTTTTTTTTTTTTTGCCTCCAGGGTTATCACTGGAGCTAAGTACCTGCACTGCTCCTGGAGGCCATTTGTTCCTATTTTTGTTGCCCTTGTTGTTATTATTATTATTAGATAGGACAGAGAGAAATTGAGAGTGGAGGGGAAGACAGAGAGAAGGTGCAGGTGGGGAGGCGGGACTCAAACTGGTATCCTTATGCAGGTCCCTGCACTTCACACCATGTGCACTTAACTAGCTGCACTACCACCGGACCCCCTTCTCCTTCCTTTTTTTCTCCCTCTTTATCAATAGTAAATAAATCTTTTTTTTTTTAAGTGACTTTTTCCAGAAAGCCTTTCTTGAGCCTCTATACCATGTAGGTGGCCCACTGTAAGCCAGGGAAAAAAATGCTTCTCAGACTGCGAAAACTATGGGAAAATATACCCTCTATGCTTTAAATTATGTAATCTGTGGTATTTCATTATGGCAGACTGAACAGGCCAATGCACCTTCTGTTATGTATCCACAGAGTTTTGTATTGAGGTCCTTACAGCAGTTAAGTCTTGTTTCAGGTTCTTCTTCTTCTAGCGTTTGCCCTTCTTCCGTAGCCAGTCAACAGCGTCAGGTTGAGCCTGATGTAAAGTTTCGAGACCTCCTTTGAATCTGGAGAGGTGGCAGTCGTTGACTATGTGGGTCATAGTCTGTCTGGAGCCGCAGGGGCAGTTCGGGTCGTCTCTGGCTCCCCAGCGATGGAACATAGCGGCGCACCGGCCATGGCCTGTTCGATAGCGATTGAGGAGGGCCCAATCATAACGTGCCAGGTCAAAGCCGGGTTGACGCTCGCAGGGGTCTGTGATGAGGTGTTTGTTCTTTACCTCAGCTGACTGCCAGCTCTGTTTCCAAGAGACTGGAACAGAGAAGTTCAGTGTAGGCGTAGGGGACCAGATTGGGTGATGAGACGTCAAGCGTTGAACAGGGTGGGCGAAGATATCCGCGTATATTGGCAGGTCCAGTCGAGCGTAGATGTGGGAAATGAACTTAGATGATGCCGCATCCCGACGAATATCTGGCGGAGCGATGTTGCTAAGAACTGGCAGCCGTGGAACCGGGGTGGAACGGATGGTTCCAGAAATGATCCTCATGGAGGAATATAATTTGGAATCGACCAAGTGGACATGGGGGCTACGGAACCATACTGGGGCACAGTATTCTGCAGTGGAATAGCATAATGCCAGAGATGATGATAGTAGTGTGGAAGCGCTCGCGCCCCATGAGGAGCTGGCCAGTCTTGCAATGATGTGATTCCTCGCGCCCACCTTTGCTGCGGTTTTTATGAGATGTTTGTGAAATGACAGAGTGCCATCGAGAGTAACGCCAAGATAGACTGGCTGGGCTTCATGCCGGATTCTCGTACCGCCAAGCTGCACATTAAGCTCACACGAGGCCAAGGCATGGTGTAGATGGAAAACAGATGATACCGTTTTTGCAGTGCTAGGGATTAGTCGCCATTTTTTACAGTAATCAGATATCAGAGACATGTCTTTCGTGAGTGTTTCCTCGAGGATGTCGAACTTTGATGCCTGAGTTGCACAGCAGATGTCATCGGCGTAGATGAACTTCCTTGAAGAAGTTTCTGGTTCTTAATGGGTCTTTCTCACCCACTGGGCAGAGAAGCCTGAGGGTGACAGCTATGTGCTTTGTCTTTTTGCCTCCAACACAATGCTGACTCACTGGACTCCTAGATTGCTAAATGAATAAAGAATCTGAACCTGAAGACTTCAGTTATTCACTAGCTCTGTCAAAGTGGTTTTTTTTTTTTTTTTTTTTTTTTACTTAGTTTGCTTGAATTTGTAACATGGTGATTGTAGCATTTAGTAGAAAATCAGTCTTTACTCAAGCAAATTATACATAGCCCTGTCCACCTGTACCTGTACCATCAGTGATAGAATTTATAGCTTCAAAAGAATATTAAATATATTTAACTAAGATCTATCATTCTATAAAGAAATACACTTTTAGGGCCAGGTGATAGCACATCTGGTTGAACGCACATGTTATAATGCAAAAAGACCCAGGTTTGAGCCCCCGGTCCCCACCTGTAGAAGGAAAGCTTTATGAGTGGTAAAGCAAAGTTGCAGGTGTCTCTCTGTCTCTCTCTCTCTCCTTCTATCTCTCTCTCTCTTTTCTATCAAGCCCTTCCCTCTGAATTTCTGGCTGTGTTTGTCCAATAAATAAATAAAGAATAAAATAACACTTTTTTAAAAAGAAAGAAATTCACTTTTCTTAATGTCTTATGGATACAAAGCATACTTACACAAATGGGAATTTTTATCAAACATCTAGTCCTGTTATTAACGCATTGTGAATAAATCTTTTGTTTTAGTATAAAGTTGTAAAAGAGTAGGAATTTTGATTTCTCTTTGCCTTATTTGATACCTCTACTCAGATTCATATTTTATTTAAAATAATTTTCATATATAGACCTTTCTTTACCTCCTCACTAATAGCCATTTGAGCAGATACTTTACTCAGAACAAAGCAATTGTGCAGCCCATGGGGGAACTATGTAACAGACCATTCTAAAAAGAAATACACATTTCTCACTGAAAACTGGAGAAAGTTTCTATACTCTGAATTATTTATTCAAGTTTAATCTTAATTGGGGAAACCATGAAAATGAACATATTCCTTAATTTATTTTTTTAATCCTATTGACACAGGGATTGAATTTTATTAATTTTATTTTATCCAGTACAAGACTGAATATTCAGTAAACTCTGATAATTAGAAAATCTGTCAGGGGGGCTGGGTGGTGGTGCAACCAGTTAAGTGCACATAGTACTAAGCTTAAGGACCTGTTCAAGGATCTAGGTTCAAGCCCCCCAGCTCTCCACCTACAGGTGGGGACACTTCACAAGCGCCAAGCAGGTCTGCAAGTGTCTCTTTCTCTCTTCCTCTCTGTCGTTCCCCCTCACCCCCGCCCGCACCTTCTCTCTGTCATGTCCAAACATGGCCACCAGGACTAGTGGATTTGTAGTAGCGCTGGCACTGAACCCCAGTGATAACCCTGTAGGCAAAAAAAATAATAAACTAACTTATTTTTTACTGTATTATCTTTTTTTTTGCCTCCAGGGTTATTGCTGGGGCTGGATGCCTGTACTAGGAAACCACTGCCCCTGGAGGCCATTCCCTCGCCCGCCCGCTTTGGATAGGACAGAGAGAAATCGAGAGAGGAGGGTAGCGTGAGAGGGGGGAGAGAAAGGTAAAACACCTGCAGACCTGCTTCACCGCCTGTGAAGGGACCCTCCTGCACCCTCCTGCATGTGGGGAGCCGGGGGCTTGAACCGGGATCCTCCTGCGGGTCCTTGTGCTTTGCGCCATGTGCGCTTAACCCGCTGCGCTACAGCCCGACCCCCTGTTACTGTATTATCTTCTTTGGATAACTACCTAGACTAATTTGGAACTTTCTCAGCCACATGTCACTACAGCTTGTGTCAACTATGTTATGGAGTACGTCTTAGTGTAGATACCACAGATAGAATGGCTTAAATAACATTCATTTCTCTCAGTCCTTCATGAAGGGAAGTCTAAAATCAAGGTGACAGCAGATTCAGTTATTGGCAAGAACCTTCTTTCTGGCTTATAGGCAAACACTTCCTCACAGGACTTTCCCTTTGCATGTACATGGGAAAAGAGAACTCTTTTTCTCCCCCCCCCCCCATACTATGACTATACTCAGAAAGCTCTAAATATCTCTGAAAGGTCCCATCTCCTTAGACAATTATATCTAGGGGTTATGAATACAATAATTTGGGGAAGGGCAGAAATATACATTCTGAAACAGAGTGGATTCATTTCTTTCTTTCTTTTTTTTTTTGGCTACCAGACAACTTGGGTGGCTCCATATCTTATTCTTTTGACATTGTCCCCATACTTAATGTTAAGAATTGGAAGCAATTTTTTTATCCAGTATTAGGCTAAAAAAATTCTAGAATTTTCTTTTTGGGGGAAGTATCTCTTTTGTTTTTAAAACTTGTTTTAAATCTTGCAAAGTATTTACAATCTTGTTAATATATAAGGAAACCTAGAACATTACATGGCCTTCTTGTTCTTTAAGATTTTTAAAATATTTTTTATTGTTGTAGTTATTATTATTGTTATTGATGTCATTGTTGGACAGGACAGAGAGAAATGGAGAGAGGAGGGGAAGACTGAGAGGGGGAGAGAAAGATAGACACCTGCAGATCTGCTTCACCGTCTGTGAAGTGACTCCCCTGCAGGTGGGGAGCCTGGGGCTTGAACCAGGATCCATATGCTGGTCCTTGTGCTTTGCACCACGTGCGCTTAACCCGCTGCGCTACCACCCGACTCCCAAAAACACTTTTTATTTATTGATTGGATAGATACAAAATTGATTGGCTAGATCGAAAAATTGAGAGGGAAGGAAGAGATAAAGAAGGAGGGAAAAAGAGACCTACAGCCCTGCTTCACCACTCATGAAGTTTCCCCACTGCAGGTGGGGACCAGGGACTTGAACTCGGGTCCTTCTGCACTATAGCATGTGTGCTCAACCAGGTACACCAGCACCAGGTCCCTTTCTTCTTCGTTTCATTTTATTTTTTAATTTTATTTTTATTTAATATTGGATAGAAACAAAAGAAATTGAGAGGGGAGAAGGAGTTAGAGAGGGGAAGAGACAGAGAAACACCTTCAGCCCTGTTTCACCACTTATGAGGCTTTGCCCCTTGCAGGTGGGGATGAGGAGCTTGAACCTGGGTCCTTGCACACTATAATGTGTGGGCTTAGCCCTGGTGCACCACTGCCTGGCCCCATTCTCATATATTTTAAAATGTGCTGCTCAAACAGAAATATTTATTTATCTAAACAAATGGAAACAGTGACTGTTTAGCATCAAGACTGAATTCCAAAATACTATAAAGGCTTGGTACAGTGGATAGAATGAGGTCTTTGAAAATAGGTCAGAGTTTACATTCCTGTCTTATGACTTTCAGGCTATATATCTGAAATAATTGTAAAATATACTGAACTTCAAATTTATTTTCTCTAAGATGGTGATAATATTGACCATCTTTCTATAGGAATGTTTTGAAAAATGATAGAAACATGTAAGTTATTAATTCCAATGCTTTCAACATAGTACTATTTGTTTTATGAATAATTTCTCAATCAAAAAATAATAAGCAGATAATAAAATCTCTGATTATTATTTTAGCTAAAATTTAAAAATTTGTTTTGAACATCCATGAGTAAATTTTGATGTTCATATGATCTCATGCTTTTATGGAGACTAAATTAAGTAAAATTAAATTAATCTATCATCATACATGATGCACAGTAATTACTTAAGAAATACTCATTTTAAAAAATTTTTTAAAATTTTATTTATTTATTTTCCCTTTTGTTGCCCTTGTTGAGAAATACTGATTTTATACATGCATTATGTGTGTAACTCATTTGTTTCTCTTTCTCTTTCTTTTTTATTGCCATCGGGGTTACCACTGGGGCTTGGGGCCAGCACTATGAATCTACCACACCTGGTAGCCATTACATTTTTTTTTCCTTTCTATTTTATTTGATAAGACAGAGAAAAATTGAGAAAGGAGGAGAAGAGAGAAAGATAGACAACTGAAGACAAGCTTCACTGCTTGTCAAGAGGAGGGAGTAGGGGCTCTAGCCTGAATACTGGCTCATAGTAGTGTGTGTGCTCAGCTGGGTGTGCCACTACTCAGCCTCGGTATAGCTAATTTCTTACTTTATTCTGAAACATTAATCATTCCTGAATAACTTACCTGCTTCTAGACAGTCTTTTTTTTGGTATAATCATTATGTATGTCATTTGGAGTACACGGTCAACCATATATACTTAGAATACTCTAAAATAAGGCTAATTATATATTAGTTCATGAATGTCATCTGTGAATCCTCCCATTGCCATTATAACTAACATTAGATAATATTAGTATATGAACATGTGTGAACATTAATGCATACTTAAATATGAAAATAGTCAATAGGGACATTCTAAATATTGTCAGTTTAGGGAGTAGTTATTATTTCTAGCTTTTTTTTTTTTTGCCTCCAGGATTATTGCTGGGACTCAGTGCCTACACTATGAATCCACTGCTCCTGGAGGCTTTCCCCCCCCATTTTGTTGCCCTTGTTGTTACCCTTGTTATCATTATTATTGTTGTTGTCATTGCTGTTGTTGTTGTTGGATAGGACAGAGAGAGATCGAGAGAGGAGGGGAGACATAGAGGAGGAGAGAAGGACAGACACCTGCAGACTTGTTTTACCATCCATGAAGCAACCCCCCACCCTTGCAGGGAGGCTCAAGCCCGGATCCTTATGCCGGTCCCTGCACTTTGCCCCACGTGCAATTAACCCACTGCGATACCGCCCGACCCCCCTATTTCTAGCTTTTCCAGTGGGCACTTTTCATGTGTAATTCTACTTAATCCTCAGAAATACTTACAAGTAAGTATATTATGTTACATATGAGGAAGCCAAAGCTAAAAGATTATGCTTCCATCTTGTAGGAGGCTTCGGGACCTACAGTTGTTACCCCTACTTCACTGGCAACTTTTCCTTATGTGTTTTGTTTTGTCCTTTCTGTCTTTCCAATTTCAAAATATGAAAAGGTTCTAGACTTGGTCTTAACTCTCTTTTTTGTGTATACTCTATCCCTATATTGTTTCAACTACTCAAATGGCTTTAAATATACTGATAAATCATCTGCAATGTGGAAAATAAAAACAACTTTTCCTCCCAGTCATTGTCTTTTAAAAATATTTATTTATTTATTCCCTTTTGTTGCCCTTGTTGTGGTTATTATTGTTGTTGTTATTGATGTCATTGTTGTTGGATAGGACAGAGAGAAATAGAGAGAGGAGGGGAAGACAGAGGGGGGAGAGAAAGACACCTGCAGACCTGCTTCACCGCCTGTCAAGCAACTCCCCTGCAGGTGGGAGTCGGGGGCTCGAACTGGGATCTTTATTCTGGTTCTTGCGCTTTGGGCCACATGCGCTACCGCCCGACTCCCCCAGTCATTGTCTTATGTTCAGTCACTCTTGAAAATCTTCTCCTAGCTACTTTAAACTTCTTTAGATTGTAACTATATCCTTTATCCTGCTCACAGACTCCAGTGATACTCCTGTCCCAATTTCCCTCCTCTAAGCCATGACTCCACCATTCACTCATGTGTTCATGACAAAAAAATCTAGGAGCCATACTTCAGTTACCTCCTATTATTGTTAATATCATTCAGTCCATCATCAAATCATTTTTTACTGATTTAATAATAATTAACAAGACCATAGGGCAAAAGGGGTACAGTTCCACACAATTCCCATCACTAGAGCTCCATATCCATCCCCCCCTTTGAAAACTTTCCTATTTTGTATCCCTCTGGGAGTATGGACCCAAGATCATTATGGGGTCCAGAAGATGGAAGGTCTGACTTCTGTAATTGCTTCTCCACTGGACATGGGCATTGACAGGTTGATCCATACTCCCAGCTTAGTCGGGCAGGGCTCTGAAGAGGTGGGGCTCCAGGACACATTAGTGAGGTGTCTGCCCAGGGAAGTCAGGTTGGCCTCACGGTAGCATCTGCAACTTGGTGGAGTTTTTCTTTTCCTCTGCTGATTTATAGATGAACTGAAATTTTCCTCTATGGTTCTTCTTTGTCCACTCCTCTATAGTTTATCTTCTATAGGCCTGGAAATCCTGTTTCTGCTTAGAATTCCCAAGATTTGAATCAGTTTTGGGGAAGAATATATGTGTGTGCTGCCCTCAGGCCTCCATCTTGACTCATCAGCCCCCCCCATCAGATCATTTTGACATTGTCTTCAAACTGTATCCCCAGTCAGCACACTTACCATATGTATACCACACCCACTCAGTTGATAATAGTATAGATATAAATACAGATGTATCAAAAGATACAGAGATAAATGCATTTAAGATATAGAGATGCTACCATCATTCTTTGCTAGGACAACAGCAAGATTCATCTCTGGTTTCATGCATTCCCACCATAGTCTCTAGCACACGGTTAGAATTTTTTTTTTTTAAATATACTTTATTTATTTATTTTCTCTTTTGTTGTCCTTGTTGTTGTAGTTATTATTGTTATTGATGTTGTCATTGTTAGATAGGACAGAGAGAAATGGAGAGAGGAGGGGAAGACAGAAAGGGGCAGAGAAAGATAGACACCTGCAGACCTGCTTCATCGCTTGTGAAGCGACTCCCCTGCAGGTGGGGAGCCGGGGCCTCGAACCGGGATCCTTATGCCGACCTTGTGAGCACACGGTTAGAATTTAACATTTCCGAAAACATGAATCAGAACATGTCATTCTCCTTTGTTTTCTTATGTTGCTCTTGGGAATGAACTTAGGGCTTTTCACATATATAATACCACTGAATATCCTTCCATGCCTAATTTTATTATTATTATTTTTTTTTAATTTAGAGAAAGAATCATCTCATGCCAACTTTGGTTTTACAGTGATGACTGAGCTGAAAGTTATGATTGTGGTGGTTCAGAAGACATGAGGGTTAGGGGTAGAGAATGACATTTTTGTTTTCGTTTTTTAAATCTGAAGTGTATAATGTGCTATTCATTCATTCAAAAAGAACAAGTGAATAGGATATGGCAAGATAGCTTACCTGGGAGAGTGCTGTTTCCCTGTGCTGCCCAGGTACAAGCCCCCATATGCCACAAGGTAGTACTGTGGCACTGGACACCAGTACAAGCTTCAGCTCTCTATCTCTCTATATGAAAAAGTCAGTCCAAAGAGGTGAAACACTGGTGACAACAGTAACAAAAAATATATATTGAAAAATATCACACAGGTGGTGTCTTTAAATACTTCTGGTGCAAGGACTGTGAAAGTTTGGAGAAAGTTTACTATGGGCAAAGTCACTTATCAGGGCAGGCCTCGTGAAGGAAACTATATTCTGGCTCCCAAAAGATAAAAAGGGACGGGAGTCGGGCGGTAGCGCAGTGGGTTAAGAGCACATGGCGCGAAGTGCAAGGACCAGACCGATATAACAACCCCGGTTGGAGCCCCCAGCTCCCCACCTGCAAGGGAGTCGCGTCACAAGCGGTGAAGCAGGTCTGCAGGTGTCTGTCTTTCTCTCCCACTCTCTGTCTTCCCCTCCTCTCTCCATTTCTCTCTGTCCTATCCAACAACAACAATAATAATAACAATAATAACTACAACAATAAAACAAGGGCAACAAAAGTAAATAAATAAATAAAAAGATAAAAAGGGATTTACTGGTGAAGAAGAGGAAGAAGAATTTTGGGAAAACGTTGCAGGAATGAGGAGAAGAGATTGGGAGGGATGTTGGGATAGGAAATCGCTGAGAAGAGAAACTCATAGATACTTAGTAGAGATCAGTTGTCATTACTAAGCTGAGTGATTTTAGAAATAGGTATTGGAACATTAATCTATAAGTGCTTAGAATCGTTAATAGATACCCTCATAAATTTTTTTGGTTTCAACATACGGACTCGCCCCACCCCTCACAGTAGGAAGGCTGTATAAAGCAAATAGCAGTTATAGACTATTTTGAATTGAACTGTATAAAACCAAAAAGAGGAAATAATATGTTGACATTCTAACCTCCAGTTCAGTCATCCCTTGTTGATCGCAGTTAATCGGTTCCAGACTCTACCTTGATAAGTGAATTTCCGTGAAGTAGAATTCTTTATATATAAATCAAATACATATTTTTTACATTCATGGGATTCAGTTTAATAGGAAAGACTATGATAGAAATGATTATAAGATACTATAAGAAGGGATACTGGCCGTGGAGCAATCCATAAAGCAAATAAGTCACCTTGTGCAAAGACCTGGACTCAAGTCCCTGGTCCCCACCTGCAGGGTGGGTTTCCTTCTTCCTTCCTCCTTTCCTTCCTTCCTTCCTTCCTTTCTTTCTTTCTTTCTTTCTTTCTTTCTTTCTTTCTTTCTTTCTTTCTTTCTTATTTATAAAAAGGAAATACTGACAAAACCATAGGATATGAGGGGTACAACTCCACACAATTCCCACTACCAGAACTCCATATCCCATCCCCTCCCCTGTTAGCTTTCCTATTCTTTATCCCTCTGGGAGTATGGACCCAAGGTCATTGTGGGATGCAGAAGGTGGGAGGTCTGGCTTCTGTAATTGCTTGAACATGGGCGTTGACAGGTCGGTCCATACTCCCAGCCTGCCTCTCTCTTTCCCTACTGGGGTGGGGCTCTGGGGAAGCGGAGCTCCATGACACACTGGTGGGGTTGTTTATCCATTAATCAAATATTTTTGTAGTTAGATCATAGAAAACCTGTTATGACCTTCTATATATGTTTTTTTGTAAAACATTTTTAGAGCCTTGTAGACATGAAATAACACCCCTTTAGCTTGTTGAAAGAAACAGTAGCCATTGCACTGCTATTCTTTTCATCTTTATGGATGGAGCAAACAGTAGACTCAAGTCATAATGGTGGGCAACCTCCAGGATTTTCTTGCCATCTTTGATCATATCCAAGAGTTTCAACTTCTCCCAGATGGTAAGCCTCTCCTCCAGCGCTTAGTTTCATCATCAGAAGGCTTAGAAGAAGCAACACTTTTAGGAGTCATTGTGGGACGCAGATAAAGGTTCTCGGAAGTCACAAACACAAAAGATGCTTCTGATGAGTAGCGATGTTGAAGTGCGTATGAGAGAAAACCAAGCCTGCTCTAGTGGGCTTGGTTTCCCCACACCTGATTTCAAACACAGGCAAGGAGTGGTGGAGCGGCTGCACCTGGCGTTGAAGGACTTGCAGGGGTGCTCAAATCCACAGGCCTGTAGTCCATGTGTACAGTAATGTTAATTGTGATTGTAATGCAGGGGCATATAATTGACTCAGATAACTGAGCACATGCTGTATCATTTTCACTGTCGCGATCAACTTTTTAATGAATATATTTGAAAAATCCGGGATAGAGTGAAGCAGAGAAAGTTGAAGCATGAAGTGGCGAGGGACAACTGTCCATGTGATTGTTACCTTATATGGAGGCGGGGTCACTGCAGATGTTATTAATTAAGTTGAGGTCATACTGACGGACACTAGTTCATGTGACTTATGTCCTTAAAGGAAGAGGATCATGTGAAAATTGAGACAGAGATCAGAGTCAGGTTGCCTAGGAAATATCTGGGTTTTGGACTTCTAGCCTCCAGAATTGTGAGACAATGAATTTCTGTTGCTTTAAGCCACTCAGTTTAGGGCACTTTGTATGGCAATCCTAGGAAATGAATATGCAGATTGTGCTCTTATAATTCAATTTTGAAACGAAACCAAACAGAAGTAAACCATAGTATGCTTTGTGAATGAGTCTGCGGAGCACTAGGTTAATTTGATTAGAACTCCTCTCTATGATTTCGTTAGTTAGAAATAATGATTGGTTATATAATACCCATAAATATGAACATTTTTGAATGCTTTGCACACAAGTCTTTCTACAAGCAAAGCTAGAGTAATTCAAGATGCTAATTTTGTGAATCACCAGAGGAATCAGACATTGATATTTTGTTTTCAATTTTCAGCCTAAAAGCCCAAACTTCAATTAGTTTCCTGAAGCTCCCCCCCCCGTCCTTTTTTTAGTTGAAGAATAAATACCCATGTAAATTTAAATGATTTAGTCCTTCCTTCCAATCAACCTTTCTATTTATTTATTTATTTATTTATTTTTACAGGGGAGAGCGCGAACGCAGTCCCCCACTACCACAAATTATGCAGTCGAGTTTCCCACATTTGGGGAAATCGCAGGGGTCAGCACATCCGGAGTGCAATGGATAAGCCTCGCCCTGGGAAAACCACCTTGGTGATCATGGTATCTCCCCTGCCAATCAACCTTTCTATATTTATTCCCTCCCTCCTTCTTTCCTTCCTTCTTTCCTTTCTTCCTTCCTTCTTTCATTCCTTCCTTCCTTCTTTCCTTCCTACCTACCTACCTTCCTGCCTCTCTCCCCCTCTTTCTTTCTTCCTTCTTACTTCCTCTCTCTCTCTCTCTCTCTCTCTCTCTCTCTCTTTCTTTCTTTCTCTCTACCAGTGTTATTGCTGGGGCTCCGTGCCTGCAAAATGAATCCACCACTCCCTGTGGCCATTTTTCTTTTTTTTTTTTTCATCTATTTTTTTATTTGACAGGACAAAGAGAAATTGAGAGAGGGGAGATAGAGAGGGGAGGACTGCTTCACCACTCATGAAGCTTCCCCCCTGCAGGTAGGGAGAAGAGGCTGGTACCCAGGTCCTTGTGTTTGGTGATATGTGCACTTAACCCGATACACCATTGCCCAGCTACTTACTTTCTTTTATTTTCTTAGAGATTTTTTTATGTGAGAGAACCACAGCATCATTTTGGCATATGTGGTTTCAGTGTGTCAGGGATCGAACTTGGGACCCAATATGTGTTAAGTCCTCCACTCTATTGCTGTGCCACTGCCTGGGCTGTGCCATTGTTTTGTCCCAGAGTAAAAGATTTAACTTTTTTTTTAATTTAAGTAATTTACTTATTGGATAGAATCACAGAGAAATTGGTGTGGAGGGAGGGAATGATAGAGAAGGACAGAGACAGAGATAAACCTATAGCTTTTCCCTTCCAGGGATTGGGGGCTTGAACTCTGTTGGTTTTTAAAGTTCATATCCATGTCTGTCTCCTAGTCATTTATTATGTCTACTGTGTTAATGCTTAAGACTCACTAGAGTAATCTCACCAATAATCTTGCTGACCCAACCAGAGAGAAAATCCATAGAGAAATGAATTGTACATAAACCCTCCTGAGCACAGAACAATTTTCTTGCTATTTACATCGCTTCACTTTTCTTTCTTTTCTTTTTTATTTAAGAAAGGATTAATTAACAAAATCATAGGGTAGGAGGGGTACAATTCCATACAATTCCCACCACCCAATCTCCATTTCCCACCCCCTCTCACTTTTCTTTATTTTCAAGGTTCTCACCCATTGCCCTGATGATTTCCTGTTCCTCATTTTTTTTCTGTCAATTTTATCTCTTATACTAAATAAAGATGTACTGTTTTGTCTTGTTTTCTTATATGTTCATACAAGGATTAAAGATTTTGATATGTTAATTAAAGTAGTGGACTCTAGCAGAAACATTAAAATGAATTTTAAGATGACTTATAACATGTTTAGATTGATTGAGCTTTCTTCCTTATTTCAATCTCAAATTTAATTCACATTTAAATTTTAATTGAGTTTTTCTTTTCTTTTTTTTATACTTAAGGGTCATGGGAACAAGTTTGAACTTGGTCACACCATGTGGGTTTTAACCTTCATACTTATCTTGTAACCCAAACAAATGTTCATCATTTCAGTGAAGGACTAGGAGAATTGTTTGGACTTCTCATAGCATTTTGGTTTAGATTAGTTGTGCCAGTAGTACATTTTTCAAGAACTATGTCTTCTAATATTGCTTTCCTGATTTCTGGCTTCCTGTGAGTTTTTATAGTTCCACATGACCCTAAAAATGCTTTAAAATAATGCTCTGGGCTGAATGTACTTTGGAAAGTTATCTAGTTTGCTTTATTCACAAGAGAATATCTTTTTTTTTTTTTTTTTTTTGCCTGCAGGGTTATCGCTGGGGCTGGGTGCCTGTACTGTGAATCCACTGCTCCTGGAGGCCATCTTTTTTCCCGTTGTTGTTATTGCTCTTATTGTTGTTGTTGGATAGGACAGAGAGAAACTGAGAGAGGAGGGTAGAGAGGGAGAAAGATACCTGCAGACCTGCTTCACCGCTAGTGAAGCGATGCCCCTGCAGGTGGGGAGCCAAGGGCTGGAACCGGGATCCTTACGCCAGTCCTTGCACTTTGTGCCATGTGTGTTTAACCTGCTGCGCTACTGCCCAGCCCCCTGAAGGAAATTTTAATAACAATATTAAATTATGTCAAAGTACATTTTACAGCTTCCTTTGATATGTTTCCTTAGCTATTGTTTGCTTATTCATTATATAAATGAAGACTGTTCGATAGGTCCTCACATGATTATTAGTTATAGTATCTAGATGCTTAAAGAGTGATTAGAGCTACAAGCATGAATTCCTCTAGCCTTTTATTTTATCCATAGCCTCAAGGGTAACAAATAAATGTGCACTTATCAATATTTGTTTCTGCCACAAGATTAATGCTGGCCTTGTTGTTCAAACATCTGTGTTTTTTGCTTGTTTGTTTTTGTTTTTGAACCTGGAAGTGGTATAGTGAATACAATCATGAGGTCTAAAGTTCAGTATCTGACAACACATTTACCAGAATGGTACTCTTGTCTTCTTTCTTTCTCTTTATCATAATAAATAAAGAAATTTTTTATTTGAACAATATGTGTTCAGGGAGGAAGAGCACAAGGTGAAATATAGCCTGAACATGGTGTAGTGCACCAAAGCAAAGGACTCTGGGGAGGGGAGGGGAGGGTGGGTAGGATGAAAATTCTGGAGGCCTCTTATATAATGAAATTGTATGCATATGTCATTGATTGCGCTGTAAAGCATTAACCATCTCAATAAGAAAAAATATATATGTTCTATTCATAGACTGAAAATTCATATTGCAGTAATGAAAGAGATGAAATGATGTACACTGGATATTGAGGAAGAGATGGATAGTGAGATAACATACTCCACTGATGTTCATGAAGTTAGTGAAGGAACAGAGATGGGAGTGATTTCAGGCTACTTATCTCTGGAATCCAGACTCTAAAGCACTCAGTTATACTGTGTATAAGTAAGTAACTGATGACTTTTAAGACTGTGGCTCCCCATAATAGTCTCACAGTAGAGCTATATTGAGGGCTTAAAAATACGTTTTTGGGGGGTCAGGCGGTGGCGCATTGGGTTAAGCGCATGTGGCGCAAAGCGCAGGGACTGGCGTAAGGATCCCGGTTCGAGCCCCCGGCTCCCCACCTGCAGGGGAGTCGCTTCACAGGCGGTGAAGCAGGTCTGCAGGTTTCTATCTTTCTCTCCCCTTCTCTGTCTTCCCCTCCTCTCTCCATTTCTCTCTGTCCTATCTAACAACGAATTGCGTCAACAAGGGCAATAATAATAACCACAACGAAGCTACAACAAGGGCAACAAAAGGAGGGAAAAAAATGGCCTCCAGGAGCGGTGGATTCATGGTGCAGGCACCAAGCCCAGCAATAACCCTGGAGGAGGAAAAAAAAAAATAAATAAATAAAATAAAATACGTTTTTTTCTCTCCTACCCTCCATTAAATACTATGGTTGTTCTCTAATGGGTCTGGAGTTTCTTCATTATATCCTAAAATTCTTAAATGAACTTAATTTGCATGTAAAGTAGAAAACAAGTGTTAAAGGCTTATTAAGTCCCTTAATTTTGTAATCTTTGAACTGAATTGAGACTGAGTCTGGAAAACAGAAGGACAAATGAAGAATAATAGTACCAACCCCCATTTTCTGCTCTGTGGTTGGATTTATTGTTGAATTCATGTATTTTTCTTTTTTTTTTTTAAAGATTTTATTTATTTATTCATGAGAAATGATAGGAGAGAGAGAACCAGAGATCACTCCGGTACATGTGCTGCTGGGGATTGAACTCAGGACCTCAGACTTGAGAGTCCAAAGTCTTATCCACTGCGCCACCTCCCAGACCATGAATTCATGTGTCATTCTATTAAAGATTCCAGATGTTGAGTGGGATTGATCTGTGACTCCTAGCTAGGTAACTCACTACAGGCTGATAACTGAACTAACAGTATGATTGCCATGATTTTTTTAAAAATCAGTAAAAACAGGGCCAGGTGGTGGCATACCTGGTTAAGTGCTCACATTACAGTGTACAAGGACCCAGGTTCTAGCCCCTGGTCCCCACCTGCAAGGCTTCCAGTGTCTCTCTCTGTCTCTTTTCCTGTCTTCCCCTTCCTCTCAATATCTCTGTCTCTATCTAATAAATAAATTAAATATTTAAAAAAATCTTTAAAAAAAATAAGTAAAAACATTTACTGATTTAACCAAACTGTCCAAATGCTCTGTTTAGAAAATACTATGTGTTTTGTCTACATGGAATTCAAATATTGTGCATGAGTAAAGAAATACACTTATTACCCTGATGGGCAATTCAGGTATACCAAGAGGCTCATTATTTTCTCCCTTATCCCAGCTTCCAAGCTCAGCCTCAATTTATAGTTCATTAAACCGGACTTAGGTTAAGGAAAGAATCCGATGTAATTCAAGTCCATTGCATTTCGTACCTATCCATCCATCCTGACCAATGGTATCTTTCTGACCTGAAGTGCAGGTAATGAAAAAGGCTCAGGTGACTGTGCATGCTGTTCTGCTTATCTTTTATTCTTTCTCTTTATTTACCCCGTATCATACTTGCATTGTGAACTACTGGTAATGAGTTCCTGCGAACACTTTTCGTTGACATTAAAGACAGACCTATTCAATGGTTTTGGAAGCAGCAGAGTTTAACTGGTCCACGCAGAGTGGGAAACAGCTCTCCTATGGATGACTGGCCACCTGAGAGGCTACAGCTGTTGCCCACATCCCTTCATGGTTTGGGCATCAGCGGGGGCTTTCTGTTGTTGTTGTTGTTGTTGTTGTTTTTGTTTTTTAACTGCCACCAGGGTTATCACTAGGGCTCAGTGCTGGCACTATGAATCCACTGCTCCCATGGTCATTCCTCTCCTTCTCCTTCTTCTTCTTCTGTTTAATTCATTCCTATTTTTTATTTGATACAACAGAGAGGATTTGGGGGGTAGTTAGAGAGGAAGAGAGACACAGACCTGCTTCACTGCTTGTGAATTGTCCCCCCTGCAGGTGGGGAGCAGGGGCTCAAACCTGGGTCCTTGCTCATAATAATGTGTACACTTAATAGAGTACACAGTGGGGTCTTTCTGACACCAAAATCCTCAAACCCACAAGTCACTGAAAAGAGGTACGTTTCCTACAATAGGAAAATCACAAGAGTGAGACTGTTGGTGGCCTGAAATTATTTATAAAGACTTAAGCTTCTACCTTTAGATATTATTTTACTAAGTCTGAAATGAATTCAAGCAAGTCTTTGAAAATATCTACTAACATCATGTGTAAAACTGCGGTTCCAGTTTCTGGTTCCCAACTGCACGGGGAAGTTTCACAAATGCTAGAACAGTGCTGTAAGTCTCTCTCTCTGCCCCTCTCTCTCTCTCTTTCTCTCTCTCTCTCTCTAAGAAAAAGAAATAATGGTTACAGAAAACAGTAGAATCATCATGCTGGCACTGAGCCCCAGTGATAACCCTGGTGGCAAAAGCATTATTGGATAACCCCAGTTACAATGATCATGATTTCCTGGCTTAGAGCTACTACTGTATGTCATCTTCAAAGTTTCGTCAGTTCTTCAATTCAAGAAAGCAGCTTTAATTATAATATAGGATTCTCTGCTTGGTTTTGTTACATAAATTCCATTAGATAATTTATATCTTCTATGGTACCTTTATCACCCTTGTACTTTTTAACTTCATTGTTATTTACTTATTTATTTTACAAATAATTCCTTAGCTGAGGGGCCAGACAGTGGCGCACCTGCACCTGGTTAGACACAGACACAGCACAGTGCATAAGACCTGGCTTTCAAACCCTTGGTCCCCTCCTGCCGGGAGAAAGCTTCATGAGTGGTGAAGCAGGGATGCAGGTGTCTCTGTCTCTTTCAATGTCTTTATCACCCCTTCCCTCTCAATTTCTCTCTGTCTCTATCCAATGATAGATAAATAAAAATATTAAGAAAAAAAAATCATTGCTCAGCTTTTTTTTTTTTTTTGGTGCTAGAGACTGGACCTGGAACCTGGCAGCCTCAGGCATGAGTCATTTTGCATAACCACTATGCTATCTCCCCATGCCTCTTAGAGTTTTTATCACTTAACAAAGTTTTGACTGGTAGATGTCCAGGCCTGTGGAGCTGGAGGTCTCAGGTTCAGTCTCTCACACCAACGTAAGCCAGAGTAAAAACAAAATCAAAACAAAAAATCAAAAAAAGAACGCCTTGTGTTAACATCTGGAGTAGGTAATGGCCTCCCGCAAAGTTAGGATATTTGTGCAACTGTGTTTATCAAACTATTAGTTCCTTCTGCCTTTTATGTAAACACCCACTCTCTGCTATGCAATCCTGCCTTCTAAAATGAATAACCCAATTATAACTTGCTGTGTGATTTACAGCATGTATGCAGATATTTGCCTGGCTCATCACTATGGTAACTGGAGAGAGTGGAGAATCATGGTGTTCAGAGCTCAGAGCAAAAGGCCGGAAGCACAAGAGTCTACAGAGAAGAAAGGAAAATCTGAGGTAAGGGTTCCCTTCAGAGCTTTCTTTGAAAGAAAAACTTTTCTCTCTGAAATATCTTAGGGGATATTTGAGCCAAGAGTGCTAAAATCTTTTGGCAGTTACTATGATCTTCATGTCAGCTCACCAGTTTAGATCTTGCTGATAATATTTAAAGGATGCCAACAAATGCTGCTTGACCATGTGTGCCTCTCTCTCTCTTCATCCAGTATTATGCCACCATTGGTGTGGTGTTTCTGCCACCATTTGACTGTATTATGCCACCATTTGACTGGTGTTTCTGTAGCCAAATTCTGACTCACTGCAGTCATATTCTGTGTCTCTTTTGCTTGGCCAGGAAAACTGTTGTGTTCTCTCTCTCTTCATTTGTCAAATGTAAAGAAACAAGGTGCTTCCTAAAAACTTACTGCTGAGCTAAAGAATATGAATTGATGAGGTGGAAGGCCAGATGGAAAGTAAAGTAAAATGTATCAAAATCTAAAGGAGAGAAATGTAGGGTGTTAAAGGAGAGAAATATAGGGTGTAAGGGCAATGTATAGTGTGTATAGTGTCTCTCTCCCTTCTCTACCACCCCCTTCCCTCTTGACTTCTGGCTGTCTCTATCCAATAAATAAAGAGAATTTAAAAAATGTTTTAAAAAGCCTTTGAGTTAAAAAGTGTGACCTGGAGAGATCATAGCTGACCCTTAGCTGTCTCTTATGATATTGGAATTCAAGAAAAGATAGAATTGGAGTAGAATGGATTTTCTTTTCAGAATCTCTGGCAAATAATGTTTATGGGGCAGAAATCATTTGTGATTATAGGGTATCTGGAATCCAGAATTTTAAAACATTCTTGTAATACTTGACTCCAAAATGCTCCTGTAAAACTTCTTTTTTTGTTGTTCTGTATTTATTTATTTATTTATTTATTTAACAGAGCCCCGGCTAATGGTAGTAAAGGGGATTGAACCTGGGACCTCCAAGCCTTAGGCATGAAAATTTTTTGCATAATCATTATGTTATTTTCCTGGCTTCAAAATTTTTGTTTATTATAAATTAGTCCATTGTTGGACTAATTTAGTCCATTACTCTATTAACATATTTTTAATTGTCATGAGGGTTAACCTTGGGACTCAGTTCCCATACTATCCTCTTCTACTCCAAGAGGTCATTTTTCACTTTCCTATTTTATTTGATTAGATAGACTGAAATACAGGTGGTGGGGGAGAGAGAGAGAGGAGATACCTCTCCTGAAGCTCCCTTCCTCCTGTTGGTAAGGAGTGGGGACTTGGACCCAGAACCTTGCATCTGTAGCACGATTTTTACCCAGCACACTACCACTTGGGGTGAGTGTGTGTGTGTGTGTGTGTGTGTGTGTGTGTGTGTGTGTGTGTACATATATATTTTTTCCTTAAGCAGAGACAGAGATAGGTAGGGAGAGAAACCATAACACCAAGGCTTTCTTTAATTCTGTGGGGCCCGTGTTTGAACGTGGGTCTTGTACCTAGGAAAACAACACACTATCCAAGTGAACTATTTCACAGGTCTAATCTCCGTAGATTTTTTTTTTTAAAAAAGAAATGCTGGACATTTCTTCTTTCTAATTTTGAAGGCAGTTGAAGCAACTATGTGAGCCACTACAGAACTTATGTTTTATGCCAGTAGATTTAGGGACATGACTGCTAAACAGCAGACTCTTCACTGGCACGTTCCCTGCAAGCTCAGGTCTGCCGCTCTGCAGAGCCCTTCCATCTCAGCACGCAGAGCAGCTCATCAAAGCCAAAGTACTGTCACCAGAGTCCAGATTCTTCCTGCTTCCCTGTGGAGGGGTCAAGAATACGAACATCCTCAATTGCTACAGCAGGAGGGAACTTCAGTCCTTCAAGAGAACCAAACAGGAAGGATCAAATGGGCACTTCTTCTGTTTATTTTGTGACTGTTAAGAAAGACAGAGTCTAGATCTTTCAACCTAATTTGTCCTTGAATCACAGAAAACACATAAAGTGGAGTCATTCTGGATTAGTTAAATTTCTGATGCAGTAAGTTTTGACGCTGATTTCTCCAGTTATTTTACTTTGCTTTATGTAGTACCACGTCCTTTGGATGTTGGTACTCAATGTTTCTTTTCAGAACTATGAACTCGAAACATTAACGTTTGCTGCAGATTGTTGAGATGCAAATTATGATTCACTTAAACTTCAGTTACATTTCTCAGAATTTCCTCTCCATACCCAAAAGAATAAACATATATTGAGCAGAATACTCTCCCTCCTTTAGCTTGTGGGTAGGGTGCCAAAAGTGTTAGATAAGGCCAGGAAATAGCCTAAATGGTTCTTAGAGGTTTGCCAATACCAAGATTTTAATCATGATCTGTCAGTCTCTTATCTACTCCATTACATTGGAGTAATTCCTACTTCTCCATCGCCAGTGACAGCAGCTAAGTAAAAAATGAGGTATTTTGTAATAATTTAAACAAATCTGGTGAAAGAGTAAAAGGGAATGTAATTTGTATTTTTAATTAATATTTCCAAAGATAAATCAACAAGCCACTTCATTATTCTTATAATTACCTGGAGTCTCTTAATTCCAGAAGAATATTTGGCCCGTTGGTAAAAGGAAATGAATATTCCTTTTCAACTTCATTATTATTATTTTTTTCTCATCTAATTAGTAGAATATGGGGAGTGGAAGGGGTGCGAGGAATGGCCTGCCTCTAGTACAGGGAATAAGAGAGCATTGTGTAGAAAAATATTAAAGGAATAAAAGAAGATACTAGTAAAATCCAGTCTGCTTTTTTTGCTATCATCATGTGCTGATGGTGGTAAGCAATGCCAATGATAATTAATTTATCTCAGAAAAAAACATCTTGTGCTGGCCTAAGTTCTAAACAGCTGCTGCAGTCACTGAATTCATATATATAGGGACTGAAATTACCAATTTTATTACATATCCTTAGTAAATGATGTATTATCCATGGAAGTTATTCTAAGTCCCTTGCAAGTAGACTCAGCATCACGTTTGCTTCATAGATAAGCACTCAAGTTCTTTTTTATTATGATCGCTGAGCTATGATTGTTTACTTTGAATGAGTGTCTAAACATAGATTACAAAGTGTCATAGGGGTTAGAGATGTGACCTGAGCTTAAAGCAAGTTCAAATAATTCACTACATTGTAAGCTTTGGAGAGTTTTACCAAATATAATAGAAATGTTATGATGAATTTGCTGATGAACTATATTTTAGTAGAAAATTTTCAACTGAAAAAGTATTTGAAAGATGTTAGATTTGAGGTCAAAAAACAAACATTACTACAAATTCTGAAATTTATTGTGAAATAGTATGTTTATGAAGCTCTGGTAAACTTGTCCTGAAAGTGTTTTTAAATTACTTCAATTTTTTGACCGAATTTGTCATGTGAGAGGAACATTTGGAATGAAAAATAAATAAAAATTGTCCTTCAGTGATGAGTAAAGATAGACAAATCTGGCTATCCTGATTTTTTTAAATTACAAATAAATGTGACCAGTTTAACAAGGTTGTTGACAAATTTGCAAAAGTGGAGTTTCAAAGATAGATCACTCAGTTACTCACCACCGTCATACAAATGCTTTACTCTCTTCAAGAAAAAAATACAAAGAAGAGCATGTCAAATAAAAATTCATTTTAAGACAAACTCTTAATAACCAAGAAATAGAGAACTACCTTTAAGTACAAAATCCACCCATCATAGAGTTTGGTAATACTTATATTTTGTACATGCATGGTTTGTGTCTTAACTATTTTGTAGGATAAAAAATATGCAAAAAATGTAATATGTTCAATTTAATCATGGACAGAAATAATCATGTCTTATAACTAAAATGGAAAAAACAAACAAACAAACATTGAGCCCTAATACAAAATTTTCCAGGGGGTTGGGTGGTAGCGCAGCAGGTTAAGCACACATGGCGCCAAGTGCAAGGACCGTTTTAAGGATTCCTGCAGGGTGGTCATTTCACAGGCTGTGAAGCAGGTTTGTAGGTGTCTATCTTTCTCTACCCCTCTCTGTCTTCCCCTCCTCTCTTGATTTCTCTCTGTCCTTTCCAACGACAGCAATAACAACTATAGTAACCACAATGATAAAAAAAAAAAAAAAAAAACATAGACAACAAAAGGGGAAAGAAAAAAAAAAGCCTCCAGGATCAGTGAATTCGTGGTGCAGGCAATAACCCTGGAGGCAAAAAATAATAAATAAATAAATATTTAAAAGAAGAAAAAAAATTTCCAGGGGCAGGCGGTGGTGCACCCGGTTAAGCACATACACTACAGTGTGCAAGGGCCTAGGTTCAAGCCCCTGCTGACATCTGCAGGGGGAAAGCTTCACAAGGGTGAAGCAGGGCTGTAGGTCTCTCTCTCTCTGTTTATCTTCTCCTTCCCTCTCAATTTCTCTCTCTACCAAATAATAAATTGAAACAAATTTTTTTTCACTACGGATCCATATGGTTTCTGGAAAATTGTTTAGAGATTAAATCTTTATGGTTTTCAGAAAACAAAAAATAGAGAACACTCTTTAGTTTAACTTATGAGGCCAGCAAAACCTTGATATCCAAACAAGAACAGGAAGTTAACAGGGAAAAACTTATTTGGGGCAGCTTGTTCCATGAACACAACATGCTATAACCTTTAATGGTTTAGAAAACAACTTGTACTGAGCATGATATGCCCAAATAAATGGGGGTCTGCTGAATTATGCAGTGTGAGTCTTAGAAAACCACTGAAAAGTTTCCTTCTAAGATCTGGAATCTGACAAGTATTAACATTATTAACATAAACATAATTTCTAGCCAACTTTGTGCGCAAAGCTCAAATGTGTGAAGTATGTAAAGAGAAAGAATCAAAAGAAACAACACAGGGGGCCAGGCAGTGGTGTACCTGGTAGAGCAGACAGTCTTGCAAAGGGACTGCACATGTTTGCATTCCCACGAGGGTAGCAGAGTTCCTGTTTCTCCACAGCCTTTCCAACACCTGTTCTTTCCTGGTTTGCTGATGTAAGCCATTCTCTCAGGTGTGAGATGATTTCACAGTATAGTTTTAATTTGCATTTCTCTAATGATATGTGAAGTGGAGCATTTCTTCATATGTTTGTGGTCTATGTATCTCTTAGAAAACTATTTAGTTCTTTGGCCCCTTTTTAAAAATTTCCTTATTGGGGGATTAATGGTTTACAGTCAACAGTAAAATGCAATACTATGTACATGAGTAACATTTCTCAGTTTTCTACTTCTCCATTCAATCCCTACTAGGTCCTCCTCTGCCATCATGTTCCAGGATGAACATGAACACTCCCCCCCACCCCCAGCCCAGCATCTTTTACTTTGGTGAAATATATCAGTTCCAGTCCAAGTTCTGCTTTGTGTTTTCCTTTCTGTTCTTGTTTTCCAAATTCTATCTATCAGTGAGATCATCCCATATTCATCCTTCTCTTTCTGATTTATCTCACTTAACATGATTCCCCCAAGCTCCATCCAAGATGAAGTGAAGGTGAATTCACCATTACAAGACAGTTGTCATATAGGTACAATTTCTTTTAGAGATGTTATCTGCATATCATTTCCACCAACAATTGGGTTCCTGAAGTCCATTTACTTACCTTACTGTCCCTGCCCCAATTTCTTGGCCTGGCTGCAATAGAATATAACTGATTCAAGTTTCACTTTGTTTTGCCTTTGTTTCCTTGTTTCTTAAATTCCACCTATGAGTGATACCTGCTACTTATCCTTCTCCTTTTGGTTGATCTCACTTAACATGATTCCTTCAGGTTGCCTTGTCTCATGAGACAAATGTGATTTTATTATGTTTGATAACTGAGCTTTATTCTGCCATATATATACCACAGCTTTCTTAACCACCTATCTGTGGTTGGCCATTTAATTTGTCTCCATGTTTAGGCTATTGCAAATAGTGCTGCTATGAACACAGGTATACAAAAATCTCTTTGGACAGGTGCTGTTGTTTTCTTAGGATAGACCCCCTGGTAGATAAATTACTGGATGACAGGGAAGGTCTTTTTCCAGTGTTCTGAGGAATTTCCAGACTGTTTTCCAGAGAGGTTGGCTCAATTTACATCCCCATTTTCCTTCATATTCTTGCCAACACTTGTTTCTGTTCTTTCTGGTGTATGACATTTTCACATGTGTGAATTATTTTTATTTGAATTTCTCTGATAATCAGTGATTTTGAGCATTTTTTCTTATGTCTGTTGGCCATCTGGATATCCTCTTTGGTGAAAATTCTGTCCATAGTGGGAAAATATTCTACAATATGTAAATAAAAATTCAGAGAACTGGGTATAGACTAGACATTTTTGAATAGAAAGGAAATAGGGGATTTTTCTATACTAGATATTATTACTGACTATATATCTATAATAACTAATATCATAATATTGGAGGAAGAAGAAAAAGCAAAGAAGTCAGTGGAACAAACCAGAGTCTAGAAAGCGACACACATCTGAATGAAGTCAGTCATCTGCTCAGCTCTGGCTAATGATGGTGTCAGGGAATTGAGCCTGGGATTTCAGAGCCTCAGGCATGACAAGCTGTTTTGTCAGTCACTATGCTATCCCTAACCCCCACTTCACTCAAAATATCTCTATTAGACAGGACACAAAACAAACCAACTAAAGGGAAAAGAGTAACTGCACTAGGGGGTCGGGCGGTGGCGCAGTGAGTTAAACACATGTGGTGCAAAGCGCAAGGACCTGCGTAAGGATCCCGGTTCGAGCCCCCGGCTCCCCAACTGCAGGGGAGTCCCTTCACAGGCGGTGAAGCAGGTCTGCAGGTGTCTGTCTTTCTCTCCCCCTCTCTGTCTTCCCCTGCTCTCTCCATTTCTCTCTGTCCTATCCAAACAACGAACAACAATGGCAATAATAATAACCACAACGAGGCTACAACAACAACGACAACAAAAGGGGGAAAAACGGCCTCCAGGAGCGGTGGATTCATGGTGCAGGCACGGAGCCCAGCAATAACCCTGGAGGAAAAAAAAAGGGGGGGGGGAAGGAGTAACTGCACTAAAATTAAATACCTCTGCTTATCAGAATTCATTTCTAATTAGCTGGAATTAACCTTTGCATTTAAAACAACAACAACATAAAGGGTTGGGCGGTAGCGCAGCGGGTTAAGTGCACGTGGCGCAAAGCACAAGGACCAGCTCAAGGATTGCGGTTCGAGCCCCCGGCTCCCCACCAGCAGGGTGCTCGCTTCACCGGCGCTTCTTCTAGCGTTTGCCCTTCTTCCGTAGCCAGTCGACAGCGTCAGGTTGAGCCTGATGTCTGCTTGTTGCTGGCTTTGAAAGTGACTGGGATCCATGTGGATTCAGTCGGCTAGGAAGGATCGTCAGTTTCCCCAATAAATGGGTACTCACGGGATGCACCACGAGAAGGTCGATCCAATGCATCACGGGCGCTAAAGCAGGTCTTCAGGTAAGACTTTCGCTCCCCATCTCTGTCTTCCCCTCTTTTCTCGATATCTCTCTGTCCTGTCCAGCAACAACATTAGTGGCAACAATAACGACAACAAGGGCTGTAACAAGGGCAACAAAAAACGGGGGGAAAAATGCCCTCCAGGAGGAGTGGATTCATGGTGCAGGCACAGATCCACAGCAATAACCCTGGAGGCAAAAAAAAAAAAAAAGAATATACTCAAATCAACTTCATCAGATGGAGAGAGAGAGACAGAGGGAGAGAGGGGGAAAGATACCATAGCATAATCTTCCCATTGCAGTGGGGGGTGGGCTCGAACATGGGTGGTATACAAGACAGAGCAGTCCCACATCCAGGTGAGCTACCTTGTCAGTCAGTAATTACTTTATGTAATATAGAAACTGTATCTTACTTTATGAACATTGTTGTGCTGATATGTCTACACATGTCTCTCACTACTAGAGTCTAATATTCTGGAGGCAAGCTCTTATGTTTGTATCATGATACCCCAATGTCTACTGAATGTTTGAGCCTTTATCCTCAACATCATGACTAACAGTGGGTAAGTTCCCACTTTAACCCTCTAAAGAAAAAATTGAAATCACTTTGTTACCTTCCCGTAGAAGTAAACCAAGTCACATTATGAGAGATTTTCCTTTGAAGGAACTCCAAAAATTCTGCTTCCTGATTTGAATTCACCCATTGGCTGGGCTCACAAAATACATCAAAGTGTTAAGGCTCTCTTGTTACAGTATTTTTTGTTTTCTTCCCCTGTTTGTACTTAAGTCACTCATAAACATTATTTGCAGAATTATGTTCAGTTTATATATGTCCCTGCTATACACTTATATTCAGATGTCAACTCCTGAAGAATGAGGATCTTAATTGTGGGTTGTCTTAATAATTAACAAATCAGTTCTACAGAGAAAATAATTTAAAATATGTCATCTTGAATTATATTAAAAAATATAATGTAAGTTTTATGAGAGAAAGATATTCAAAACTAAAAGATGCAAAATTTAAAAATGTAATAGCTAATTGTAGCAACCTGAATACTCATCAATTTCTAAAAGACCTATTGAAAATAAACACCTTTAAATTATAATATTTTGATGTCACCTATTTTAATGACATGGAGTTTCCTGTATTTGCTTGCACAGTTAAAAAGCAGTCAAATTCTATGCCTGTGAGAATATTATAGATTAGAAAGAACAGTAACAACAACTGTTAGGATGTGAGGGAAAGGGGACAATTCTGCACTGTTGGTGGGAGTGTAAGCTGGCATAACCCCTGTGGAAAACATTCTGGAGATTCCTTAGAATGCTGGAAATAGACTTACCCTATGATCCAGCTATTTCTTTCCTGAGGATTTTACCCCAAGGAAACATCTACCTATACCTATGCTCATAGTTACATAATTTGTAATTGACAAGCCATGGAAGCAACCTATATGTCCAATGACAGATGAGTGACTAAAACGTTGTTGTATATTTACATGATGGAATACTACTGTTAGAAACAGCTGTTAGAAACTAAATCATCTTCTTTTCATCATCTTAGATGGAACGTGCAAGCATCAGTTAAATGCGATAAGCCAAAGAGAGGATAACTACCTAACGATCTCACTTGTGAGGTTTAATAAATAGGGACAGGAAGGGAACACAGAATGAAACGTGGAGTGGTATTATTACATCAAAACAAAGGACTGTGGGGAAGGGGGAGGGGGTGAATGAGGACTTTGGGGTCCTGGTGCATAATGAAATTATACTCATATGTCACTGGCTACATTGTAAACATTACCCCCTCAATAAAAAGGAAAAAAAGTCAAATTCTATTAGTATGATTATATTGTACTGAAAATATGGAATTATATATTTGAGCCTATATTCATAGTCGTTGTTTCAAAAATTAATGTCTATATAGTACATATACAGAGAGTCATGCAGGGCTGGGTGGTGGCACAGCTGGTTGAGCACACACGTTACAGTGCTCGAGGACCCAGGTTTAAACCCCCAGTCTCCACCTGCAGGGGGTAAACTTTGCAAGTGGTTAAGCAGTGTTGCATATGTCTCTCTGTCTCTCTCTCTCCCTCTCTACCACCCCTTCCTTTTCAATTTCTGGCTGTCTCTATCCAATAAATAAAAATAAAGATATTAAGACAGTCATAAAGATTTTTAAAAAAGAGAGTCATGCATCTCTTATTGCAGGGGAACTCTTCTGAAAAATGCATTATGTGATTTGTGAAATTGCCAGAGAGTATAACTTTATAAACTTAACCTATTACACACTTAGACCATATGTTATAGCCTGCTGGAACTACCATTGTATCTTGGTATCTTGTTGATTGAAAAAGACATTAACATCACATGTCAACACAGTAATATTTACGATAAAATAAGTGTAGTGACAGTCATTTACTAATAACACCCATGTTTATGCTTTAATGCAATAACATTATAAACTACAAATGCTGTCATTATCCCTATATTACAGATAAAGAAACCAAAGCATAACAATATAGGTTAGCTCAATATCACACAACTGTTACATAGTAGATAGAGATGGTTTATAAATCTGATTAAGTTGACTCCAGAATCCCCTGCTTCCCAGTTCTGTCTACAGTACCTTAGAGCCATGAGGGAAAGTAAATTTAAAAAGTTGTTTAAAGCCATATTTACTTTAGCTGACTTTGATGATACCATCATCATTCACTGTTTAAAAATAGAAATATTCTAATTGCAGAATTAATCTGGATAATGTGAAAAACATTGTTATTGCAAGTCTTGACAGCAAATAAAGACTAGATTTAGAAGAAATCTATTTTGATTAAGTCTGTGATTTCAGATACATCATAGTGAAATGATTTAGAATGCTTATTAATGACTATTTGTAAATAAAAATGTCTTGTCATTTGGTTTGTGGGAATGACTCTGAGGACATTGACAGTTACATCTGTTCTGACTTATTTGTACTTTTGCTTTTGTATTCTCACATACCCCATGTAGTTTGGGAAATCACTAGGACTTTTTTTTTGCATTTTTTTCCTTTTGTCTTTTATTTTCTATTATACTTGGTAGGACAGGGAGAAATTGAGAGAGGAAGGGAGATAGAGGAGAGAAAAAGATACCAGCAGACCTGCTTTACCACTCATGAAGCTTCCCCCCTACAGGTGGGGAGTGGGGGCTTGAACTCAGTTCCTTATGCATGATAATACGTGTCCTTAACTAGGTGCACTACCACCTGGCTCCTGGAAATTTTGTGTAACTTTGAAGATTATACCTTTAACTGCTGCTGTGCCAAAAAAAAAAAAATTTGCAATTACCTGATTCTGTCGGGTAAGAGAAGTGACAGTCACTATAGGAAATTAAATTTATTAGTTCTTTCCTGTAAATTGGAGTATTGTAACGCTTCGCCTCTCTAGTGTCCTTTTGTGAGTGAGTGTGTGTGTGTGTGTGTGTGTGTGTGTGCACTCCATTTTCTTTAATTAATACGCATCCTTTCATGGTGAAACATTCAAAATTTAGATCCATTCAACTAGTAATTCATTATGTCTTGTAGACTAAATTGAGGCCTAGCTTTAGCATCGCTACAGGGAGAATGGAAGACTTCACTCAACAATCTGACTCACACCTGACCAGCATCTCCAGAGTTTTTGTTGCCTAATTTTCAGAATCCTAGTAGGTCACCCTATTCATAAAGCCGTGGGGTGATTGAAAATGTTTCCTATTTTCCAGCAAAGCCTTGTACAGGCAGCAGCACGTTTCTTTAAACAAAGCAGCTTTATGCCACATAACCAAGTGTCTCCAGCTTCCCATTACCAAGGGCTCTGATAGACATCCTTTCCCAACTTTATCTGGAGCTGTAAGTCCTTCTCTATTTCCAAATAGCAAAGATGGGATGTGAGGGCAATCTGGCTTTGTCATCTGTCACCCCATTGATCACCAGGGTGGATTCAGCTGATCTGGCTGGCTAGGCAGATGTCCCTTTCCTCACTCACCACTCCAGGTGCTTCCCTCCCAAAGCTACGAAGCTGTAAGCACAGTCAAAGAGGACAACCTTCCCTAACAGACAGACCAGTCGAGGGTAGACTAGTAGCTATGCTTTCCTGCTAGAACCGCCAAACAAGCTCTCAAGGTCCAAACAGCAAAACTGAATACAATAGCAGTGTTCACTCTGTTTTTTGTCTTTATTTGTCTATTGTTTTCCGCTAGAAACTCCTGTTCATCTGTATCCATTTATTAGTAGCATGCTCCTGTTTAGTAGATAAATTAGTTTGTCTTCTTGTCTGTAGCTGGATAAAAAAAAAAATCTAGGGTGAGATCTCCTCCACCCTAATCTTGTCCATCTGCTTTCCATATTCCATGGCCATATGCCTTGAACTTCTTCATCTCCCTTAGTTGATGTGGCCAGTCCACACTTCCAAAAGCTTACATAATGCTAAATCTTAGGACATTTACAAGTTGTCAGGGAACATGTACCCACCCACAAGCAATACTGGTTTTCTTTCTTTATAAACTACATGGTTTATTTCAGTCCAGTTGAAAAGGAAATCTCCATTTTTTTTTTTTCACAATTGAAGTTGGTAAAGTGACATGACAAATATGGTTTAAAAAGTAGTGTTCTGGGGGCTGGGTGGTAACGCATGGGGTTAAGCTCACATTGCTCAAAAGAACTTAAATTGTATTTTCTGGCTTATTGAAAGCAATCAAATATAAATGTTAATTGCATATATTTTAGTAACTTCTTAAGACAATGATACATATTTTAGTAGAGATGATTGTCAAGTTCAAGAACTATATTCTGGTACCTGGTGATAAGTAATGATGATTATAAACACAAATGATGATCTTAAGTTTAACGATCTAAGTGCTAGTTAAAAATAGTTAAATTTTGACCAATTTTAGTGCGTTACTTTATATGTTATATTCAGAAGTAACCTTAAGTTTAAAACACTGAAATAGAACTGAAATAAAGATTAGGTAAACCTGTGTATCGTACAAATGGTACTTGCATGTTAATAAAGGCTCTATTGACAAAAAAACAAAACAAAGATTAAGTAACCGCACAAGGATCCTCCTTAAAGCCCCCAGCTCCCTACCTGAAGGGAGGTGGTGGAGCAGGTCTGCAGGTGTCTAACTTTCTCCCCCCCTCTCTATCTTCTCCTCCTCTCTGTCTATCCAACAACAACAGCAGTAACAATAACAGCAACAGCAAAATACAATAACAACAACAAAATGGGAAAAATAGCCTCCAGGAGCAGTGGAGTCATAGTGCAGGCACTGAGTTCCTATGATAACCTGGAGACAAAAAAAAAAAGTAGTGTTGTGAATAGTTTTATTCTGAGACCAAGTTTCAGTCCCCCACATGCATGCCCCCAAAGTTATGGACAAGTGGAAATCCATGGATGGTGAAACAATGCTTTGGTGATTCCTCTTTCTCTCTCCTCTCTCTCTCTTTTCCTATCTCATAAAAATACAGAATAGAAAATTGGATGAAAGTGATTCAGCTGTGGTATGCATGCACAAGACTTTAGGTTTGTTCCTTAGTACTATATAAAAAAGAGTATTCTCTTAATAAACTAAAATTTTATTATTATTTTTTTTATTTAAGAAAGGATTAATTAACAAAACCATAGGGTAGGAGGGGTACAACTCCACACAATTCCCACCACCCAATCTCCATAACCCACCCCCTCCCCTGATAGCTTTCCCATTCTCTATCCCTCTGGGAGCATGGACCCAGGGTCGTTGTGGGTTGCAGAAGGTGGAAGGTCTGGCTTCTGTAATTGCTTCCCCACTGAACATGGGTGTTGACTGGTCGGACCATACTCCCAGTCTGCCTCTCTCTTTCCCTAGTAGGGTGGGTCTCTGGGGAAGCTGAGCTCCAGGACACATTGGTGGGGTCTTCAATCCAGGGAAGCCTGGCCTGGCATCTGGAACCTGGTGACTGAAAAGAGAGTTAACATACGAAGCCAAACAAATTGTTGAGCAATCATGGACCCAAAGCTTGGAATAGTGGAGAGGAAGTGTTAGGGAGGTACTCACTGCAAACTCTAGTGTACTTCTGCTTTCAGGTATATATTTTGCACTAGTTTATGGATACGTGTGAACATAAGCTCTCTCTCACAGAAACTGGTGTATATCTAGGTTATGGGACTTTGTTAGAAAGTGAACCACCTGAGATGAAACTATAAAAGGAAAGGTCTCACCCGAGTAATGAAGCTGAAGGGTTGTCATTCCACACGTGAAGTCTCTGGACACAGTCTGAGGTGAAGCATGTTGAGGTGGCAATCGTTGCGTTGGTTAGGTTGTGATCGGCGGATGCAATATTATTTGGTATGGATTGGGAGAGGCATATGGGAAAGTGGGCCCTATCCAAGGGTTCCAGGACTGGGGGAAGTAGGGGCTCTATAGTGGAGATGTAAGGTTCCTGCTGTCTTAGGGTTCAAAAAGACAATCGATAGTTAATGTTATCATCACATTATTTGGTAATTGGGTTAACTTTGAAAAAATTTTATTTTTTGAACTATGGGAAACTACCATGTTGTTTTAACAGGGAGTGAAATTATCAGAGATATGCTCTAAAAATATTAATATGACTACTGTGTCTTGGCTGGATTTAGAGGAGAAGAAAACAGTGTCATAAAAAGTTACTGGGAGTCGAGCAGTAGCACAGTGGGTTAAGTGCATGCGGTGCAAAGTGCAAGGACCCGAGCAAGGATCCCAGTTCGACCCCATGGCTACCCACCTGCAGGAGAGTCTCTTCACAGGCAGTGAAGCAAGTCTGCAGGTGTCTGTCTTTCTCTCCCCCTCTCTGGCTTCCCCATCTCTCTCCATTTCTCTCTGTCCTATCCAACAACAGTGACATCAATAACAACAACAATAATAACTACAATAATAAAACAAGGGCAACAAAAGGGAAAACAAATAAATAAATAACAAAAAAAAAAGGTAGTTACTGCTTTGGGGCCCCTGCAAGTGAGAAAATAATAAAATCCTAAAGTAGAGAAGTAGCAGTAGAAATGACTAAGATGAAGAAAATTGTTGGTAGAACTACCAGAGCACAACAACAGAACAAAGGAGAAGGAAATGTTCAAGCTAACTGAAGTTTCAAGTTTTCTGCTATTCAGTCAGTTCTTGTGCTATTCTAGAAATACAGAACAAATGGGTGGGAGGAGTTAGCATAATGGTTATGCAAAAACAAAACAAAGGAAAAAGGGTCTCCATGGCCTCACCAGTATGTCCTGGAACCTCCCCAAGAGCCCTGCCCCACTAAGGAAAGATAGAAATGGGCTGGGGGTATAGATCTACCTGTCAATGCCCATATCCAGTGGAGAAGCAATTACAGAAGCCAGACCTCCCACCTTCTACACCCCATAATGATACTGGATCCATACTCCCAGGGGGATAAAGAATAGCTTCCAATGGAGGGTATGGGATACAGAACTCTGGTGGTGGGAATCACACACCTTTCTTGTTCCACTATCTTGTCGATCATTATTAAATCACTAATAGTAGTAATAATTTTAAAAAAGAAGAGTCAGGTCAGGCCAGTGAGCAGTTCATTCCAGGTAAACAGGTCAGAATAATAGAGGCAAGCTTAAACCAAAGCGGAATATTTCGTCCCCATGACCCATGCATTTCTATAAGCATGTTTTGATTTTCCTAAATAAAGTATGTAATGCCTGGGGGGAAACAAAAGAAAGGTCTGCATTCTGTACTTGGGAGACTACGAGATAAATAAGAGGTATTCCCTCCTCATGCACTGGAAATATAAAAGCCATGTTATAAAATTTGAAAGTCTTATTACCAGTAGACTAGGAAAGCTGATGGGATGTTTTTGTGAGAGTGTGTATATTTAGGAAAAGCTATGTTGGATTGTAAAACACCCTGAAAAAAAATAGCAAAGAAAAAAAAAAGAAATACAAGTCGTGAAGGTATGTGTAAAAGGTATCGAGAGAAGAGCTTCAAAAAGAAAGTTTATCTATTTGGGGCTAGTTGAAACTTTGGGATATGTAGATTCATACTTTCATGAAACCTGCTAAGTTTCCAGTCATTACTTTTTTCCCCCAAATATTTATTTATTTCCTTTTGTTGCCCTTGTTGTTTTACCATTGTAGCTACTGATGTCGTTGTTGGATAGGACAGAGAGAAACGGAGAGAGGAGGGGAAGGCAGAGAGGGGGAAAGAAAGATAGACACCTGTAGACCTGCTTCACTGCCTGTGAAGTGACTCTCCTGCAGGTGGAGAGCTGGGGGCTTGAACCAGGATCCGTATGCAGGTCCTTGCGCTTCGTGCCATCTGTGCTTAACCTGCTGCGCTACCACCCGACTCCCAATCATTACTTTTTAGAATGTATTTTATGTTCCTTTTGTATTTTGTTATTTGGTGGACCTTCCACTACAAGTGTCTTCATACAATTCATGTCTCATAGTTCTTTCTGTTTTCAGCTTGCATAATTTCTACTTGTCTACCTTTAAGTTCATTGATTCTTTGGCCATCTTGAGTCTGCTGCTGAACTGTTCTAGTAAGTTTTTCACTTCACTTTTCAGATCCAGAAATGCATTTGCCTTGGTTTTTTGTTTTCCTCCAGGATTATCTCTGGGGTCCAGTGCCTGTACCAGGAATTCACTGCTCCTGGTGGCCAATTTTTCTATTTTATTGAATAGGACAGCGAGAAGTTGAGAGAGGAGGGGGAGATGGGGGGGGAGAAAGATAGACATCTGCAGACCTGCTTCACCACAGTGAAGCATCCCCCTGCAGGCGGGGAGCCAGGGGCTCAAAGCCTTGTGTACATCCTTGCTCTTCATACTACAACGATGAACCACCTCCGGGTCCCCTTTTCTTCTGATTTCTATCATCTTCCTCATACTTTTAGCTGTTAATTCATTGCTGTCATACTTTGCTTTAGTTCTTTAATTTCTCCTCCTCCTCCTCATCTCCTTTCTTCTACTTCTATTGTTGGTGTCTCACGTATGCATGATGCCACTGCTCCTACATCACCTTTCTTGATTCTTCTTATTTCAGCTAGAGAGAGGAGAGAGACAGAACACAGAGAAGGAGAGATACCACAGCACCATTCCACTATGTATAGATGTTCACTGGTGCTGTGCACGATACTCCCATACTTGAACCCAGGTTCTCAAACATGGTGAGGCATGCACTCTACTGGGTGAGCTATCCATCCCGCCCCCAATTATTTCAACATGATATATTTTCATTCTTTGAACTCAATCGCTACCTTTAAATATAGGTGACTTGTAATTTTCTTTTTTTAAGTCTGGTTGGTTGGGGACAAGCAGAAACCGTTTCTGTTGTCTTCTTTATTTCCTGAACATGTGTCACATGTTCTTGTTTTACTGCACATCTTATAATTATGTGGTTGAAGACTGAACATGTTAGACAATATCTTGTAGTGAGTCTATATTCTGATTTTGGTTTTATACTCTGAAGGCTATTATTTTTTATTTTTTGTGTTTGTACAGTGACTTGTCTGGGCTAGATTTGTGAAGCTTTTCTCCCTGGTTATTTGCAAATACTGATGTCACTGCATAGTTAAAATATGTGTGTATATTTATATAGAGAGATCCAGATATAAATATACATATAGAGGAACATACATGTGCACCTAAATTTCTATGTATCTGTAGTATATCTGTCTAGAGGTGCATATCTACATGTATGTTTTAGTTGAGCATACATATAGCTATCCACACATGTATATGTACAGATAAACATGACTATGGCTAAAGTATAGCATGAAATAGCATGAAAGTGAACATATAACACTGGAAAATAAATTATACTTATATGATAACAACTTCTTTTATTTCCCTAGTAAAACAATAAAAAAGAAAGTGGGAATGATATTGGTCTACATTGTTCCAGGATATACTTACTTCCCCACAGAGTGGAAAGCTCCAACTCTAACTTCTGTGATAATAAACTTCTTTTGAGGCATGATTGCATGAGAATTCTTTTTTTTAATTTAATTTATTTGATTGAGACAGAAATTTAGAGGAGAGTGGTAGATAGAGAAGGAAAGAGACAGAGAGAGGCACTGCTTCACCACTTAAAAAGCTTTCCTCCCTGCAGGTGGGGACCAGGGGCTTGAACCTAGGTCCTTGCGCACTGTGATGTGGGTGCTTAACCCGCACGTTATGATTGGGCCCTCCTCAATCGCTATCGAACAGGCCATGGCCGGTGCGCCGCTATGTTCCATCGCTGGGGAGCCAGAGACGACCCGAACTGCCCCTGTGGCTCCAGACAGACTATGACCCACATAGTCAACGACTGCCACCTCTCCAGATTCAAAGGAGGTCTCGAAACTTGACATCAGGCTCAACCTGACGCTGTTGACTGGCTACGGAAGAAGGGCAAACGCTAGAAGAAGAAGAACCAGGTGCACTAACAGCTGGCCCCCTCGGAATTCTTTCTTTAGAAAAACTATATGTTTGTCTTTTGCTGCTTCCTCTTGTTTCTCTTTCTTCTTCCCTTCCTCCCACCCTCCCTTCCTCTCTTCCTTTTTTCTTCTTGCTTTCTTTTCTTCCTTTCTCTTTTATTTCCACCAGGGTGATATATCACTGGAGTTTGGTGCCTGCACACAATTACTCCACCACTCCCTGGGCCCATTACTTTTTCATTTTTCTTTTATTAGAGACACAGAAGATAGAAAGATAGAGAGAGAGAGAGAGAGAAAGAAAAGAAGTGATACCTTCAGCACTGCTCAACTGCTCATGAAGTCCACCTTATCCCTAATGGCAGGGACCAGGGGCTGGAACCTGGGTTCTGGAGCATGCTCACGTGTATGTGCCGCCTGCCTCCCATATTTTCTCTTCATGTCACATGCAAAAACCCTCAATTTTAACCCCACCTTCGGGGGGGGCTTCACGAGTGGTGAAGCAGGTGGTCTGCAGGTGTCTTTCCTTCTCTATCTACCCCTCCTCTCTCAATTTCTCTCTGCCTTGTCCAATAAAATGGGGAAAATGGCACCAAAGTAAAAGACTCTGGGGTGGGTGGGTGGGGAGAACACAGGTCCATGAAGGATGATAAATGACGTAGTGGGGGTTGTATTGTTAAATGGGAAACTGTGTAATGTTATGCATGAACAAACTATTGTATTTACTGTTGAATGTAAAACATTAATTCCCCAATAAAGAAATAAATTTTTAAAAAATGGGGAAAATGGCAAAAAAAAAAATGCCAAACCAAAACTCAATTTAGAGAATCATAGATAAGCCAACCCAAAACTCAAATTCAAAATTTGCAGTCTTATCACTTAACACTGTTCACAAAAGTTAAGTTAAAAATGAATGAAATACTTGGATATTAGAGCTGAAGCCTCAAAATACTTAGAGGAAAATCTAGGTGTTACCCCAGGGATGGGGTACTGGTAGACGGATCTCTTTGGAGTAGTAGCACTGGCACTTTGGCAGGAGGTGTAGTGAATCATATGCACATATATTGACATGAAAATATACTTCTAAGATCTTATCAGAAACTAATATTCAATACAAATAAATTTAATTTTTAATTTAGTTTTTAAATAGATTTGCAGGTTCTTAAACTTCTATCCATATTTTCTCAGGGTAAAGTGTTAAACTTTACACTTAAGAAAATTTAGCGGCCAGGCTATGGTGAACCTGGCTAAGTACACATATTTCTGTGCATAAGGACCCAGATTCAATTTTGATTTCTTTGTGCCTTCCTTGCTATAGTCACTTTTCACAGGGAGATAAATTGTATCCATATGACAACTGTACTGTAAATCAATACCTCCACCCCCTAAAAATTATAAAAGGGGGAAAAATAGACATACCTGGTAGTTAGAGAAAACTGGTCCCCACCTGCAGATGGGAAGCTTTACAAGTGATGAAACAGGGCCATGGGTGTCCCTCTGTCTTTTTTCCTCTCTACCTCCTCCTCCCCTCTCAATTTCTCTCTGTCTCTATCCAATGATAAATAAAAATGTAATTAGATTTTTTAAAATTTACCAGCACTGGATGGTGCCATGGCTTGCACACATCATTTATGGGTATGAAATTATACCTTTGAAATCTTATAATTGTATAAAAACTGGTAAATTACTAATAAAATAAATAAAAATCCACCAATATGATCATCTACTCCTTGAGAATTCAAAGGCCCTAGTCAATAGTTGTTTTGTATGCAGTTGGTGCTTATAGTTTAAACTATTCCTCAGGGACCAGATGGCAGTGCTGTGTTAGAGAGTGCACAGTATTCTGCACAAGAACTTCAGTTCCCATCTGTGGTGGTGGTGGTGGTGGTGGTGGTGGTGGTAATGGGGAAAAGGTCACGAGTGGTGGAGCAGTACTATAAGTGTTTCTCCTTTCTGTTTCTTATTCTCTCTCAAAATAGAAAAATGAATGGCCACCAGGAAAATGGTGGCGTCATTATCATGCAAGCACCAAACCCCAGCAAAAAACAACATGAAAAATAAATATATAAACAAACATTTATAGAAACTACTGTGTAAAGACCAAAGTACACAGTTTTCTCTATCAGGTAAGTCTATTTTCCCCCCCTTTTATCATTTTTAGGGGACGGGGGCATTGGTTTACAGTACAGTTGACACATGGATACGATTTATCTCCCTGTGAAAAGTGACTATAGTGAGGAAGGTGCAAAGAAATCAAAAAGGAAACTTGAAATGTATGTAAACAGCAGAGACACAGCAAAGAATATTGAAAAGGAAGGTCTTAATTGTTGTTAGAATGTTCTCCAAGTGGAGTTACATTCCACATTTTTTTTCACTAAGTATGTAAACTACTGTATAATCTGTCTCCAACAAAGAGGTGAAAACTAGAACAATATTTTAATGTTTTTCATGAATTTATACATGATGAAAGTAGATCATTTCATTGTATAAAGAAAAAAAAATGTCTTGGCATTTTTTTTTTTCCTTTGAAAGTCCTCCTGTTTTCATGAAGCATTCCAGTGACTGCTCAGTACTGTATTATTTAACAGAGGGCTTACAATATAGGAAAGAATGTTTTCACTTGTTAAAAAAGACTCAAATAGGTTCCTATTATTAACTCTGTGCTTCATCTTTATATAGTATTTAATAGATCATTTCTTGTGATTCAGTAAAAATTTGGTTTCTGTGTCTTCCTCTTTTCTCCCAAATAGTAAATACCTCTTATAACTTTCTTGTAATAGAGATGTGAATGTTTTCCTCTGTTGAATCTCCAGTCTCATGAATTCATAGTTTCAGACCCTTCTGTGAACTGAATTGACATCTGATCTCAGTTTAGTTATCCCATACCCATACCTCTTGGCAACAAAACAGTAACAACAAAGATGAAACAAAGGATATATTTCAGTATAGTAGAAAATACAAGTATAGTAGAAAATACATTATCCTGGCCCTTGGAATTTCAGTTTATAATCACAAAACATCCTGATCACCTATGAATAGAAAGTCTGAAGGATATTCATCCTAGCTCTGTTAGAATCCAGAGACTTGTCCTTTACACTTTATTATCTATGCTTATAGTGACTACAATTCACTATAGTGAGAAAGACAAGTCCCATCATTCAAACCCTATATATGCATACAGCTTCATTCAGTAGCTTTAGCTTTGCTTTTACATATACTTCCGAATTGTATCTAACCTCCCTGGTTACACTTAGTTTCCACTGGGTTGTAAATTATGTTCACTCCAATCTGTGCCTTTTAGGTGCATATCCACACCTTTATTCTTTCTGTAAATATGTTAAATGAAATAGTCCACCTAGCTATAAACATTTCCTGATTTTTAGTTATGTATTCTTGGAATCAGTATCAATAGACAGTGATAATTTATCATTATTTTTTAATTTTTTATATTTATTTATTTATTTTCCCTTTTGTTGCCCTTGTTTTCTATTGTTGTTGGAGTTATTATTGTTGTTGTTATTGATGTTGTTGTTGTTAGATAGGACAGAGAAAAATAGAGAAAGGAGGGGAAGATAGAGAAGAGGAAAGACAGACACCCACAGACCTGCTTCACCTCCTATGAAACGACTCCCCTGCAGGTGGGGACCGCGGGCTCAAACCGGGATCCTATGGTCCTTGCGCTTTGCACCACATGCGCTTAACCTGCTGTGCTACCGTCAGACTCCCGATAATTTATTAACTTTTGTAGAGAACCACCTGTTGTCCAGTCTACATGTTCCCTTGACATACCAATCATTTCACACCTTAGCTTCTCCTGTTACAGGTAAAGTTTAGTTCAACTAAAGTGACCAGTTAGAAACTCATTCTCTAGATCACAAGGGCTTCCCAAGCATATGGCTGTCTTAAAGTACCAGCCCTAGTATAATCTTTCTTTCACTATGGTGCTAAATTGAAAAGAGGCATTGACTCTTAATTTCCAGACTCTGCATAAATGTGGTTGTGCTTGGAATGATGGCTGAGAGACAAAGGGACTTAGAATTCACAAGCTTAGTATTAGATGGGGTAAAAGTCAGCAACTTTTGAATGGTAGAATAAAAAAAAAAATAAAAAAACAAACAAAAAAATGAGAAACATGGGGCTGTTTGGGGGAGCACACATGAAACCACCACAGCCTCAGATATTTGTGCTAACAAAGAAAGAGGGCCAAAAAGAAAACATTAGTCAGGTCTGGGACTCCACTCATTCTAATAATATCCCTAGCAGAGAAGTCACTGCCTATTTTGCAACAGGAGCCTTAAGGCAAATCTAGGCAAGTCCTGGATGTGTAAAAAATTGACTTCCCAAAACTGGCCAGGCTTGCCAACAACCTATATATACACGCTCCATGCACAAAATCTTCCTTTCTTTACTTACTCCCCCCCCCCCCCCCCCCCCCGCTTCCTCCATGCCCCTCCCTCTTTCTTTTCCAGAATGATTTGTGGGCACGTGGAATGTGTTTGCCAGACAAGTCCACCAAGGACAGTTAGGAATAAGACAAAGGCATGAGTCTTGTGGTCATTGTAAATGTTTGGGCTTTCCACTGTCTTGTTCATGTTAGTTAAATGCTAAAATCAAGATTTAAAAAAACAAACTATTTTGTAGTTCAAATACACACACAAGTAAACATGTTTGTATATATGTGTGCACAGGAAGTGTATGTGTGTGGGTTTGTGTATGTATAAACGTCCATGAATGTCTTCTCCAAATGAACTCACGATGACCTCCAATTTGTAGTTTAGAAGAAAGAACTCTATGTTCTTCTTCCCCCAACCCCCGGAGAAATAAAAAGACTATTAAGAGTGGTGGTGGGGCAAAATTTTGCATGTGTGAGTGAGTGTGTGTTAGGTAATATTGGGTGGAAATTTTAGGGATATTTTCCTTTGTGCTATTCCAAATAAATCTTCTTATGTCATGGGTAGTTACTTAGAAATAAATATCTTTCTTCAGGATGGTCTTCTTAGTTTCAGAAAAATCTTGTTAAAGTCTATAGGTAAGGCTTTTCATCAACTTTGTTTCAATGCTTTTAATTGCCTTTGAGCATTGACTCTGACTGGAAATTTGTCCGACGCTACATTCTTTATATCTTATCCTCATAACCTCACAAGATGGGCATTTACATCTCCCACCCCCAACTGAGATTTGGGAAGGTAAGATAATTTATCTGAAGTTATTAAACAAATGAATTGTACAGCTGTTACTCGGACATAGAACCAGCTGTCTCTAGCCTCTGGACACTTGCCATTGTGGCATCAAAGGATTCAAATAGATAAGGGGCTTAGTTTAAAACTTTTCTATTCTCATGAGAACTTGTCTATCAAGATGTTTGGCCTTTTTTTTTTTTTTGCGAGACTTAATTACCAATGTAAAATAACTTACTTACCATTATTTAAAATGTAAAAATCTTAGAATTTATCTCAGCATACTCATCTGCCATGTACTGAAATTCTTAGCAAAAGTTTCAGAGTTGATGTAAGCAGTCTTCAAATAGTGAATAATAATGATGACTTTATTTTACTGTTTCAAAATACTGATTTAGTTCATGAGAAAGAATATATATATATATTATAGAGAGAGAGGGGTGGGAATGGAGAGAGAGAAGTCAGAGTACATTACACATAAATCAAACCCAGGGTCTCCTGGCAAGCATACATTTCACTGAGAGCTGCCTCTCCAGTCACTGATAGTCTGATTTTAGAGTGGTGTAGAGTTTTTCTGGCACCTACAATTTAGAAAGTAGCTTTCAGATATAAATCTGTATCTGCAATAAAATTTAGATATAATATTTCCTGAAGTATAGTTCTCTTAAAGACCGTGAAGAAAGTATTTAGTGCAGGCAACACAGGAAGAGTCCTTCTTGAGTTTTGTCCTTGATATGAGGCAAGTAATGGAGATTCATTAATTAAATGTGACCCATACCACATAAGTTGCTTCATCATTTTTTTTTTATAATCTAAGAAAGTTGGATAATAAATAATGTTTATTGAAAACTTTTATGCTGACTACCAGATAGTTTGGGCTTATATATGGAATACAGAGAACTGAAACACAGGGATTTGTAAAAGAAAAAGATCAGGCCAGATTATCTGTATAGGATTTTGTGAGAACTATGGTGGCTGTTGTGGGGCGAGGAGAGATGGTGGTCACAGAATTATGATGGTGATTCACTGTGGGGTTTCTTTTTTTTTTTTTTTTTTTTCCTCCAAGGTTATCACTGGGGCTTGGTACCAGCACTATGAATCCACTGCTCCTGGAGGCTATTTTTCCCCTTGTTGTGGTTGTTACTGTTGTTATAGCTGTTGTTGTTGTTGGATAGGACAAAGAGAAATCGAGACAGGAGGGGAAGACAGAGGAGGAGAGAAAGATAGACTCCTGCAGACCTTTTTCACAACTTGCGAAGCTACCGTACCCCGCCCCCCACAGGTGGGGAGCTGGATTCGCTACACGGGTCCTTGAGCTTAATTAAGAAATTAAGAGAAATTAAGCGCCATGTGTGCTTAATCCGCTGCGCTACTGCCCAGCCCCCGCCTTGCAGTTTTACAGTGTTGTAAACCACCAATAAAAAGTAAACATGAGAGGGAGTCGGGCTGTAGCGCAGCGGGTTAAGCGCAGGTGGCGCAAAGCACAAGGACCGGCATAAGGATCCCGGTTCGAAACCCGGCTCCCCACCTGCAGGGGAGTCGCTTCACAGGCGGTGAAGCAGGTCTGCAGGTGTCTATCTTTCTCTCCTCCTCTCTGTCTTCCCCTCCTCTCTCCATTTCTCTCTGTCCTATCCAACAACGACAACAACAATAATAACTACAACAATAAAACAACAAGGGCAACAAAAGGGAATAAATAAATAAAATAAATATTAAAAAAAATTAAACATGAGAATATCTGGAAAAGAAAAAGATAACCTTACAATCCAGTCAACATCTGTCATTTTGACAGATAACAAAAAGCAGTAACAAAAGATGAAACACACAACCACACAACCACACACACACACACACACACACACTTCTATGCTATGTATTTCTTGCCTAATTCTTAACAATATAACTCATGTAGACCTTTTTTAATAATTGCTGTGGGATCAGCTATTATCTTGAAGTCAGGTTCTTTTTGGAAATAGGATTTCCTTTTTATGCTTGCTCAGAAGGAATGAGTTTTTAAAGGGAGAGTAGGTAGAGATTATATACGATGATGTAACCAAGAGTTTATGGCATTGCTATACCAGATAGACTTACAAAAGCTTTAGTCACAGCTCTGTCAGGATGGGAAGAAATTTAAGAAACAGACTTTCCACCACAAAGAAAGATACTGTTTTTCTGGTGTAATTTCTTTTTTAAATGTGTATTAGTGTTATCTCATGGAGTCATTTGATTCAGGGTTTATTTTTCTAGAGGTTTTTGATTAATGATTTAAATTTCTTACTAATTATTTAGTTTTTCATGATTTTCACTTGGTAAATTGTTTCTGGTAATCAGTGTATCTGATTCTTCTAGGTTATCATCCAGTTTGTTGATATATAATCAGTCACAATAGTCTCTTATGATGCTTTTGCATTTCTTTTTTAAAAGGTACTTTGTATTTCTGTAATATCAATTGTGATTTTTTATATTATTTTTTCTGGTCTCTATTTCACTTTCTTTTTCTTTTTTTATTCATAATATGAAAATATTGACAAGACTGTAGTTTAAGAGGGGTACAATTCCACACAATGCCCACCCCCAGAGCTCCATATTCAATCCCCTCCCTTTATAGCTTCCCTATTCTTTATCCCTCTGGGAATATGGACCCAGGATCATTGTGGGGTGCATAACGTGGAAGGTCTGGCTTCTGGAGTTGCTTCTCTGCTGAACATGGGCGTTGGCATGTCCATCCATACTCCCAGCCTGTCTCTCTCTTTCCTTAGTGGGGCGGGGATCTGAGAGGCAGGGCTCTAAGACACGTGGTGGGGTCCTCTGCCCAAGGAAGTCAGGCTGGCATCATGGTAGCATCTGGAACCTGGTGGCTGAAAAAGAGTTAAGATATAATGCAGAACAAATTGTTGACTAATCATGAACCTAAAGGCATGAATATTGCAGATGAAGATTTGGGGGTCTCTATTTTGGGAAAAGCTAGTAGGTATATTCCAGAGGGCCCATGACTTTACTCTTTTTTCCCCTGAGCCTGACATCTAATATGCAGGTGGACCCAGGTTATTGTCTGGGGAGATGGCGTCATAGTTGGAAAAAGGACTAGAAAGGTGGATCAGGGAAGAAAGTAGCTCCCGAATATGGGGAAAGTATATAAATATTGTTAACTGTAAGCCCCACCAGTTTGTCTTTACCAGGGTTTCGCTGCTGGATCAGCTTATTCAGATAGAAGGAAAGAGAAATACAGGACTGTGAGGGCACATGACAACACTAGTGATTCCCCAGTATGGTGGAGGACAGGCTCGAACCTGGGTCACATGCATAGCCAAGCAGGCACACACACTGGGGTATCATCTTGCAGGGCCTATTTTATTTAGTTTTGCTCCAAGTTTTATTTATTCCTTTCTAACTTAGATCTCTTTTTCTCCCCTAGCTTTTTTTTTTTTTTTTTTGCCTCCAGGGTGATCGCCGGGGCTCAGTGCCAGCACTACAAATCCACTGCTCCTGGTGACCATTTCTTCCATTTTGTTGGATACAACAGAGAGAAATTGAGAGGGGAGGGGGCGATAGAAAGGGAGAGAGAAGGAGACATCTGCAGGTGAGGAGCGAGGACCCTTGCATACACACTTAAGCCAGTGTACGACAGGCCGGCCCTCTTTTCCTCTAGCTCTTAAGGTAAAAAGTTATTTTGTTGGGCAGGGGCAGATAGCATAATGGTTATGCAAAGAGACTCTCATGCCTGAAGCTGTAAAGTCCCAGGTTCAGTCCCCTGCACCACCATAAGCCAGAGCTGAGCAGTGCTTTGGTTTATAAAAAAAACAAAAAAGTCATTTTGTTAATTTGAAATAATTTCTTTTACCATAGGTTAGAACTACTTTTTCCATATACCATAGACTTTGATATGCTTTTCTTTCCCACCCCCAAGATAAGTAAGTTTTCAAATTTCTTTCTTTCTTTTTTTTGCCTTCAAGGTTATTGCTGGGAGTCAGCGCCTGCGCTACGAATCCACTGCTCCTGGAGGCCATTTTTTCCCTTTTTGTTGCCTTTGTTGTTTATCGTCATTGTTGTTATTATTGTTGTTGTTATTGTTGTCGTTGTTGTTGGATAGGACAGAGAGAAATCCAGAGAGGAAGGGAAGACAGAGAGGGGGAGAGAAAGATAGACACCTGCAGACCTGCTTCACCACGTGTGAAGCGACCCCCCTGCAGGTGGGGAGCCAGAGGCTTGAACCAGGATCCTTACGCCAGTCCTTGTGCACTTAACCCACTGCGCTATTGCCCGACCCCCACTTTTCAGATTTCCTTTTGACCCATTGGTTGTTGAGTAGTGTGTTATTTAAAGTCCACATAATATGCTGGTTTCTTGTGCTGGGGGTGCAAGTACAGAATCCTAAGTTGGCTGAAGTTCTGAGCTCTGGTGGAGCTTGGGCAGGGAGGGGAGCTGGAAGACACTCAGATGACTGGTGTCAACAACTGTGAGTGCCTCTGATGTGAAATCTACAGGTGGTCTGACACAAGTCATCTGTTTCTTCAGTGGCAAAATTTGTTGTTTGTTGATAGATAAGATTACTGTGAACTGTAAATGCTCCTGCCTAATGGCTGCTATCCATAACTCCTGCTTTTCTTCCTTCTTCCTGTTTCTGTATGTCTCTCTGGGTGGGACGAAACCAAAACACAGTGCCCTGAAACGCTGGGTACACAGTTCATTCGTTCCACTCTTCCTTTCCTGCCAAGGGGAACTCTTTCAAGCTGGGAAGGTCCTTCTTGATGTTCAACAATGCCAGCTCGGGGTGGATGGGGTGAGTGGTGGAGCAGAGGCATCAGGACGGAGGAATGATGCAGGTCAAATAAAGTCTCCTTTTCCTTCTTCTGTTGTTAGTTTCCAGTTTTGTTTGTGTCCCACTGTGTTGTTAACATTTCTTAAGTGGACTTCAAAGCTCTCCCGGAACTGTTTCTGTTCACCAATAAATAGCCAACTACTCATGAGGCCCAGTTCCCCTGAGTTGCCAGTTTGGTCTCGTCTTTGGTTCTGACGTTGCCTTTTGCTCCAGTTACACTCCAGATACTCCTACCTATATTTCTTTTACCTTGGAAAAACGTGCATTAGAACTCATCTAGTCTAATTTCAGTTTATGTATTTTTTTTCAATTTTCCTAGTAGCCTCCTTTGTCCATACTTAAATGATGTTGGAGTTCTAAAAAGGAAATTTCTAATGCATATAGCCATCTTATATCATGTCAGTAAAATAAAATTATGGAGGGGAGTCAGGCGGTAGTGCAGCGGGTTAAGCGCACGTTGGCGCAAAGCACAAGGACCGACATAAGGATCCTGGTTCGAGCCCCCAGCTCCCTACCTGCAGGGGAGTTGCTTCACAAGCAGTGAAACAGGTCTGCACGTGTCTATCTTTCTCTCCTCCTTTCTCTCCCCCTCCTCTCTCGATTTCTCTCTGTCCTATCCAACAACAACATCAGTAACAACAATAATAACTGCAACAATAAAACAAAAGGGAATAAATAAATAATTTTTAAATAAAATAATAAAATTAAATTATGGAGCTCTTCACTTTGATAACTTCTCTTAGTTCATCTGTTAACATTCAAATGAAAATATCTGAAGGTAAGAATCACTTTTAGTTGAAAATAGTCTACATGCAAATATTAATGAGTCTCAACAACAGATCTGTAACTACAGCTACAACTCCAAATCACCAACTGGACATTTCCTGGCGAAATGGAGTCTGACCTCCTTTGTCTTGCAACTTGGCTCATTGTTCCTTAATATATTTTAATTTGAAGAATTCAGTGGCCTTCAATAACTGAAAACAGGCAATGTTGTCAAGATTAGTGTTGAAATCTTTCAGATCACGTAGTGTACGGAAGATAGTTCTCTTTAAAGGACAACTGTCAGATGATCTCATAAGTAGGACTTGAGACAGAAGGATAGAAAGGGAAAACACAAAGTAAAACAGGTCTGCAGGTACCTCTGTGTCTGCCTCTAGCTATCTCCCCCTCCCCTCTCAATTTCTCTCTATCCTATCCAATTAAAAAAAAAAAAAAGGACAAAATGGCTACCAGGATTCCTAGTGCAGGCACCGAGCCCCCAGTGATAACCGTGGAGGCAAAAAAAAAGACAACCTTCTCAATTCATCTACGAGCAGTGAACTGGTACTCAAAGCAGATGAAGAAATTGATTCTGGCCACTTGAGTTAGTGGCAGAGTCAGGATATTCTGTATAGTGTCGATTTCTTCTTTGTAGCAGCTGTACTGCGTATTTCAGAGTTCCATCAACTCTAGATCATAGAAAAGCTTATTACTCACAGTCCCTACTACAGTTGGTGCTAACCAGATCCTGTCTGTGTAACCAATTTTCTCAACATTCATTACCTAAGAGGCATGTTTTGGGCTTAAGTCAATGTTTCCTTTTTCACAATCTAACATAATTATGACTTTTGAAATCCACATAGAGCTGTGGTTTTAGTGAAGTCTCAGTATCTTTCCAAAGCATTAAAAATATTTCTGGCTAATTGAAAAGCGTTGATCTTGAAATGTTATCAAATATTTTTAACCCTGTCTTTACTGTATTCCAGTTCCCCCCCACCCCCACCCCGGCACCCACAGGATACCATACCTTTTCCTTCCTTCTCTAGTACTAGTTTGCTCTTCAGAAAGATGAAGTCCTGATGGATGGTCCCTGGCTCCTGCCTTTTAGCCATGAAAACAAGTTATTTTTTGCATGGCATCAACACAGCCTGGCTTACATAAGACTTTTTTAAAGGTGAAAAATATTTTCTTCCTTGCTAGTCTCTTCATGTTGTATTGAGAATTTTAAGGGGGCCAGGTATTCAAGTGCGCGCGCGCACACACACACACACACACACACACACACACACACACACACAACAGTGTACAAGGACCTGGGTTCAAGCCCCTGGTACTCACCTGCAGGGGGAAAGCTTCACAAGTGGTGAAGCAGGGTTAAGCTGAAGTGCCAGGACCTATACAAATCGCTTCCACTCCTTGGCTATTGTGAATAATGCAGATATGAACATAAGGGCGTATATGTTCCTTAGAACTAGCATTTTCATGTAGTGTAGATAAATGCCTAAAAGTGACCTTGTAGAGTCATAAGATTAGGTATTTGCATGTTACTTAGCTACTCCCTGTTACAATTTTCCAAAGGGGCTGCACCCTTTTGCATTTCCACCAACAGTGTTTCAGGGCTCCTTTTCCTCAACACTTGTCATTTCCTGTTTTGTACATGTAAGCCACTATCACCGGTGTGAGGTGGAATCTCAGTTTGGTTTTAATTTGCATTTCTCTAATGTTGAGTGACGTGGAATATTTCTTTTCCACCTCCAGGGTTCTTGCCAGGGCTCTGTGCCTGTACTACCAATCTACTGCTCCTCGTGGTCATTTTTTTCCATTTTATTGGGTAGGACAGAGAGAAACTAAGAGAGGAGGGGAAGACAGAGGGGGAGAGAGACGCCTGCATACCTGCTTCATTGCTTGTGAAGCTCAGTCCCTGCAGGGGAGCCAGGGCTGGAAGCGCAATCCTTGGCCAGGTCCTTGCACTTAACCCTATGCACCACAGTGAGCCACATGCATATCTTCCTTAGAAAGTTATCTATTGGGAGTCGGGCGGTAGAGCAACGGGTTAAGCTCACGTGGCTCAAGCTCACGTGGCTCAAAGCGCAAGGACCGACAAATGGATCCAGGTTCGAGCCCTTGGCTCTAGGCCCTAGTTCCCCACCTGCAGGGGAGTCGATTCACAAGCTGTGAATCAGGTCTGCAGGTGTCTATCTTTCTCTCCCCCTCTCTGTCTTCCCTTCCTCTCTCCATTTCTCTCTGTCCTATCCAACAACGACTACAACAATAAAATAATAAGGGCAACAAAAGGGAATAAATAAATAAATATTAAAAAGAAGGATATCTATTCACACCTTTTGTTCTTTTATTGGTTGTTTTGTTCTTTTATTAGTTGTTTTGTTGTTATTGAGCTGCATAACTTTTCTCTATATATATCTCTCTCTCTTCTCTGTCTTCTCTCTCTCTCTCTCTTTCTTCTTCTTTGACTCCAGAGTTATGGTTGGGGCTCTGTCAGCACTATGAATCTATTGCTCCAGGTGGCCATTTTTAAATAACTCCTTAATAGGTTTCCAGATTGTATTTTGTGCTCCACATTATCAAATAATACTTTGGGCTGAGCAGATAGCAAAAAAACCTATGCAAAAAATTGTTGTGTCTTGGCTCTAAGACCCCAGATTCAATCCCCAGCACCACCATAAAGTAGAGCTGAGCAGTCCCCTGGTTGGTCTCTCTCTCTCTCCCCCTCATTAAAATAAAATAGTTAATTTTGTATTAATAATGAGAGGGAGAACCTGGCATGTGGAATGCCAGGAATCAAACTCAGGACTTCATGCCTAATAGTCTAACATTTTATCCATTGTGCCACCTCCCAAGCTATTAGTTCTCCTTTTTTTTTTTTTTTTTTAGCAAACTCTGACTTACTCCAGAAAAGTGTGTCTCAGCACTGTATTCAGAAGTTTATGAAGAGGCTAATGTGCAGTAATTGGATATCAGATGATTTCAGTGTGCAGTCAGTGCTTCTACACAATGGCTCCCAAAGTTTTGTTGCACATTAGAACCATCTGAGAAGCTTTTAAAACTTCTGATACTGAGGTAGTAGCTTACACTGATTAAAACATGATTGGATCATTTAAAACCTTGTGACTCAGGGGGCCAGGTGACAGTACAGCCAGTTGATCACGCATATTGCCCACCATGCACAAGAGTCTTGCTTCATGGTTCTTGCTTCACTTCCCACCTGCAGGGGGGATGCTTGACAAGCGGTGAAGCAGGGCTGCAGGCGCCTCTTTTCCTCTCTCCCTCTCTATCTTCTCCTCCGTCCTCAGTTTATCTCTGTCCTATCTAGTAAAATAGAAAGAAAAAAAAAAGAATAAAGGGGGTGGCTGCTGTTACTGAGGTACAGGAATAGCCTTGTTGGTAATAAAATATAAGTAATTAAAAATTTAAAGTGAAATCTTGTGGTCTAAATGCACAGGAAACTTTTGGAGTCACTATTCTATCCAAGAACCATTAAACAAACACTTGAGCCACATATTAGCTTTTTTTTTTTTTACTTCAGTTTATTTATTTATTTTCTTTATTGGAGGATTCATGCTTTACGGCCAACAGTAAATACAATAGTTTGTCCATATGTAATCTTTCCCAGTTTTCCACATAACAATTCAACCCCCACTAGGTCCTCCTCTGCCATCATGTTCCAGCACCTGAACCCTCCCATCCCAGAGTCTTTTATTTTGGTGCAATACACCAAGTATTAGCTTTTAACAATGTCTATCTGCCACATTTATACTGACTTGATGATTATATAAAATATTGTGTCAATTAGTCTTCATTTATGCCAGATTATAAATCTATTTCTTTAATTATCCTATTCATTTTTAATGAAGGAGATATACAGAATGGAGAGAGGCCAGAGCACTGCTCAGCTCTGGGTTATCATGGTGCTGGAGACTGAACCTGAAACATCAAACCCTCAGGCATGAAAGTCTCTTTGCCTGCCAACGCCCATGTTCAGCAGAGAAGCAATTACAGAAGCCAGACCTTCCACCTTCTGCATCCCACAAAGATCCTGGGTCCATGCTCCCAGAGGGATAAAGAGTAGGGAAGCTACCAAAGGAGAGGATTGGATATGGACCTCTGGGGGTGGGGACTGTGTGGAGTTGTACCCTTCTTATCCTAAGTGTTGTCAGTATTTTTCATTTTATAAATAAAAATTAAAAACGAAGTCTCTTTGCATCATCATCATCATGCTGTATCCTCAGCCCCTACAAATCTATTTCTAAATGTTTCTGTTGGATATGCAGTTTGGGAAATAATACTTGATTTCAGTGTAGCTTTAAAAAGTGTTTAAACAATAATGAAAATTGTAATTAATGTTTCACTGTCCATTTCTGCTGGATGAATATTATTTCTTTAAAGATTTTATTTATTCATTAATGAAAAAGAAAGGAGGAGAGAAAGAAAGAACCAGACAGACATCGAACTGGGGACCTCCTGCTTGAGAGTTCAATTCTTATTCACTGTGCCAACTCCCAGACTACCTGCCTGAATATTGTAAGTAACTGGTTCCACTACAGCATTTATCAACAATGCTATTTAGATTATTGCTTCTGATGACAAGATTAACTGTGTCAAGCAAAGAACATCTTGGCTACTTATCACTTATAATATCATTTAGATGAGGAATTATTAGCAGTTTACTGATTTTTAAACCTAGTATGTAATCAATGACTTTTTTCTTTTATTTTTTATTAGTGATTTAATATTGACTTACAAAACTGTAAGACAGTAGGGATATAATTCCATACATTTAACACAACCAGAGTTCTGTGTCCCATCCCCTCTTTTTGGAAACTGTTATAGTTCTTTCAACATCACTGATATGGGCTGATTCTATAACTTCTATCTATATAGCTATTGTGTGAATATCCCCCCTTTTTTTTTCAACGGTCCTGCCTTTACTTTTTTCCTAAGTCACTCCTACACCTATTACTAATTCCAAGTGTCAATGACATATTTTCCTTCTAACCAAATTTTATACTGTTGTTACTGCTGGCTTTAACTTTATGAGTACTTAAAATAGTACCATTTGGCAATGGCCTTTTTTTTTTTCCAGGGTGAAAAGGAAAACACAGGCATTTTGGAGGTAAGGACAGTGGTGCACCTGGTTAAGCACATATAGTACTAGACACAAGGACCAACACATGGATCCGAGTTTGAGCCCCTGCTCCCATCTGCAGGGGGATGCTTCACAAGCTGCAAGCAGATATGCAGGTGTCTTTCTTTCTCTCTCCCTTTGTCTCCCCTCCCTCTCAATTTACCTCTGTCTCTACCCAATATGTTAAATCAAACCTCAATCAACATTCATTTTTTCTGCCTCCAGAGTTATTGCTGGGGCTCAGTGCCGGAACTACAAATCCACTGCATCTGGTGTTTTTTTTTTTTTTTTTTCTCAATAGGACAGAGAAAAATTGGGAGGGAAGGGTAGATAGAGGGAGAGAAAGATATCTGCAGACCTGCTTCACTGTGAATTGACCCCCGCTGCACAAGGGGAGCCGGGGGCTCAAACTGGGATCCTTCTGCTTCGCATATTATGTGCGCTTAACCTGCTGTGCTACCACCCAGCCTCTGGCTTAGAGATTTTATAGAAATAGCCTGACTTTGTTATGTAAGAACACTTAATCATGTGGTGTGAGTCATTTTCTATCTGGGGAAATTCACTTCAACTTCGGAGCTTTCTGTTTCCTTGTCAGTTACATGAACATAGTAATGCAGACACCAATGTGTCTAAAAGGAGCAACAGATGAAAATGCTGACATACTTAACAATTTTAGGAGATTGTCAGAGCAAGAAATAAGTGCTTAAAGGAGAACTATATTTAATAGCCTTAAACTGTGACTATGGACAAGGGAAGTGCAACCCAGTTATGATTGAGAATGTATATTAACGTTTTCTTCTGTTTTAATGATGACAACTATGTTTAGAATATAGCAGAGGAGTAATATCAGAACAGTCCATGTGAAAAAGAGAAGCAGTTCGGCACTGGGCAAACCGAAGAGGCAACTGGCCTAAGGGAGGCTGCATGCAGAAGCCTGTAGTGGATGTCTGACTAGAACTGAATGCTCTGGAATGAAAGGAGAAGCTGAAAGGATTCATTACCACTAAGTACAAGTACAGAGAAATAAGGTTCAGCAAACCAAAATATCTCTTAAATGAGTCAGGGGTGACTCTTTTAGGTGCTGAGCCTATTTAGTTTTACAAATAGACAAACTTTGGGCTAAGGAGTAAAAAGGGATAGATTCACACACCCCTACCCCAATCCCTCTTCAAGAAGACTGAAGACTATTCCAGTTATGGAATAGTTGTCTGGTTAGTGAAACCTAAAGGGCAAATTCAAATTTAATTTAAAGCATTCAGCTAGAGAACAGAAATCATGTCCTGTAACAGTTTTATAAGATATGACTCTACTGGGCTACTGCCAAGAATAAACCAACAACAACAAATGACAATCAATGATTTAACAGCTGGGAGAAAGTCTAAGCTTGCCAAATAAAGAAAGAACTACAAAAGCTGGGTAAGGGCAAGAGACTAGCATGTTTTAATGTTGGCCTTTTAGTCAACACCAGGCCACCCATCATCTGAGAGTCTAGTCAGGGAATCCTGGGATTCCCACATAGATATAATGGGTCTAGACCTCTAGTAGATCCCTCTTTTCACCATCATTGGTCACTTCCATCAGAAACATCATTATTAGCCCTCTTGTGGGCCTCTCCAGGACCTTGCCTTCAATGTAGAGCAGCAGTGGTAGGAACTGCCTCATTCTCCAAAGGGAGCCTGGGTCAACATACTCTGCCACTCAAGGAAGGCTGGTCCTGAAATGAATGCAGCCCAGAATGTTCTGTGCTGTGACCATGGACTGTGAGCTCAGATTGACAGAGATGCAGGGGTCATACAGGTTCCTGTGCTAAATATGAATAGATCTAGTTATGGGCCCTAGGTCAGATCCATGGGGTAAACAGTTAATGCTGTTTATATACTTTCCTCCAATTCAGTTTTCTAATCCTACTCTCAACTCTGACACCATCTTCTCAGACAGTTTTTAACCCACCTGTATGTTCGCTAGCAGGCTCAGGCAAAAATTACTAAAGTCATGGGCCCCTTGGGACATACTTAAAATGGACTTCCTAACTTCTTCCCACACAAAGTCAGTAACTCTAAACTCATATCTGCTCTATTCCTACCTATGCGAACGCAATCTGTCCTGCTTTATATCTTACTGCTTTTCAACCACCAAGTTGCAGATGCTACAATGATTCCATCTGCACTTCCTTGGGCAGACAACCTCACCAGTGTGTCCTCAAGTCTCACCTCGCCAGACCCCTACCCCACTGGGGAAAGATAGAAACAGGCTAGGGCTATGATCAACCTGCCAATGCCCATGTCCAGCGGAAAAGCAATAACAGAAGCCAGACCTTCTACCTTCTGTACTCCATAAACACTTTTGGTCCATATTCCCAGAGGGAGAAAGACTAGGGAAGCATCCAATGGAGGGGATGGGACATGGAACTCTGGTGATGGGAACTTTATACCCCTATTATCTTATAATCATTTTTTAAAAATTTCTTTATTGGGGAATTAATGTTTTATATTCAACAGTAAATACAGTAGTTTGTACATGCATAACATTTCCCAGTTTTCCATATAAAAATACAACTCCCACTAGGTCTTCTGTCATCCTTTTTGGACCTGTATTCTCTCCCCCCAACTACCCCAGAGTCTTTTACTTTGTTGCAACATGCCAATTACAGTTCATGTTCTACTTGTATTTTCTCTTCTGATCTTGTTTTTCAACTTCTGCCCGAGAGTGAGATCATCCCATATTCATCCTTCTGTTTCTGACTTATTTCACTCAACATGAATTTTTTGAGGTCCATCCAAGATCGGCTGAAAACAGTGAAGACACCATTTTTAATAGCTGAGTAGTATTCCACTGTGTATATATATACCACAACTTGCTCAGCCACTCATCTATTGTTGGACACCTGGGTTGCTTCCAGGTTTTGGCTATTACAAATTGTGCTGCTAAGAACATATGTGTACACAGATCTTTTTGGATGTGTGTGTTGGGTTCCTTAGGATATATCCACAAGAGAGGAATTGCAGAATCATAGGGTAGGTCCATTTCTAGCCTTGTGAGAGTTCTCCAGACTGTTCTCCACAGAGGTTGGACCAATTTACATTCCCACCAGCAACCTCTCTAGCATTTGCTGCTGTTACCTTTTCTGATGTATGACATTCTCATAGGAGTGAAGTGGTATCCCATTGTTGTCTTTATTTGCATTTCTCTGACAATCAGAGACTTGGAGCATTTTTTTTCATGTGTTTCTCAGCCTTTTGGATCTCTTCTGTGATGAATATTCTATCCATGTCCTTTCCCCATTTTTAGATGGGGTTATTTGTTTTCTTGTTGTTGACTTTGGTAAGCTCTTTATATATTCTGGTTATTAGCCTCTGGTCTGATGTATGGCATGTAAAGATCTTCTCCCATTTTGTGAGGGGTCTCTTGGTTTGGGTAGTGGTTTCTTTTGCTGTGCAGAAGCTTTTTAATTTTATGTAGTCCTATAGGTTTATGTTTGCCTTACTCTTCTTTGTAGTTAGATTCATTTCATTGAAGATGTCTTTAAAATTTATGCAGAAAAGAGTTTTGCCAATATTTTCCTCTAAGTATCTGATAGTTTGTGGTCTAACATCCAAGTCCTTGATCCACTTGGAATTTACTTTTGTATTGGGGAAAATATACTGGTTCAGTTTCATTCTTCTGCATGTTTCAACGCACTGTTTCCAACACCATTTGTTGAAGAGACTCTGCTTTCCCCATTTAATAGTTTGGACACCTTTGTCAAAGATTAGATGTTCATAGGTGTGGGGGCTTACTTCTAGGCTCTCAATTCTATTCCACTGATCAGTGTGTCTATTCATGTTCCAGTACCAAGCAGTTTTGATGACAATGGCCCTATAATACAATTTGAGATCTGAGAGTGTAATGCCTCCGGTTCTGTTCTTTCTTCTCAAGATTGTTTTGGCAATTCTAGGTCTTTTCTGGTTCCAGACAAACATTTGTATCATTTGTTCTATTCTACTAAAAAATGTGGTTGGGATCTTGATGGGGATAGCATTAAATTTGTAGGTGGCTCTAGGTAGTATATTCATTTTGACGATGTTAATTCTTCCAACCCATGAACATGGAATATCTTTCCATTTCTTTGTGTCTTTTTCAATTTCCTTGAGTAGTGACTCATAATTTTCAGAATACTAGTCTTTCACTTCTCTGGTTAGGTTGATTCCAGTTTCTTGGGATGAATGACTCTGAAAATATCCAATAGTTCTAGTTTATCTATCTCCTCATTTAGCTCCTTCATGTCTTTATTGATTTTCTGCCTGGATGATCTGTCAAGTTGAGAGAGTGGGTGTTGAAGTCCCCTACTATGACTGTGTTGCTGTTAATATATTGCTGTAGCTCTTTCAGTAGATGTTTGATGTATTTAGAGGGTTTCTCATTGGGTGCATAGATGTTAATAATTGTTAAGTCCTCTTGCTTTACTGATACACTGAGCATTAAGTAGTGTCCATCCCTCTGTTTTAAAAATTTTATTTATTTTAAAGTCTATCATGTCAGATATGAGAATAGCTGTTCCTGCCCTTTTTTGTGGGCCGTTGGTTTTCCATCATTTCACTTTGAGGTTTTGTTTGTCTTGTTAAGTTAGGTGGGTTTTCCCGTAGACAGAATATTGTTGGATGTGTTTTCTGATCCATCTTCCTACTCTGTACCTTTTCATAGGTGAATTCAGGCCATTGACATTTATTGATATCAAAGATTTAAAATATTTTAATGTAATTCTTGAAGATTTTTAGAGTTTTCTGATAGGTATCACATTTATGGTGGTTTCAATGTTTATAGGAGACCTTTCAGAACGTCATTCAGGGCAGGCTTGGTGATAGATGATTCTTTCAACTGTTGCTTCTCTGAGAAGGTTTTTATGCCTCCATCTAGTCTGAATGACAGTCTAGCAGGATACAGTAGTCTTGGTAGAAAGCCTTTCTCATTGAGCACTTGATAGATATCTTGCCATTCTCTTCTGGCCTGTAGTGTTTGTGTGGAGAAGTTTGCTGCTAATCTCAAGGGTTTTCCTCTGTTGCTGACTCTTTTTTTTCTCTTGCAGCCTTCAGGATCCTTTCTTTATCCTTATTCCTTTCCATTCTAAATATGATGTGTCTTGGTGTTTTTAAGTCTGGGTTAATTCTGTTTGGGACCCTCTGGACTTCTTGAACCTTTATGTCTTTGATGTTGTTTAGACTAGAGAAGTTTTCAGCTATTATGTCCTGAAGAATGCTTTCTTCCCCTCCCTGTCTTTCTTCCTCTGGCAAGCCAATAATGCCTATATTATTTCTTTTAAAGTCATCCCATAGGTCTCTGTTGTTGTTTTCAGTATCTCTTAATCTCTTTTTGAGATTTCTTACTTCTTTTTTAGTTGTCTCTAATTCGTCCTTGATCTTGCTAATTCTGTCTGCAGCCTCACTGATTCTATTCTCTCTCCCCTCTACTGTTTTCTGGAGTTCATCTATCTTGGTATCCTGTTCTGATACTGTTTTAGCTTGTTCAGCTAGTTGTGTTCTTAACTCAGCTATTTCAGCTTTCAGCTCTCTAATAACCTTGAGATAATTAGTGTTTTTTCTCAGAGTCTCATTTGTTGTTTCTGCATTTCTGATGACAATTCTTTTGAACTCTTTACTCACTCCTGTGATTATTTCCTTAACTAGTGTTTGGATGTTGATCTCATTATTTTGTGCTTCACCCTTTGGGGGGCTTTTAGCTGGATTCTTGTCCTGGTTCATTTCTCCAATATTTCTTCTTGTTGGTTTAACCATTCTATATAGTTATTGAGTTCCCTCTCTCAATTCTTTTCAAATTACTGATCACTCTTGCCTGGATTGACTTCTGTCTAAGTAACGTAATTAAAGGGTTCACAGTTGTGGAGATTGACAGTTGTTTCAATATTATTTTAATCCCTGAGTTGGAGTTTAGTGGCTTAAAAGCCTCTTTTGTTCTTTTTCTTCCCTGTATGCTATGGGAGCCGGAGGACTTTTAAAGTATAAGTAGGCTTCTTAGCTTAATCACTGACTCCTGACCAAGAGATAAAGCAAGGTGGGGCAGATATAATCCAGTGGTTATGCAAAGAGACTTTCACAGCCCCACCACTAGGCCACCGAGGTATAGATCTTCTCCTAAGTTTCCTGGTGAGTTCTCTGTCCCCTAGTGTCATCACAGAGCCTCCCTGCTCCTGCTCCAGATTCTGAGGGCAGTAGCAATGGAGACTCACAGTTGCATTTGGTCAGTTTCAGGGGAGTTCTCTCCTCCCTTCAGCTGTTTTTTTTTACTGGGGAAACAGACTGGCAAACTGTAGGACTGTTAGCAGTTGCTTAATCTCTCCCTAGGCTCCTCGCTGTCCAGGAGCCACACGTGTTTGCACTCACCAGTGATTTGGTGGGGTCCTGAAGTTGTTCTAGTCCTGTCTTGTTGTGGTCCCAGGTGGTCTCCTTTGGTGTTCCTAGTTGCCCTGGGAGATGCTAGGAGAGAAACACAGCTGCTGCTGCTCTGTAGCTCCGCCTCATTGTAATCATTATTAAATCACTAATAAAAATTAAAACTAACAATAACACACACATACACATATTTGCTTTCCTTTGCTAGATTTTGCTTTGTTCAGACCAGAAAAACACAGAAGAAATGCCTTTACTTGTCTGCTCTATAATGAAAAATTAACATTAATATAAACCAGATAAATTAAATTTGCAGCAATAAATTGAAAACTGAGACAGGTGAAAGAATTTATTTTAAAAAGTAATCTAGTTTTCCAAAGCTTAACTTCTGTTACTGAAAAAAATAGTGCATCTCAACACAAAATTTACAGATTTTATCAGTTCCAGCAAAAAAAAAAAAAAAAAAAGTAGTTTAATTCCTCAAACCAAAGATGGAAGTTTATATAGATACCGAGAAAAATAAATGTCATTACTAACGTAACTTCTGAGCACTTAAGAAAGGAAGAGAAATTCTCTAGGTAGACATTTCTTTCTTTCTTCTTCTTTTTGCAATGTCGCTATACCAGTAGAGCAAGAAAATAGGATATACCAAACACAACTGCTGTATCTTGGAGGAAGACTTCCCTTTTGTCTTGACTTCTTGTTCTGTGTAAATGTGGAATATCTTTTTCTAATTTCTAAAATGATGTTACATACCTGTGCTCCTTAGCTGTTTCCCCCTTCTCTGGAATAAGGAAAGAAAATATGATTGAATAACACATGTATTCTCAATTAATGAAAAAATAGTAAACCACAAGATAATTCGCTGTTGGATGGCAGTGGGAAGCCCATTAAGAATGCAATGATGATGTAGAAACAGATCCAATTTGTAGAAGATATAGTTGGAGAGTAGACTCACTCACTCAGTTGTACTAGTGACATATGAATAAGCTAGGAGACTTGATTTAGCACAGTAAAATTTAGGAAAATCACTTTTTCAGTTTTGAATATAAACTGTAATGAGTGCAGATTGGGAAGGTGTGTTTTGCAACAGCCATGAAAAACACTTCACCATGTCATGATTTTAGTAGATTATAGTATAGGAATCAATACTAATATTTATGTTATAAAATTTCTGGGGGGGTACTGCAGTAATAAGATCAAAGCCATTAAATTAAATATCTTCTTTACTGTGTGTTATCTGGGTAAACCTTGAATACAATTGATTGAGATTTTGAGAGACATGTTAGCAGTGTTTCTCATCTCAAGGACTATCTACCAGAAAGGTTGATAGAGTTGATACTCAGGCAAATTAAAGTACTCTTGTACACAGGCAAACCTAAATGCATCAGGGAAGACTCCAGAAGGCAAAAATTACAGATCTCCTCAGCCTGTTTTATGGGATACTGTTTGCAAGAAGGGTATTATTCAGATGTTGAACTACAGGTTAATCAAAGACAAAACCAGCATCAAATTGGAGCAAACACATTTTCCTTTGAGGAGTCTTCAGTCCAAACTGCATATCATCAGCACCCAGAAGACTTTTAGAATGTTGGATATTTATATTCTAGCCCTAGAGGGTCTCTGTTGGTGTGGTTTGGTGGGCCCCATCAATATACTTCAAATAGACCTACTAGCTTTTTCCAGAATGAAGATCCCAAATCTCATCTGCTATACTTCTGCCTTTAGGTTCCTGATTATTAAACAATTTGTTCTGCTTTGTATCTTAATTCTTTTTCAGCCAACAAGTGGCAGATGCTACTATAATACCAACTTGACTTTACTGGATAAATGAGCTAACCAATGTACTTTGGAACCCACCTCCCCAGAGCCCTGCCCCACTAGGGAAAGACAGGGACAGGCTGGGAGTATGGATCAACCTACCAACACCCAAGCTCCAATAGAGAAGCAATTACAGAAACCAGACCTGTCACCTTCTACTCCGCATAATGACTCTGGGTCCATCTTCCCAGAGGGATAAATAATAGGAGGGGATGGGATAGAGAACTCTGGTGGTGGGAACTGTGTGGAATTATACCCCTTTTCCTATGGTCTTGTCAATATTTTTTATTTTATGAATACGATACGAGAATCCGGCATGAAGCCCAGCCAGTCTATCTTGGCGTTACTCTCGATCGCACTCTGTCATTTCACGAACATCTCATAAAAACTGCAGCAAAGGTGGGCGCCAGGAATAACATCATTGCAAGACTGGCCAGCTCCTCATGGGACGCGAGCGCTTCCACACTACGATCATCATCTCTGGCATTATGCTATTCCACTGCAGAATACTGTGCCCCAGTATGGTTCTTTAGCCCCCATGTCCACTTGGTCGATTCCAAATTATATTCTTCCATGAGGATAATTTCTGGAACCATCCGTTCCACCCCGGTTCCACGGCTGCCAGTTCTTAGCAACATCGCCCCGCCAGATATTCGTCGGGATGCGGCATCATCTAAGTTCATTTCCCACGATATCTTCGCCCACCCTGTCCAACGCTTGACGTCTCGTCACCCAATATGGTCCCCTATGCCTACACTGAACTTCTCTGTTCCAGACTCTTGGAAACAGAGTTGGCGGTCAGCTGAGGTAAAGAACAAACACCTCATCACAGACCCCTGCAAGCGTCCACCCGGCTTTGACCTAGCACATTATGATTGGGCCCTCCTCAATCGCTATCAAACAGGCCATGGCCGGTGCACCGCTATGTTCCATCGCTGGGGAGCCAGAGACGACCCGAACTGCCCCTGCGGCTCCAGACAGACTATGACCCACATAGTCAACGACTGCCACCTCTCCAGATTCAAAGGAGGTCTCGAAACTTGACATCAGGCTCAACCTGACGCTGTTGACTGGCTACAGAAGAAGGGCAAACGCTAGAAGAAGAAGAAGAAGAAGAAGAAGAAGAAGAAGAAGAAGAAGAAGAAGAAGAAGAAGAAGAAGAAGGAGAAGAAGAAGAAGACTTTTATGAATAAATTAAATTAAAAAAAATCAGTTCTTTGAAGATCCTTTACTGATGTAACATTCCAGGTTGGAGAATCACTGACCTATCAATAGATGACTACTTATTGGGATGTTAAATAAATCAAGTCAGATGATTTTTCTGCACTGTCTTCCAAATTTGAACAGATAAACTGAAGTGGATGATTACGGGTTACATATTGCAGCTACGATGGTTCATAATTTACCTTAATAAGTAATACATAGAAATCCCTTACAATGAATGGAATGTACAATAATTCTCAGTTATTAGCTATTTTGACTGTATCCTCGCTGGAGTTAATGAAAGTAGCATAGCTCTACTTACAGAGGAAGAACCTGAGCTTCTGAAATTAGTCTTCCAGTGATCTCAACAATGAATAGCAAAATACAGATTTAACCCACATCAAAGCTAGTTCTAAATTCTAGAGCCCACACTCTCCTCAACCCTCCACTTCTAAATCGTTTGGAAAATTGTGCAAATTAGTGGTTTACCTGAGAACATTTAAAAAATGGAACAACACCACTTCTTGACTTGCTTGTATGAAATACAAATCTTTCTTCAAAGTAATTTCTGAGAAGTGTAAAAGTGGACACCTACATTATAAAAATAAACAACCACTGTAGGCATTAAGATAGTCTGAGGATAAGGGAAATGGGTGAAGGCACTCCTGTAGGATTCAAAACATAGTGAGGCTCACATGATGAAAAAGCACTGCTCTCAGGTAAAGTATCTCCTGTTTGAATGTAAAGGTAAACAGCTGCTACTTCTCTACTGTCTAGTTCTGGTAGGTTATTATAAGCTAACACTGAAGGTGGTGGAATTAACCTTAAGGTGGTAATTCTAGCCTTATCCGACACCATTCTGGCACCAGGTTGGATTGGGTTGTGTTGTAGTGGCTGTGAATGCTTTAGAAGAACGTAGAAAACGTCTCTAAAGGATATGGGATTATCAAAGTTGCAAACTTTCCATCTTAAGAGACCTCGATTCCCCAACTAGCACACAGGCCTAGAAGATATATGACAAAAGAAAATTTCTCCTGCGACCCACACGGAGTTCCTAAGCCTTTACCTTTCTTTGATGGTTAAAATCCATTCAGTTTGCAGAATTAATGCCTTTGGTTTTAATGAGTTCCTTTAATTCACTTAAGGAAATAAATGCCTCTAAATTGGTGCTTTCCTCCTTTCCCTCTGAGGAGTGACTATTTGAGTAGTGAGGCAATGCTACAGGTGTCTCTGTCTCTCTCCCTCCCAATTTCTCTGTTCTATCAAATAAAATAAATATTTTTTTTAAAAAGAGAAAAAAGAACAGGAGAAACTATTTTGGAGAAGTCCAGGGAGGGAGGGAGTCAGGGTCTCAGCATTTCCTGCCTTTCCTCGTCCTCGGGCTTTCCAAATGGTTCTTCTACTAGGGGTCCAATTTCAGAGTTGAACACAACACATATGGATCATGAGAAACCAGACCCAGTTTGAGCCAGAGAGGCCTGGCAGGGTAGGGGTGCGGTGGAGTTGGGGCCAGGGTAGAGGGGAAGGGCCTGCTCAGTCACAAGTCCCTGGAGAGGAGAGGGAGAAAGCAGGGGAGAAGAGGTCTGGGGCTGGCAGAGGGAGGGGGGATCTACTCCCACCCCCACCCCCCATTTTCACTTCCCCGGGCTCTGGTGACGTTGTGGTTTCCTACTACCTCCGGCTGAGTCCCAACGCCCGCCCATCTCTCCTCTCTCCTCTCCTCTCCTCTCGCTCACACCCCACCCACCCGGCCGGCCCGGCTCGCAGTAGCGCCGCCCGAGGCAGTAGAGGCTCATCCCCGGGCGCCGCGCCCACCGGCTCCCATGGCGCGACTGGCGTGTCGAAGGCTCGGCTCCGAGGGCGCCAGCGGCCCAGGCGCGCTGGAGTGAAGGGACTCGGGAAGGGGCTCCGGAACCAGGGCCGAGGCTGGGGAGGCGGCGCCCGAGAAGATCGAGCCGCGGAGCGGTGAGCAGAGGCGCAGCCCCGGGGCGGGGGCGCGGGCTGAGTGAGACCCCAGCGCAGCTCAGCTCGGCTCCCGGGCGGTAGGCGGAGAGCCACGTCCCACATTGGGCGCGGAGCACTGCGGGCTGCGCGCCCGGGCCGGCGGGGCTGGAATCCTGGATGGAGGGCGCGCGAGGCTTGAACCCCGAGCCTTGTGCCTCCAGGGCAGCGGGGAAGCCTGGGCGACTTTCGCCCCTTTCCACTGCTGGAACGCCCGGCGCACTGCAGGAACCCAGGAGGAGGAGATCACCCTCGGTGCTTTGGTGACCAGCCCCATGGAGATTTCCTGGACCGCCCTAGGGGTTCCAGACTAACCTCTATTGAGTCGAGCGGCTTAGTCCAGGGTCCCTGAGTCCCTTTCCCCCCCCAATATTTTAAGGGGGTGATGGTTGGTGCTGGCGACTCGCCTCTGCAAAGCACTTCCCAAGCCTCCCCCAGTCTCTGGATTCCTTCGCCTCTGGGTTGCACCGACACTGATTGAAATTGTGGGTCAACTGCACTCCCTAGCAGCCCCAGATCGGGGTGGGGTGGGGGTAGGGGCCCTTGACTCACTGGCGGGGAAGCTCTGTAAGCAATGCCACATGGGCTCAAGAGCTGTCGCGGCTGGAATCCAAGCTAAGTTTGTGACCTGAGAACTTTCTCTCATTTTCATCGTTTATTTAGGGCAGCCGGTTCCGCTTAGGCCGACTGGCATTGAAAGGTTGAAACCGAATCGATTGCTAAAGACTTAATAAGGTAACCGTACTTGCCCTGACTGTCTTAGGTCAAAAATGACATTTTTTTTTTTTTTTAGAATCTTTGTGTAATGAAGTTATTTAAAACTTCACATCTCGTTAGCTATGGATTTAGAAAGTCATGGGGGTAATGTTACATTGAATTTAGGAGTGGACCAGAATTCTCATTTAGAAACCCGTTTCAAAACTCCTTTTCCTCCGATATTTCTTACGTTATGTGATTTAACATTTCAAGTAATAATTACTTTTCTCCATGATAACCTCTCTGAGAGGAAATACTAATGTGCAACATTTCACAGAGGTCAGACAGCGGAGCTGCAGTGGGATTAAGCATGTGCAATTCCCATGGAAGAAATAAAATACAGGACGGTCTGAGTTACTGCCCACCATGTGCTGCTTTTTTTTTTTTTTTTTAAGGTTACCACTCAGAAAAAAAGTCCTTTCAGGAAATGTGTGGGTAAGATGTATTCTGGTGAAAAAGAGGAAGAGAAAAGATTGAATTTGATACCTCCATGTCAGAATAACTCCTCTTTGCGAGCTCAGCAAAAAGAATGCCAAGTAACGCTAGTTACTCAGAAGACATTCCTTAGTGTGTAAGAAATTACCCTAACTCTTCTGGAGCTGCTGATGTGTGTGTGGGGCCATACTTATTAAGCAGCACATGAGAATTTGAGTTTGGAAAACAGCATTTTCACTGGTATATGACATCAGTGTCATTTTCATTAAATTTTAGTTAAGTGAAACAGTGGCTTGTAAAGTTCATTTTTTTACATTTAGGTTAAAAATATTAATAGTACAGGCATAAAATAAAAATGGATGTTCAAAAAAAAAAAGCATGCCACAGTGGGGTTAATTGCAGTATACCACAGTGGGATTAAGAATCTCCCAGGTCCTGCTGGGTGGAATATATTTAAAGTTCCTTCCTGGGAGGTTAGAAGCCTGCCACATGAGGTCAGGGTCATTTCTATTCTCTTAATGAGTTATTTATTTATTTTAATTAATTAATTAATTATTTTTATTTATTCCTTTTGTTGCCCTTGTTGTTTTGTTGTTGTAGTTATTATTGATGTCATTGTTGTTGGATAGGACAGAGAGAAATGGAGAGAGGAGGGGAAGACAGAGAGGGGGAGAGAAAGACAGACACCTGCAGAACTGCTTCACCGCCTGTGAAGTGACTCCCCTGCAGGTGGGGAGCCGAGGGCTCGAACCGGGATCCTTCCGCTGGTCCTTGTGCTTAGCGCCACCTGCGCTTAACCCGCTGCGCTAGCGCCTGACTCCCTTATTTTAATTTTTTATTGGCTAAAGACAGTGAGAAATCTAAAAGGAAGGGGGGGAGAGAGAGAGTAAGAGAGACAGCCATAGCACTGCTTAATCACTTGTGAAGCTTTCCCCCTGCAGGTGGGGACTGGGGCTTTGAACTCTGGGTCTTTGCACAAGGTAATGTGTGTACTCTAGTGGGTGTGACACTACCCAGCCCCAGGGCCATTTCTTTAATAACTAATGTTTGTGTTCATCTGTTTAAGTATGTATAAAATTAGTTAGCAATTAGTTAATAGAGGTTCTCAGTGTTTTGTGGACTCACCGGTTCCTTGTGTCAGTGCTACCTTGAGAGGACCTGTTGATCATCCATGAGGACAAGTTCATCACAGATGTTGTCCAGCCTTTCCAGATGCCTCATTCTAAAGCTTTGCTAGTCTATGAAAGAACGCTGTGAATGGGGGAAGCGCATTCTGAATGTAAACCGCAAGCTGTTTGTCTAACCTTTCTTCATTTTGTGATCTAGTGTTTGGTGTTTATTTCTGCTTGTCTTGGATCACAGTGTTTTGCATGAAATATTATGATTCAAACAGATGGTTAGAGAGGGGTAAAAGCAGGTAAAATACAAAAAAAAAAAATCTGGATTTTACTATGTGAAGAATGTTTGTTTGCAGATTTATTTGCTGAAGAGGAGAGGGGACCAGAGCAAAGCTCTGGCATATGCTTTGTGAGGCATTGAATCTAGGACTTCATGCCTGCAAGTATGGGACTCTAGCTGCTTAGACAAAGGATAAAGGGATAAAGGAACTAGTGAAAGACCAGTATTTTGTAATTACAGCCTGTATTGCCCTTAACTATTAGTATGTTAAAAGATACGGTAGCCCAATTCTTTTTTTCCCTCCTCAAAACAAATGAGAGAGAAGGGGGTGGGGGAGGGGAAGAAATACTGTTATTATCCCGGGAATGTGCTTTGAGGAGAGATACAAAAGCTGGTGTAGAGGGAAGGAACTTCATCATATAGTGGCTACCAGTGTTCCATTTTACTGAGAAAGGGGATAAGGCAGGGAGAGTCTGGGACCAACAACCCATCTGCAAAAGGACAGAGCATTCTTATTACTATATTAACTATATTAGGGTTGTTTTTTTAATCTCAGAATGACATTGTCTTCCCCCTATAGTGATTTGCTGGGTGAAATTCTTTAGGACCACCAAATTACCAGCAGATGTTTGGATGACATAACAAATTTATCTTAGCCAACATGGGAATTTGACTTGTGTGTGTATATATATATGTTCAGAATACCGAAAAGAGAAATGACTTTCCCATAAAATTCACATGGTGAATTAGTGGCAGGATAGGAAGCAGAGGTTGGAATCTCAGATTCCAGAGGTATTGGTCTCTTTTTCCGTTTATTGATGGCAATAATTAGGAAGGGAGGAATTTTAGGAAGTCTTGCCAACTCTAATGCCCAGTCTTTGGAAATTTCCTTGAAGATTAAGTCCTGTACTAATATATATATTTCCCTTCCTAAAAACAGTTTTTTAAAGAAAGTCTGTAGAGGTTAGTGAATAAATGTAGCCCCAAATTCCAGATCTATCTAATTTTAGAGCATCACAACTCCTATTTTGTATAAAAAGAGTGGTTTGGTTAACTGATGATGAAGTATTATAAAAAGAATCAAATGAGAAAGAGAAATAGAAAGTATTGTGGGTGGGGGCCAACCGGTGGCACATCTGGTTAAATGCTCACATTACAGCACCAAAGGGATCCAGGTTCAAGCCCTTGGTCCCCACCTGCAGGGGGAAAGCTTCACAAGTGGTGAAGCAGGACTACAAGTCTCTCTCTCTCTCTCTCTCCCTCCCTCCCTCTCTACTTCGCCTAATCCTCTCAATATCTCTTTGTCTCTATCCAGTAATAAATCAATAAAAATATTTTTTAAAAAGAAAGTATTGTGGATGAGTGCTGGGATAGCCTGAGGGTGCTTCTTCCCGAGCTAGTGCTCTCTGGGTTGGAGAGAACTCAACTGGAGCCGATCTAGGCTGCTGCTCGTAGGAGAGGGATCAGGAACTCGTGCTGCGCTAACTTTGCAGGAGATACACTCTGGAACTCTCGGAGCCGGAAAGCAATTTCCAAGTGTCTTTAATCAGAAGAGCAGCTGTTTTTGTACTCTCCAAGTAGGGTGGAAACAGGATGTGACATAGAGAGGGTGGAGCAAAAAGTGACTGGTGGAAGATCAGGGTGTGACAAGGAGAGGATCAGGGTGTGACAAGGAGAGGGGGTGGAGCAGGTGAGAATTCTACCACTAAACCACCAATGCCCTAGAGGGAGTGTGGTGCTTTATGTAAATGTAAAAGTGATTTATGTAAATAGACCAAAGCTTTGAATGGGATCAAATCAATCCCTATATAGGCATATGGTTAAGCAGAAGCCAGGGGGAGCTGGCATACTACCCAACAGATGAGAGTTAACTCTTACAAATCCAAGTGCATATAGACAATTGAAGGACTGGAAAAGCCTCTGATAAAAGTTAAAGGTGTGGGAGTCGGGCGGTGGCCCAGTGGGTTAAGTGCATGTGGCGCAAAGCACAGGGACCGGCGTAACCGAGCCCCCGGCTCCCCACCTGCAGGGGAGTCGCTTCACGGGCGGTGAAGCAGGTCTGCAGGTGTCTATCTTTCTCTCCCCTCTCTCTCTGTCTTCCCCTCCTCTCTCCATTTCTCTCTGTCCTATCCAACAACAAAGCAACGTCAACAATGGCAATAATGACCGTAACGAGGCTGCAACAACTAGGGCAACAAAAAGGGGAAAAAATGGCCTCCAGGAGCAGTGGATTCATGGTGCAGGCACCGAGCCCAGCAATAACCCTGGAGGAAAAAAAAAAAAAGAAAAAAAAAGTTAAAGGTGCATGAGTAATAGCATTTTTTACATTACCTAATACTTAATACTTTTTTTCCCCAAAGGATCCTTATCTTTTCATGTTACCTTAATGCAAATGGAGATTGATGTAGAGCAGTTACCTTATTCTCATTTTAGGGGTGTGAAAATGGAAATACATACCCTGAAGGTAGAAGACTTCACTATCATTTTCAAGTAACTGGAGGCCTACCATAAATGTGAAATTAACCTCAATTGCGTTTATTTTATTTTATTTTATTTTTCTTGCCTCCAGGGTTATCTCTAGTACTACAAATCCATCGCTCCTGGTGGCCATTTCCCCCCATTTTATTGGATAGAGAGAAATTTTGAGGGAGAGGGAGAGAGAGAGAAGAGAAGAGAAAAAGAGAGGAGAGGAGAGGAGGAGAGAGAGAGTGAGAGAGAGAGAAAGAGAGAGAGAGGGAGAAAGAGAAAGAGAGAGGGACCTTCTTCAGTGCTTGTGAAGTAGCCCTGCTGCAGGTGGGGAGCCAGAGGCTGGAACCAGATCCTTGTGCTTAGTACTATGTGCACTTAGACTGATGTGCCCTTGTCTGCCCTGCCCCCACTTGCAATTTCATTAAACTTTTCTCCTTAATCACTGTGATTCACATTATCAGATGATCTCCAACTTTAAATTACTCACTACTGTCCATGCACTATCAGCTCCCTACAGTTTTAGGCTTCTGTAAATTGGCCATTTACCAGCCTTTTTTCTTACAGCCCTTTCCTTTCATATTCTGTATCTTCCTTTCCTCATACCTTCCACGAATTTCACTGTGGGGCTTTTCTTCATTTGTGCCAAGCCTAGCCTCGTCACTCAGTTCTCACTGGCTACTCTTAGGTGCTTTCTCAGTTGTGTTGCTTTCTTCTGCCAGTGTAGACAAGTTCCAGTCTGTTGAAAGAGTGAATTTCAGACCCTCTTTCTGATGGTCAGAAGCTTTGAAACCTGTAGGAGGAAGAGTGTCAGGGAAGCCTCTTGGAGACCAGACAGAAGAAAACTGGATGGTTTTAATTTAAAATGAGAAGATTGTTGAGACCATTTTTTTATTCTTTTAATGGGGTCTTTTCCTCAGTTCTTAATTCAGAATAACACTATGAATTTTAATAAGCATTTCCTTCTGTCTACTTAGTCCCACTGGGATATTTGGTTAACATGAAGCTTGGACTGGGTTTACTGCCTCAAAGCAAAGGACTGTGAAGAAGGAGGGGGAGGGCGGAGGTGGAGAGGGTATTGGCATCCTGGTACATGATGATGGCAAAGACCTCAGTTATGGGTGACTATGTGTTGCAGACACCTATTTTGAGGAGGTGAGAACTTGTACCTATGTGTTAACAACTGTACTGTAAACTGATAACTCCCCAACATAATGATTTGAAGGAGGGGGGGGGACCTCTCATTAAATGTGGATAAACAATTCATGGAAACCAGAAATCTCCTAAAGTAATATATAGACACTAAACATTTAAAATTGGAAATACTTCTCCCAATTCAGTAAGTGCTACCCTGTTTTCGAAAATGCCATGTACCAGAAGACATAAATAAAGGTAACTCTTGGTTGATGATAAATGGCTCATTATAGGGGCATCCATCTACTCTTACTATTTTTCAACATAGGCTCAGAGAGAGTTTGCATTAATATGTATGGGCTTGTGTGCAAAGCCTTTTTTTTAGGGGGATTACTTATAGAATTAATAGTACTCCTCTGTTAGTGTGAAAAATATCAGCAGTCATAATAAAGTTCCATATATATTTAGTGTGCGTGATTTTTTAGTAGGAATTTAATAGGTTCAAGGGCCAGGCAATGGTGCACCTGGTTAAGTGCTCACATTATAGAGCACGAGGACCCAGGTTCAACCCCCTTGGTCCCCACCTACAGGGAGAAAGCTTCATGAGTCATGAAGCAGGGCTGCAGGTGTCTCTCTGTCTCTTTCCCTCTCTCTTCCACCTCTTCTCTCAATTTCTCTCAGTCTCTATCCAATAATTTAAAAAAATGGAATAAGTTCACAGTCAGTTGAAAAGCTATCATGGGGGGAGGTGGCATAGTGGATAATGTGCTGGACTTTCAAGCATAAGGTCCTGAGTCTGACCCTGGCAGATGATGAACCAGAGTGATGTCTGCTTCTCTCTTTCTCTCTCGCTTTCTTTCACTCCTCTCTCATTGGTAAATAAGTAATACAATTAAAAATCAATCAGGTATGTCTTTCAATTTGAAACATTTCATTCAGACACAGATGCCATAGTGCTATAAATCTGCATCTGTTGATTAAGCCTTTTGCATTTTTTTCATGTAGCAAACTTAGTAATAGCAAAAACATTTAATGCACGCAGATGTTATACCACAACAAAGTTGAATCATCATTTCATAACTCTGAAAAGGAATTTGTAAAGGAAATGAGCTCCCCAAGCTTGTGGGTCTATAATATTTTTATTGACGAGGTAGGCAGGCAGTATGCCGACTTTATGGTTGGAGCTTAATGACTATTTCAAGAAAAATGAGGATATTTGTTAGCAATTCCTAAAGGTGGGAGGTAGTAACATTAGGCTGGTTATATAAATTTTGGTATAAAATGTAGTCTGTAGATTACGTTGTGAGCTCAACAGAGATTATTCATTTACAGAAATAAGACCTCAAATTGACATTTCATTTAGAGTCTTGCTTTAGTTTGGAGAATTGAAGAGGTTAACGGTTACAACCAGAAAGTTGCATCAATGTAGAGAAATTGTAGCATTGCATGATAACAGTTTTTAAGGACAGATATCCTTGGATCTACTTTGTGGTGTGGTTTAGTAAATCCTTTGTACATTAAAAATGCATTTTTCCAGGCCGGGTGGTGGTATAACTGGTTGAGCGCACATGTTACAATGTGCAAGGACCCGGGTTCGAGCCCTGGTTCCCACCTGCAGGGGGAAAGCTTTTCTAGTGGTGAAGCAGTACTGCAGGTGTCTGTCTCTTCCTCTCTATCACCACACCCCTCTCAATTTCTGACTGTCTCTATCAAATAAATGAAGATAATTTTCTTAAAAATACGTTTTTCCCCTGTGTGAAAAGGCACTTAATACACCTACCCTACCAATCATAGCTCAGCTTTCCACTGAATGTATATTACTTTTGCACCATTGTAAAGACATCAAGTCATGATCTAAACCATTCTTTTTTTAAAATTTTTTTATTTTATTTATTTATTTTCCCTTTTGTTGCCCTTGTTGTCTTTTTATTGTTGTAGTAGTTATTGTTGTTGTTATTGATGTTGTTGTTGGATAGGACAGAGAGAAATGGAGAGAGGAGGGGAAGACAGAGGGGGAGAGAAAGACACCTGCAGACCTGCTTCACTGCGTGTGAAGCGACTCCCCTGCAGGTGGGAGCCAGGGGCTAGAACCGGATCCTTAGGCGGGTCCTTGTGCTTTGCACAACATGTGCTTAACCTGCTGCGCTACCACCGGACTCCCAAACTGAACCATTCTAAGTTGGAGACTATCTATAGTTTGACAGTGTTCATGCCAAAGTGTATACTCCACCCTGACACAAAACAGTAGAGAAGACCAAGCTGGCATGTCTGTAAGATAACACTGCTTTCCTTTTTCACAGTTCTGATGGCAAACTTTTATTCTTGAAATTGCACTATTTTTTTTTGTTGTTGTTTGAATGTATCTGAGGACAAACTAAACTGTAAGTGATGAATTCTAGAATGTCACATGTGCTGGGAAAGAAGTCTTCTTGGAGACTTTGCAATTTAATCGCATCAGTCCAGGAGGTAAGAGTCAGGCCAGGCACAGCAATCCTGTAGATAATCATTTTTGGAATCACCTGCAGTGTTTATTCTTCTCCCCTGAGGCTTGGGGGGAGGGGAGAGAGTGAGTCTGGAAGGAAGGAAAAAGTAGCTAGAAAGGGAATGTTCAACAGCTGCTTTCCATTTTCCCTGAAGAAAAAGAAAAGAAAATCAACTTATAGCAAGTATCAAGAGGGATTTATGCTAAATACTAGGATTTTTTCTGAATGTTTTTAACCTTTATGGTGGATTTCTGAAGGAGGTCTTTGAAATCTTCTCTGTTTAGAAAGGTTTAAGGAAGGATATCTTGAAAGGATGTTAGAATTTGTCTTCAGCGGTTCTAATTTTGTGGCTTTAACTTATCTGGACTTGAAATTTTAAGAAATTAAAAATAATTTTGTTATAGGAATATAGTGGAAGTGGTCAGCTTTAATGTTTGAACTTCACATTGTTGTACAGTTTCAGTTCTTGCATACAACTACAATTATTTACTTATTTATTTTAAATATATTTATTTGTGTATTGGATAGAGGGTGAGAGGAGACAGAGAGAGAGAGATACCTGCAGCCCTATTTTACCACTTATGAAACTTTACTCCTGTGTGTGGGGGAACCAGGGGCTGGAACCCGGATCCTTACTCCAGTCCTCGCGCTTCGCGCCATGTGCGCTTAACCCACTGTGCTACCGCTTGACCCCTACAGAACCTGCTAGTTCTAATGAGAACCCTGAAGTTTAGATCAAATCAATAATTGATCTTTTGCTCTTGCAATAATGTACTTTACCCTTTTTTAAACACCAGAGTGAAATTTTAGGATCTACTTATTTATTTATTTTTCCTAAGGAAGCCAGTAGTGTTCAGATTAGCCCCCTTCCTGTTAAATCTGTGTTAGGCGCTGGGTCTAAGATTCCTACCATTAACATGTTTACACTAATTGTGACTCCCATAAAGTTACTCTTTGTAAAATTCAGGTCAACAAGTGGTATTTGAGCATCTTCTCTGGGAGCTTTGAAAATTCAGATTCACTTCTACTTATTAAATTTTATCTTGCATATTTTAGGTTAAATGAGACCACTTTCAATATCTGTTTTTGGAGAATAAGTGTATATAGTATTTATCCTGCTTAACTGCCATAAAATGATAAATCCTGTGTTTTTAAAAGTGGTATGGAAGTAGTAATGTGAGTGTGGCTGTATAACAGATCCTTCTTTATATACTTACACCTTTTTTTTCTCTAGGAAGCCAGTGAAAACTTAGTTCGGTGATTACAAGCTTCACAAAAATATAATCTGTGCTGCCTGGGAGTGAATGCTTTGATCTGTGACTTTTTTCAGTGTTCTTCTGAACCTGGAGAGTTAAATGAAAGAAGGTTATACTTGAGTGATAGATATACTAAAAGGATTTAGTCATTCAGCAAGTATTTGCCAGGTACTTCTGCATTTGAGGGGATGTCTGGGTGGAGACAAAAGCAAGGTGGCAGGGAAAATAAATATAACATGGTTTCCAGACTTGAGACGCTATAAATCTGGTCAGAGAAGGCCATTATTCACGATATTTTATGAGAACAATTAGTTGTTGAATAGAAACAAATGCATACAGTAGGACTTCAAGGACAAGATCTCTGTGGATTACACAAGCAGAAGAGGGAAGAATGAAGTTAGAAATACCCCCCAAAGATGTAGAAATAACTTGTAAAGATGAAAAAGAGTACATAGAAAAATGGTGATTTCAAGTGAAGAATAGCGAGTCACTAAGGTGGCTGTGGGAAATTAAGAGGCTGGCTCCGTCTTTTTTGAGGGTAGAAAGGATAGTGTCTACCTCCATGGGACAGCTTGACAGGCTTAGATGCCTGTAAAAGAGTCGAAGTTACTTTATAAAATCTTAATTTGAAAGGATCCTAATTGACATGGGGACCCCCTCACCTACCCTACTTATCTCAAGGGTCACCTAATAAATAGCTTTCTGGCTTCCATATCTGTATCTTTCCTTTTCCTCTCTTTTCTTTAAATTTTTTTTATATTTATTTATTTTCCCTTTTGTTGTCCATATTGTTTAACATTGTTGTGGTTATTGATGTCGTTGTTGTTGGATAGGACAGAGAGAAATGGAGAGAGGAGGGGAAGACAGAGAAGGGGAGAGAAAGATAGACACCTGCAGACCTGCTTCACCGCCTGTGAAGCGACTCCCCTACAGGTGGGGAGCCAGGGCTTGAACCAGGATCCTTACGCCGGTCCTTGTACTTTGCACCATGTGCGCTTAACCCGCTGCGCCACCGCCTGACTCCCTTCCTCTCTTTTCTTTTTCTTTCTTTGCTGCTCCAACTCTGGTCATAAATTCAGAAACTGTCTTTTTCCTTTTTTTTGGTTTTGCACTGCATGTGTAATACCTAATTATGTAATAAAACTTTTACTCAAGAAGTTTCCCATCCGGAAATACTTGAGCTATATTTATAAACATTCCCTCTCTCTCTCTCTCTCTCTCTCTCTCTATATATATATATATATATATATATATATATATATTTAATTTTATTTATTTATTTTTTTGCCTTCAGTGTTATCGCTGGGGCTTAGAGCCTGCACTACAAATCTACTGCTCCTGGTGGCCATCTTTTTTACACTGTTGTTGCTGCTGTTATTGGATAGGACAGAGAGAAATCGAGATAGAAGGGGAAGACAGAGGGGGAGAGAAAGATAGACACCTGCAGACCTGCTTCACCGCTTCTGAAGCAACCCCCCCTGCAGGTGGGGAGCCGGGGGCTGGAACCCGGATCCTTATGCCTGACTACAATGTCACATCTCCTAGTGTCTGTACTCCACCCTCATCCCATCTTAGGTCCTCCACTGTAGATCTTTTTTTTTTTTTAATTTGGAAATAAAAGCACTTATGCCAAATCATTAAATAATGACTATAATCTTTGAGAACATGGATTAAAGTGGAAACATAAAATAGGTCACTTTAAATTTCTAAAGAGAACAACTTCATAAAAATCATAGCACCAAAGCAATAATCTAGCAGAAACGGAATTCTGCCTGGTAATGGGATGTCTAGTCCTAACAAAATGAATTCAAACCTTTGAGGTAACATATAGGAAAAAATCCTTAGGCATCCCTTACAAAGCACCCATGGAATGTTCCAGGATACAATGGGAGAGACATAGGGAGAAATCCAGCTCCTTGCCTGGAATAGATAAGTGGATAGACATGGTGAGGATTTTGTGACTGCTGTTTTTTTTGGGGGGGTGGGGGGTAGGGGAGTAGAGGGGGAGGGTCAGGGTGTTGTATGGCAGTTACCAGAAGACTCTCTAATAACTGTTTTGTGCAACTTTGAAAGGCTCAAGTATTATATTTTTCTTCCAAATGGTTCCTCTTGCTACAATTTTTTTTTGTTTCTTTTTATGTAGTGATACAGCTATAGAATTGTATATTAGTTACCTGTGAGTTTTTAAAAGTTTGCTTTTCTTTCTTTTTTTGCCTCCAGGGTTATTACTGGGGCACCGCTCCTGGAGGCCATTTCTTTTTCATTTTGTTGCCCTTATTGTTAATTTTGTTGTTATTCTTATTGTTGTTGTTGTTGGACAGGATAGAGAGAAATCGAGAGAGGAGGTGAAGACAGAGAGGGGGAGAGAAAGACACCTGTAGACCTGCTTTACCACTTGTGAAGCGACCCTCCTGCACATGGGGAGCCGGGGGTTTCGAACTGGGAGTGAGCTTTTTGTGGGTCCTTGTGCTTCAGTGCCACGAGCGCTTAACCCACTACGCTATCAGTTCAATAGCTATTCTGTGAATACTAGACACGCTCCCAGATGCTGAGTGTATAGTAGGGTGCAAAATACTCACAAAGAACTTAAATTCCAGAGAGGAGGACCCAGAAACACTTTTTAAAAAAATATTTATTTTATTTATTTATTCCCTTTTGTTGCCCTTGTTTTATTGTTGTAGTTATTATTGTTGTCGTTGTTGTTGGATAGGTCAGAGAGAAATGGAGAGAGGAGGGGGAAGACAGAGAGAGGGAGAGAAAGATAGACACCTGCAGACTTGCTTCACCGCCTGTGAAGTAACTCTCCTGCAGGTGGGGAGCTGGGGCTTGAACCGGGATCCTTACACCGGTCCTTCTGCTTTGTGCCCTCTGTGCTTAACCCACTGCACTACAGCCTGACTCCCCAGAAACACTCTTAAGTATGATAGTGCATAGTTGATTTGAAGGTTATAAATGCTATGAAGAAGACTACGCCCTGGAAGAGACTTAGGAACTGGTGGTGGTTGTGTGTGTGGTGAGGATGGAATTTAAGTCAGATAATCAGGCCAGTCTTACTGAGAAAGTGACATTGAACAAATACTTAAGGAAGGCTAAAGGAGGGAACATTGTCTGTTTTTGGAAGAGCCCTGTAGGCAGGAAGCCCACAGATACTGAGGACGGCGCTCACCCCATGTGTACAAGAATAGTAAGGAGGACACATGGGTAGCATAGGGAAAGAGAAGGGAAGGATTGTGGGACATGAAATCAGAGAGGTTTTTCTTTCCATTTTCAGTTCACTTTTTCAGGAGACAGGATGTTTATTGTCACTAGGAGGGTTTTTGTCTACATTCACCAAAGATAGGTATCAGTACTTCCCTCAACTAAACCATCATCTTATTCTACCATAAGGACTTAGATTATTTCTTAACAAGAGAAACAGAGAGAACCAGAATATCATTCTGACACATGCATTGCTAAGGTTGAACTCAGGATCTAATGATTTTGAGTCCAGAGTTTTAGCCACTGTTACCTCCCAAGTAACTCCAGAGCTGATTTTTACATGGACAGAGTATGCAGTGCCGTGAGTGTTATTGTCAACACTGAGGTTCTCACTCTTGTGAGATGGGGAACCATTGGTAGATTATATAAGAAGGGCTCTTGCTATTGTGTTGAGAATGATCATTGGGAGGTGAGTGTGGTGGACCGGAGACTCATTTGGGGCTCTTGTAATTTAGAGAAGACAGAATGTAGCTCGGGCTGTTACAGTGGTGGTGGTGAAAGTGACTGAATTCTGGTTGTGTTTTGAGGCTGAAGCCAGCGGAATTTGCTGATGGTTTGGACATGGTGAAAGAGCCAGGGACACCAGATGCTGCCATGTTTCCATCCTGATTTCTCTGGGCAGACGACCTGACCAATGTGTCCTGGAACCTCACCTCTCCAGAGCCCTACCCTACTAGGGAAAGATAGAAACAGGCTGGGGTATGAATCCACCTGCTCACGTCCAAATCTAGTAGAGAAGCAGTTACAGAAGCCAGAACTTCCTACGTTCTGCACCCCCAAAACAACTTTGATCCATACTCCCAGTAGGGGGGAAGTGACAGGAGGAAGAGGGTAGAAGGACTCTAAAGCTCCAGCTCCATCAGGTCTCAGAGAGAGAGAGGACGAAAAGGGGAGAGACTTTTCGATCTAGTAATGGGGTTATGTGTGGTTTGGAGGGGAAGAGAGGATTGGACCTGGAAGAAAAAGGGGGCAATTATGTACAAATGTAGACAGATAGTTGTAGAGATGACAGTTAACCCATGTCTGCAACCTTGGGAGAACTGTGGTGGTTTGCAGTGGAGGAACTGGGGATTCAGAACTCTGGTGGTAGGAACAGTGTTGACATGCAATTTTGTAAATCAGTATTGAATCACTAATAATAATAATTAAAAAATGTCAAATATTCCAGCTACAGATTGCAAATGTTAGTCAAAAACTTTGTGAAATAAATGTAAGTTTCGAGAGAGAGAGAGAGAGAGACAGAGAGAGAGAACCAGGGGAGAGAAGAAAGGAGGAATGAGGGGAGTGAATTTGAATCACTGCAGGATTGGCTGCCAGTAACTGAGATTGGGGAAATTTGAGAAAGCCGTGCCTGCATCTTTGGGTTAATTACATTTGTGTGTCATTGTGTTATAAACCACGTCTGTGGGATTCAGACTTTTGATTATGACTCATAAGAGGACTTTTGGAAAATACTCAGGGAGTTTTGATGACAGAAAACCATAAGCTATGTGACAAAAATGAGAACAAAGAAATACATAAAGAAATGTTTGAGAATGTGGATGGCAGAAAAAAAAGGTACATTTTATCATTAGTATTTGAATATTTAAAAAAAAAGGAGTGATTGAGTATAAGTAAAAAAATAAAAAGCATTTAATGTATAGTGATGAAAGCAGCATTCTGCATATGCTTATCCATAAATGAAATTGTTATTTTAGTCAAAGAAACTGGAATTACAGCTTTAATGCCAGTAAATTGCTTTCTCGTGAAATTCTTTTAAACCTTGTGCTTAGTGTTTATGTATTTGAATTTGGGGCAGTATTTAAAACTTCTTAAGCTATGTACAAATCCAACATATTCTGCTGTCTCTTTTGCTTAAACATCATTATCCTTGGACAGAATAATTTTTCTGTGTCTAAATCTGAGAAAAACAGCAAGATTTGAACAAAGAGAAAGGTAAAGGAAACACATCACAATTTTTTAAAAATCATAATTCTGCTGACCTAATCCTTTCCTTTATATGCTAGGGCCTTGTACATGGCATTAAGATCACTGTAGTTTTTATCATTAAAGGGTAAACTCATTGTACCTGAGTGTGAGGAGATGACATAAGGATATATCCCAGCTGTACAATTTCTGTAATAATTTAATTGCCATGGGAAGGGGGAATGGAGGGAGAGCGAGAATTTGCATGCAGATTCTGTGTTCTACCACAGTTATCTCCACAGACCCTAATTTTTCTTTCCTTAGGGTCAAATTGTTATGCCAAGACTCTTGTAAAATGTTATGACAAGATTCACATGATTTTCACAGGAATGTAGATGATTGAATTAAAATGCGGGCCAAGAAAGTCCCCACTGTAGGACTCAGTGACTCTCTGGAAGGCTTCAGTGAAAATGATTGTGATCATGATCATGGTTTAATACAAATAAGTGATACAGATGAAAATCAGCAAGGGGTCAGGCAGTAGCACATCTGGTTAAATACACACATGACACTGTGTGAGAACTCAGGTTCAAGACCCTGGTTCCCATCTTCAGGGGAAAAAGCTTCACAAGTGGTGAAGTAAGGTTGCAGGTCTCTCTCTTTGTCTCTCTCTGTCTCTTTCTCTCTCCCTCCCTCCCTCTCAATTTTTCTGTCTCTAACCAATAATAAATAAATAAGTAATATTTAAAAAAAAACCAAAAAATCAGCAAAGGGAAAAAGTTTAAAATCCAGGAGAAACCAAGCACGGTTGTCTTCTATTAGCGGAGTTGCATGCCCAGCAACAATACATGCCAGGTGGTACCAGCTTAGGAAGCTTACTCAGATGGTGGTGTCCAGTCATGAAGATATGTATTTCCTACATGATTGACTTCAGTCAGAATAAAGAATTCATCATGAATCAAATTGTCAATGTAAACTTATGCAACCAAAATCACACCATATAGCCCGAGGCATACAAAAACAATTATTGCTGTCAAAAAATGGAGGCCCATGATCTAAAGAGTAGTCAGTCCTGAAGACAGACCTTTTATGCAAATGCGTAGGGTATGAGCTGCAGGTCTGCTAGGTTAATCATTCCTTGCTTAGTATGGTGCATGACATAAATGCTTCTTAGAGTCATTTTCTTTCTTTTTTTTTTAAAATTTTTTAAATCCTTATTTATTTGATAGAGATAGACAGAAATTGAGAGGAAGGGGAGAAAGAGAGAGGAGACAGAGAGACACCTGCAGCACTGCTTCAGCACTTGTGAAGCTTTCTCCCTGCAGGTGGGGACCAGGGGCTCAGACCCGGGTCCTTGCGCACTATATAACATGAGCGCTCAACCAGGTGCGCTACCACTCGGCCTCATTATCACTAGGCAGTAAAGTTAAACAGTCCATGTTCCTGAGGAGATGATATAAGAATATAAGAACATAGCTAAGTCTACAAGTCATCCAGATAAAACAATATAAGAGAAGAGGTTAAAAAATATTGTGTGAAACTTTGCCTGAAAATTGGTAATTGGTATTGTGACTCACCTCACGGATTTTTGTAGATGCTGGATAGAACAGAGGAACTGACATGTCTGTGTATGTGGTATTGATTATACTCAGGAAAGTGGCTGGAAGTTGATATTGAATCCTGGAACAAGTTTATGGCAGGTAATGAAATGTTGCTTAGGGGAAATGTTGCTTTAGTGAAAAAACAGGATATGAAAGATAAAGGGTAAGAAGGAGTAGAATATATTTTCTTTTGTAATAAGTCAGTGTGGGAAAATGTAGTCACTAAACATTTAAAATACATATTTTTTTAGTGGAAGAGGGCGAGAGACAGATAGAGAGGAAAGACAGGGATCAGAACACTGCTTAGCTCTGGTATATCCAATACCTGGGATTGAACCTGAGACTTTAGGCAAGTTAAGTCCGACACAACTTTTGAACTATGTCTTCAGCAAAGGAAGGTTTTCAATAGAAAATGAACTTTTAGGTGGAGGATGAGTGTCTTGGGCTGAAAATTATAAGGAAGGTGGTAGGATAAGTATAAGAGATGTTTAGTCAGAGCCCAGCCATACGTGAACTGTGACTCTTTATTTATGAGAAATCCCAGGATTAAGATCTTGTAGGTGCTTTCCGGGAAAGAGGAAGTGAGGCACAGTGATAAACTCTTGCGTCTGTTAGAGAGAACTAGGGTGAGAAACAGATCTAATCACTTACTGGGTCTCTGAAATAAAACTATCTCACAAGATGGATGCTTGAGATTAAATATCACTATAGTAGACACGCTTAGCATGGTATTAGCAATAACTTTTTTCTGTGGAAAGGAGCATAAGTATAATTTTTAGGGTGGTGTTGAAAGTAAGAAAATATGGTTATCAATGAAACCAGGTCCTCAAGTTGTCAGAGAAGAAACATGCTGGATAAAGTCATAAGTGGTGAGAAGTTCCGCAGAATCAGTCTCAGGAAAATACCCTTGTTTTTCTGAGGAAACTTGAAAGAAGCCTTGGAAAGAGCAGCTTTGATTAATGTCAGGGTTCTCCAGAGAAACAGAACTAATAAGATGAAGAAATATGTATCTGTCTATCATCCATCTATACCTTCATGTCAGTAGATTTATTGTAAGGAATTGGCAGATGATAATGGTTTAAGTCCTAACCTGAGAGCAGTAGAAGGATGAAGTCCCACTTCATGTAGTCAGAGAGAAAGAGGGAGAGGGAGAGGGAGAGGGAGAGGGAGAGGGAGAGGGAGAGGGAGAGGGAGAGGGAGAGGGAGAGGGAGAGGGAGAGAGAGAGAGAGAAGAGATGATAATAGAGAGACAGATAGAAAGGGAGAGAAAGCCCAGAGCACTGCGTGTCTACTATAGTGATATTTAATCTCAAGCATCCGTCTTGTGAGATAGTTTTATTTCAGAGACCCAGTAAGTGATTAGATCTGTTTCTCACCCTAGTTCTCTCTAACAGACGCAAGAGTTTATCACTGTGCCTCACTTCCTCTTTCCCAGAACCTACAAGATCTTAATCCTGGGATTTCTCATAAATTCTTCTTCTTCTAGCGTTTGCCCTTGTTCCGTAGCCAGTCAACAGTGTCAGGTTGAGCCTGATGTAAAGTTTCGAGACCTCCTTTGAATCTGGAGAGGTGGCAGTCGTTGACTATGTGGGTCATAGTCTGTCTGGAGCTGCAGGGGCAGTTCGGGTCGTCTCTGGCTCCCCAGCGATGGAACATAGCGGCGCACTGGCCATGGCCTGTTCGATAGCAATTGAGGAGGGCCCAATCATAACGTGCTAGGTCAAAGCCGGGTTGACGCTCGCAGGGTCTGTGATGAGGTGTTTGTTCTTTACCTCAGCTGACTGCCAGCTCTGTTTCCAAGAGTCTGGAACAGAGAAGTTCAGTGTAGGCGTAGGGGACCAGATTGGGTGATGAGACGTCAAGCGTTGGACAGGGTGGGCGAACATATCCGCGTATATTGGCAGGTCCGGTCGAGCGTACACGTGGGACAAGAACTTAGATGATGCCGCATCCCGACGAATATCTGGCGGGGCGATGTTGCTAAGAACTGGCAGCCACGGAACCGGGGTGGAACGGATGGTTCCAGAAATGATCCTCATGGAGGAATATAATTTGGAATCGACCAAGTGGACATGGGGGCTACGGAACCATCCTGGGGCACAGTATTCTGCAGTGGAATAGCATAATGCCAGAGAGGATGATCGTAGTGTGGAAGCGCTCGCGCCCCATGAGGAGCTGGCCAGTCTTGCAATGATGTTATTCCTCGCGCCCACCTTTGCTGCAGTTTTTATGAGATGTTCGTGAAATGACAGGGTGCGATCGAGAGTAACGCCAAGATAGACTGGCTGGGCTTCATGCCGGATTCTCGTACCGCCAAGCTGCACATTAAGTTCACGCGAGGCCGAGGCATGGTGTAGATGGAAAACAGATGATACCGTTTTTGCAGTGCTAGGGATTAGTCGCCATTTTTTACAGTAATCAGATATCAGAGACATGTCTTTCGTGAGTGTTTCCTCGAGGATGTCGAACTTGGATGCCTGAGTTGCACAGCAGTTTATCACTGTGCCTCACTTCCTCTTCCCCAGAAAGCACCTACAAGATCTTAATCCTGGGATTTCTCATAAATAAAGAGTCACAGTTCACGTATGGATGGGCTCTGACTAAACATGCAAGTTCTGTGCTCCTCTGTTGATTCACCTCCCTGATCCCTAACGTCAAATACATAGATGTATATGTTTCATTTATTTTATATGAGAGACAGTTTCATCTGAGACAAAAAGAGAAGCCAGTTCAGACACCTGCAGCACCCAAGACTGAACCAGGAACCTCAGACCTGCAAGTCATTTATTTGCTCTACCAGTTGAACTATTTCATCAGCCCCTCAAGTAGTCTTAAAGACACACTTGTCCCCATCTGTCTTCTTTTACTCTATGAGTAAAAGTCTAAAGCCATTTACACGAATTAGGATATGTATTTCAAACATCAGATTTTTAAAATATTACATTCATTTCACAAGTGATTTTTCATCTTTTAAATTTTATGGGGACAAATATTGTTTGTGATTCAGATGGGTTTCTCCCAGTAAACACATATTTTTCAGTAAGCTTTCTTTTTCTCTATAAACACTGCCTGATGAACTATTAGCATTAGACTTGAAAACATTTTCCTTCTCTGTTACCTTTAGTTGCTGGAATGTGCAGTTGAGCAGGAAGGAGGTGAAACCTCTTGGCATCAAATAGTTGATATCTGTCAAAAAAATTATGTTTTTAGGTTCTTAAAGAGTCTGCAAGCTCATGAGTGTACAATGCATTATAACTCTTAAAAATAACTTTTTGTGGGAGTCGGGTTGTAGCGCAGCTGGCTAAGCACAGGTGGCGCAAAGCACAAGGACCGGCATAAGGATCCCGGTTCGAACCCCGGCTCCCCAGCTGCAGGGGAGTCGCTTCACAGGCGGTGAAGCAGGTCTGCAGGTGTCTATCTTTCTCTCCCCCTATTTGTCTTCCCCTCCCTCTCTCCATTTCTCTCTGTCCTATCCAACAACGACAACAACAATAATAACTACAACAATAAAACAACAAGGGCAACAAAAGGGAATAAATAAATAAAATAAATATATATAAAAAAAACTTTTTGTGAGGGTCAGTTGTGAGAGTTTCCTCTGGGTGTCAAAGTGCACTTCCTTTCAGTTGAACTGCCCTTGGGGAAGTTGAGAAGATGGTGATGACTACTAGCATTCATTGAACACTTCTAAATCCTAGGCACTTTTTTTTTTTTTTTGCTTTAAGTATATCCACTAATTAAGTTTGGAGAAAGTATTGTTATTCTAACCACTTTACAGAGAAGGGAACAAATGCACAGTGAAGGATGTGGTGATATTGATTCAAACCCAGGAAGTCTGGCTCTGGCTTGTACCCTCAGTCACTAATTGGGTTCTCAGGTGAATGATGATGATAATTAATGTTTATTGAGGTGACTTGCTGTAGACTGCTAAGTACTTTGTAGTAAGTACTTTCTCATTTAATTCATTGAAATTCAATGAAAAAAATACCATTTTTGTCTTTGTTTGAAAAAAGGTTTATCTAGTTAACTTGTTCAAGATCATAGAGTTGTTAAAAAAGAAAAAAAAAAAAAAGAAGCCACGCTACCTACCACATTAGCCCTCTGAACTACCTCACTGCTCTGCCCTAGTGAAAGGAAGACAAATATTACTTGAGCTTTCATAAGCGCTGTATGGCTTAGTTTAACCGTTATTTGACACTGCATGAAGCTGCGTTTAATTATTGACTTGATTATCTTTATTCAACTTCTTTTGTGTGTTTTATTTTTTAGTCATTAATATCACAGAAAAGTATTTTCATGGTTAAAATTATTGCTAGAAAAAGGATAGCTGGTTTTTCAGACCCTTTAAAAAAAACCCTTCAGTTAAATAAAATTGCTAATTTTCTTCCGGGGCTAAGTTCAGTAAATGAGATAAATTGTTTTGAAATAAAGCAGGATTCCTATTTGTCTGCACTGTCAGACAAAGCAATAGAAGTACTACTATCTTGTTAAATAAAACCTTAAATGCTATTTTTTAGATTTTACCTTATAGTTTTGAATTGATAATTTTTCTTTTTTAATTTGTATAATCACACCTAGCATAGTGCCTGTGTTTAATAACTGACCAACACATAGTTGGATAACTTACAAGAAATTCTTATCCCCAACATGACAACACGAATAGGAACTTGATAGTCTAATTGTGGAGGGTATAATAAACATCAATTACAACTTTAAAATAAGATTTGGAATATTCCCCAAATCCACTTACACTCAATATTGCTGCTTTGAAAATATCAGCTGAAAATTATGGAAATATTTTAGGATATTATATTCCACATTATCATTAAGAAAGTCATTAAAATTGTAATAAAGGAGTACTAACGGGCCGTGGCACAGTGGGTTAAGCACACATGGCACGAAGAGCAAGGGCTGGTGCAAGGATCTAGGTTTGAGCCCCCGGCACCCCACCTGCAGGAGGGTTGCTTCACAAGCGGTGAAGCAGGTCTGCTGGTATCTGTTTTTCTCTCCCCCTTAGTCTTCCCCTCTTCTCTCGATTTCTCTCTGTCCAACAACAACAGCAACAACAATAGTAACTACCAACGGCAGTGGCAACAAAAATGGGAAAAAAGGCCTCCAGGAGCAGTGGATTTGTAGTGGAGGCACCAAGTCCCAGTGATAACTCTGGAGGCTAAATAAATAAATAAATAAATAAATATTTAAAAATGAAATGAAAAAGAAAAGGAGTACTAATTTAAAAGTTAGCCAGTTGTTAAATTATTAGATAAACTAGAGTTTATTTGCATCCTTTCCCCCCCTGTCTTTTATCATGGAGTTTCGTTGCTCTGGGCTGACTTTTTCTGGGAAGTAGGGAAGGACAGAGGGGAGGAGAGAAAGAGAGAGAGGCTCAAAAAGTTCCTCCACACTGGTAGGAGGTAAAGCAGGCACACTATCCAGGTGATCTTTTTTGTATAACCATTTCATTTTCTTGTCTTTCCATTCTCTCTTTCTTCTCCTTCGTTCCTTCTCTCCCTCCCTCCCTGACACTAGGGAATGAACCCAGATTTTTCTACATGAACGGTACTGCTGACTATCCTCCCAGTCCAATTAATTTTTTAATTATATTTATTTATGTGTTGGATAGAGACAGCCAGAAGTCGAGAGGAAGGAGGAGACAGAGAGGGAAAGAGACAGAGAGACACCTGCTTCACCACTTGCAAAGCTTTCCCCCGGCAGGTGGGGTCTGGGAACTCGCTCCCAGGTCCTTGAACATTGCAACATGTGCGCTCAACCAGGTGCACCACCACCCGCTCCCCCCCCCCCAAGTCCAATTTTTAATTCTTTATTTTTTTGAGTGGAAGACAGAAGAGAGAGGGAGAGACAAACAAAGAGAGAGACAGACAATTGATACTACAGTACCACTTTACATGTATGGCGTTCCCCCAGTGCCATAGATGAAGTTCCCACGTGGTGCTGGGACCCAAACCCAAGACCTTGCTCACAGGCATGTGCTTATTGGTGAGTTATCTTCTGATCCTGACATTTCATTTTCACTTGTAGCCTTTTTTTTTTGAGGTAAAAATGAACTCCTGTGGCCCCATCAGTAATTTTTGTAGACTCCCTCACTTCTGCTTTCTGTTTACTTAATGAAAAGTGAAAGATTTAACTTCCTTTCTACATTCTAAACACAACTACTCTTACAAAATCTGCATCTTTATAGTGCGTAGTTTTGTAGTAATGTGCAAAAAGGCTAAATTACTGATTCTGTTTACTAGACACTGAATTACTCACTCAAGTAGGCGTCTTTTTCAAGGGAAATTAAACCATCAGACTGGATATCAGAAAGTATCGGTGACCATTTTTGAAAATGTGATGCCAGTAATCAAACCCAGTTCTCACACAGTGCTCTACCACTGCGCAACCTCCCCGGTCCTACTTATTTATTCTATTGAGAGAGACGGAGTGAGAAAGAGAGAGTTTATATGCACTTTGCTTCGCTCCACCATACAGGAAGTCTCTCTCTCTCTCTCTCTCTCTCTCTCCAAGATTATCCCTGGGGCTTGGTGCCAGCACTATGAATCCACTGCTCCTGGCAGCCATTTATTATTATACTTTTTTTGTTTCCATTTTACTGGATAGGACAGAGAGAAATTGAGAGAGGAGGGGGAGATAAGAAGAAAGATCTGCTTTACTGCTTGAACCCCCCCACGACTATTTAAAACACAATTTAGTTTATTCTTCTCATATAAAGCAATTGTAAAATTGTCATTATTGGTGGGGGAAAAGTGACTTCAGATTATATAATGAGAAAGTGTGGTATCTTCACAAAAACTTTCTCGGGGGAGGGGGGAACACTGTAGAAATGTTTTTTGCACTGAGCTACACTTAACTTACAAATTTAAAGTTTCTCCATTGCTGGTGTGAAGATGGGACATCATTATTACACACAGTGTGGTTTTGCTGTGTGGGCTCAGAGTTATAGTTACTTTGTAAGTAATGTGTGTAAATTCCTGGGAGCTATAATTTCATTTTGTGGGTTTTTGTTTGGATATGCCTTTTGGGTGAGTTTTAAAAATTCTTTTAGTTATCTTAATTTTATGTATTGGATAGAGACAGCCAGAAACCCAGAGGGGAGAGGGAGGATAGAGAGGAAGAGAGACACTTGCAGCACTGCTTCAGCACCCGTGTTGCTTTCTGCCTGCAAGTGGGGTCTAGGGACTCGAACCTGGGTTCTTGCACATTGTAACATGTGCTCTCAACCAGGTGCGCCACCACACAGCTCCAGTTTTTTTTTTCCAGTTCTGTTTTAAATAAGGAAGCAGTAGCATTCAGTAAAAGGAATTTTCATTTTAATGAAGAGATCTTGGTTGGTTGTTAGAATTTATTTATTTATTTATTTATTTTTGGTTGAGTCCACAGATTTACAAATCAGGAAGTATAATTTTTTATTTAGAAGATTTTATCACTTTTATTTTTTAAAATAGAGACAGGGAAATTGAGAGGGAGCGAGAGACAGACAGACACCTGCAGCACTGCTTCCCCACTCGTCGGGAAACTTTCCTCTTGCAGATGGGGACCAGGAGCTTGAGCCTGGGTCCTTGCGCTCTGTAAAGTGAGCTCTAAACTAGATGCACCACTGGTTTAGTGCTCCCGGTAGTATAATTTTAAGAAAATTGTATAGTACCAAAACCATATTTTCTCCTAGGATTTGGCATATTTAAGAATGTTAAATATGGGGCACAGCGGATTAAGCGCACATGGCATGAAGCCCAAGGACCAGTGTAAGGATCCTGGTTCAGCCTCAGATCCCCACCTGTGGCCGGGGCGGGGGGGGGGGGGGGGGGGCGGGGTTGCTTCACAAGTGGTGAAGCAGGTCTACAGGTGTCTATCTTTCTCTCCCCCACTCTGTCTTCCCCTCCTCTCTTGATTTCTCTCTGCCTTGTTCAACAACAACAGCAGTAGCAATAACAACAAGGGCAACAAAAATGGGAAAAATGGCCTCCAGGAGCAGTGGATTCGTAGTGTGGGCACCAAGTCTCACCCGATAACCCTGGAGGCAAAAAAAAAAAAGTTAAATTTATTTCACTACAAAAATATACCAAAGGTATACATATCAGCTTTTATTTTTAATATTGAGTAAAATTATTTTGCAGGAAATTGTACTTATTCATCGTATTTATTTTTGTTATTCTAGGGCATGATTGCTCCAGGTTGACGTTTTCAGAGAGAGAGAGAGAGAGAGAGAGTAAAAGAGACAGCAGCTTGCTCCAGTTTGGTGGGCTGAGCTTAGGTCATGTACATGGCAGAGCAGCACAGTACCCAGTGAGCATTTTGCTGGCCCGTTAGATATCATAAAATTAAAATAGAAGAGAAAGGAGAATTTAAAAGTATTTCATAGTGGGAGAAATATAATGTTTGAACTTTGGATTTGGGCAAGTGTAAGGTCCAGGGTTTGATCCCTGGCACCGCTTAAGCCACAGTTCTCTGACCTCTTTTTTTTTTCTCCCCTTCCTATCTCTATCTCATGATATGTATTACTGTTCATTTAACACATATGGAAACAATAAGTAGTATGTGTGAGACCATGGCAAGATGTTTCTCAAATACTTGGAGCTTCTCTGGGACTTGAATTCTGAAGTAGACTAGAGATAGAAACATGAAACATCTTGCACTGTCAACATAAACTTAGGCATTCAGGCCTTCAGAGTTGGCTGACGCCTGGTTAGAGACTATAAGAAAGTGGGGGACTTTCTTTTCACTGAAAACATGAACATAGAAGAGACTCAGTGGATAACGTTTGCTTGTTTTTCAAGGGAAAGGGCATCATGTCAAAGGCCTTAAGTTGTCTGGTCTGCCTACATTTTGTGGGTATGAATGCATCCAGTTCTAGTGTGGGAGAGATTAAATTTTCCCAACCTTTAAACTATTAGGTTTGTCCATTGGAATTGGACAATCTGAAATAACTCTTCTTAGAATAGCTTGATGGGATGGTAGCAAAAGCTGGGAGAAATGTAAGTTTTGCTCTTCTTTTCTTAAAAAATATTTTGACTTATTTATTATTGGATAGAGAGAGAAATTGAGAAGGGAGGGGGAGATAGAGAGGGAAAGAGGGGCATCTGCAGCCCTGCTTCACCATTCATGTTGCTTTAGCCTTTTTTTTTGCGGGGGGGGGTAAAAATGAACTCCTGTATTCCCATCATATTTCCTCCCTGCAGGTGGGGACCAGGGGCTTGAACCTACGTCCTTGTATACTGTGATAATGTGTGCGCTTAACGAGGTGTGCCACTGCCTGCCCCCCCTTCTTTCTTAAGTATCACTATAGCCCAGTTGTTTTTTTCAGAGCCAGGGCCTTGCTTATGAGATGACTCTTTTTTTTTTTGCCTTGAAGGTTATCAGTGGGGCTCAGGGCCTACACTGTGAATCCACTACTCCTGGCAGCCGTTTTTTCTATTTAACTGGATAGGACAGAGAGAAATTGAGAGGGAAGGGGGAGATAGAAAGAAAGAAACCTGAGGATCTGCTTTGCCGCTTGTGAAGTGTCCCCCCTGCAGATGGGGAGCCGGGGGCTGGAACCCGGATCCTTGTGCTTAGTACTTGGTGCATTTAACTGGGTGCACTACCGTCCAACCCTCCTGACTGGCTTTTTATGCAGACAAAAGAGCAGGAGATACCACAGCACTAGAATGTTTCCCAGGTGCTGGGGCGCTCCCATGGGGTTCTGGGACTTAAACCTGGGTCATGCGCATGGCAAGATACACATCATACTGGGTGAGATATCTCATGTCATACAATTCAGTTTTAAAATTATGACTTGAATGATATCCCAGAGTCATCTATGACTTATACTGGAGAACACAACCTCCTTTCCATGTGTTGATGGTGCTGTTATTGATTGTTTGATTTGCCCCAAACCCAGGACCCTTCTTACTGCATTTAGGCTGATTTCTTGTTTTCCTAGCAGCTAATAGTTTTACTGCCTGTGTAGGTTTCTGATAAGGCTAATATTTCTTGTAAGTGGATATACTGATATTCTAGTTTTATTTATATTAAGTGGGGGAAGGAGAGGAGTTCTCACTTGGTTTGCATCCAGTAGCCCTTCCTGGACTAATCAGCTAAGATAATGATGTCGTCAACTGAGCCAAGACCAAATGCTCGATTGAACCTGCTAATTCATTTGTGGCAATGACAACAGATGTTGCCTGAGTATTCATGTGTCTTCTCTTATGTAAGGCTGTTACTCTGGGGGTTTGAATCCCAGTGCCATGACATTCTAACTATGTACCTGTTTTCTTCTCTGAAAAGGAGAAACTTTGAAACTGGAATTGGTTGATATAATTTAAGTATTTGTCCCTTAGCCAGACCATATTCCAGATTCAATTGTCTCACTGGTCCCTTCTTTTGAAAAAATACAAGACAGAGGCAGGGTGGTGGCACACCTGGTTGAGCACACATGTTATAATGCAAAAGGATCCAGGTTCGAGCCCCGGTCCCCACCTACAGAGGGAAAGCTTTGTGAGTGGTGAAGCAATGTTGCAGGTATCTTTCTGTCTCTCTCCCTCTCTCTCCCCCTTCCCTCTTGATTTCTGGATGTCTCTATTAAATAAATAAGTAAAATAATTACAAAGAAATACAAGACAAACCTGTCCCCTTGAGTACACCAAGAATTATTGTCTTTGAGGAAGAAAATCAAACTCATACAAAACTTTGTTTCATCATTCTCCTTTGGGGGCAAAAGCTTGAACAAATGCTTGAAAAATTTTCATGAGTTATGTGCTTTGACTGTTGTGTCGGTATTAGCAGCACTGTATTGGGATTTCAGCTAAGTCTGTAATAAGTGATATGGTTTTGCCTTCGACAGCTAACATCTCTTGTTCCTACTTCCCTGCCTGTACTATTTAGTTGCTTTCATATAAAATATTTTATGAATGGGTTAATATATTCATGGGGGCTGGGAGGTGGCTCACAACGAGGGTGTATATGTTATTATATCCAAGGGGCTAGATTTGAGCCCTGGGCAATCACATGTGAGTATCTGCAGAGGGGAAAGCTTCATGAGCAGTGGAGCAGTACTGTGGTCGGTCTACCTTTCTCTCCCTCTCTGATTTAAACTCTCTAGCTAAAAGAGAAAAACTAGAGCCCAGTTGGTGGCACCCCTGGTTGAGCACAGACATTGCCATGTTCAAGGACAGGGATTCAGCTGCAGGGAGGAAGTTTCACACACAGTGAAGCAGAGCTACAGGTGTCTCCCCTCCCCCTCCATCTCCCCTTCCCCTCTCAATTTCTCTCTGTTCTATCAAGTAAAAAGAAGAGGGGGTGGGGGGGATGACTGGCCACCAAGAGCAGAGCAGTGGATAGGTCGTGCAGGCACCAAGCCTCAGCAGTAACCCTGGTGGCAATAAGAAAAAGAAAGAGAGGGGGTCGGGCGGTAGCGCAGTGGGTTAAGCGGGCCTGGTGCAAAGCGCAAGGACTGGCTGAAGGATCCCGGTTCGAGTCTCCGGCTCCCCACCTGTAGGGGAGTCTTCACAGGCGGCAAAGCAGGTGTGCAGGTGTCTGTCTTTCTCTCCCCCTCTCTGTCTTCCCCTCCTCTCTCCGTTTCTCTCTGACCTATCCAACAACAGCGACATCAATAACAACCATAGTCATAACCACACCAATGATAAAACAACCAGGGTAACAAAAGGGAAAAAATGGCCTCCAGGAGCAGTGGACTCATGGTGCAGGCGCCTAGCCACAGCAATAACCCTGGAGGCAAAAAAAAAAAAAAGAGAGAGAAAGAAAGAAGGAGAAAACTGACCACCTGGAATGGTGATGTATAGGCATTGGTCCCCAGCAATAACCTTCAGAGTAAAAACAAACAAACAAACAAACAAATAAATGCAGTTGTAAAAATACATAATCTTTTATGTGTGAAACTTCTTCCCTTATATGGAAAAAAAAAACCCACAAAATTTTATTGTGGTCAACTTTCTTGTTAAGTTCTACACTAAATGTATCATTTGATTTCTAACTGCCCCATAAAATTGGGAACATTTTGTAGATGAGAGAGTGGAGGCTTTGAGAGTGAATTAAGTTGATTGGAAGTAGTAAACAGCAAGAGTAGATTTATATTCATGCCTGCCCAGCTCCTTACTCATACTGTTAATCATCATGCTGTGCTCCTCAGACCTGGCAAACATTTTAAAAGGATTTCTAATCCATCTTAATTTGGTACCTGTCTTACTTTCTTTTTTTAAAAAATTAAAAAAAAATTTATTTATTTATCCCCTTTTTGTTGGCCTTGTTGTTTTATTGTTGTAGTTATTATTGTTGTCTGTCTTCGTTGTTGGAAGGACAGAGAGAAATGGAGAGTGGAGGGGAAGACACAGAGAGGGAAAGATACACACCTGCAGACCTGGTTCACCGCTTGTGAACCGAATTCCCTGCAGGTGGGGAGCCAAGGGCTGGAACCGGGGTCTTGGCGCCACGTGCACTTAACCCTCAGCACTACCACCCGACTCCCCCTGTCTCGCTTTCTACAGGGTGATTTCTCTCTGCTGCCTCTCTCTATTTTCTAAATTTGTTAGAGCCACAGGAATTGAAAGAGCTTTTGTGCTACGATGTGTTCATTTATAAACAATCACAGAACCTTTGAAAACCCACATTTTCCGAAACTTCACAGTGAACTCTTAATACTGTTTTTGCCATATTGTTACTGTAACGTAAAAGATCAAATATGTGAAAAAACATTTCACACACATTTTCTCTGTGTGTCAGTAATCATAATATAACTGGAATGGATGATGGGAACCAGAATTAACATAATGGAAACTTTCTGTTACTTAATAGCTTTTTTTTTTTTTTTTTGAGGAGGTTGGCATATCATTTGGCTGGGCCTACGCATAATATCAGTGTTGCAGTGATATATACACATTCAAATGACTGTTTGTATTATCTTGTAGTGGCAGGCTGATTCTTAAAGGACTATATTGTATTCACCGTTCAGTTCAAAAATCTAGGAGTGGCTTGCTGTCCTAACTCCAGAGAGTGAGATGAAAGAATAGGCTGGAAAACTGAATGAGGAAAGTTAGTGTATTGTAGTAGAGAAGAAAGATTGATTCTCAGTGTGGGCCGAGGATGAGAGTCAGTAGAGTCACTTGGGACTGGCACATTTCCCACTTCTTAGGTTGGGCGCCCTGCTTTGTCATGTGCACGAGCCACATTCAACCCCAGCACGCTGAACCGAGGAAGCTTTGGTACTGTGTTCCTCCCACCCCCTTACTCTTTCCATCTGAAAAAATTAATTAAAAAAAAAATCATTCAAGTGCATCCTGAACCTTAACTGTGCTTGAGCTGTAACGATGGCTTCTGAAGGTGGCTGGTGCTTTTGCCGGATCGTCTGAGGAATGCATTTTCAATGAAGCTTTATGTATCTGTTAAAGGCTCGGTTTTGATGTGCTAATAGTGTTCCATACTATGCATTGACACCAGTGTGTAAAATTAGCATCCACTCTGTCTTTCTGTGGACCTCCCAAAATTATCTTAAGAAATGCTCCTTTCATCTAATTTTATCTCACTGAATGCTTCATAGCATTTAGACTGCTCAAAGGGGAAATTCAAAGACTAAAAATAGGGACTTTTTAAGTGATTTTTCTAGATAGCTTTAAGATGGTGCTTTTGGAATTAGGTTTCACTTTAGGTTATCAGTGTAAAGCAGATCTGGAGTAGACTTTAATTAAATGTAATTGATTAGTTTGTTAATTAATGTTTTTTTTTTAGCTACTGAATAGATTTAGCATATAGGAGCCTCAGGGCCTTATTAGTGTTTTACTCCAATAGTTTTCTTTCTTTTTTAATATTTTATTTATTTATTGGGTAGAGACAGAGAGAAATTGAGAGGAAAAGGGGAGAGAGAAGGAGAGAGACAGAGAGACACCCATAGCACTGTCTCACCACTTGTGAAGCTTCCTCCCTGCAGGTGGGAACCGCGGTCCTTGAACCTGGGTCCTTGCACATTGTAACTTGTGCACTTAATCAGGTGCGCCACTGCCCAGACCCATCTGGTAGCTTTCTAGTGGAGTTTTGTCTCCCTGGAAAGTTCTCAACTAACATTGACTTTAAGTGGGAGGCAATAAGGTGGGGCTTGTTTGTTTGTTTGTTTTACTCTTTCTAGTACTGAGATTTACTAGCTTATAAACTCCAGCTTTTAATTAAGTTGTGCCAGTGTCTATAGGCTGCCTTTTATAGGCCAGGCACAGAGCTGAGCCTGGTGACGCAAACAGGAAACCATGGTGGCCTCCTTCTGTGAGGCATGGCTTATAAGCAACCACAGCAGTCAGATGTAATGTAGGTGCCACACAGGAGAAAGTAACTCTTGAGTAGATCCACAGAGACCTTCCTAGCTAAAAGAGTATTGGGGACTGGGAACATTGTGTATGATATAAGGGAGGTTCCACACTGACACAGTGAGTGCTGTGGTGGTTTCTCCTCTGGCAGTCTTCATAGACCATCTTTCAGAAGAATTTCTGTGGTTACCGCATTGGCCCACATGGTATTTTAGTAAGAACTAATGTTTTAAATATGCAGTAGCTCACAGTCTTGCTGACCTGGTACTCTCCCATGAATTTGAAGCAATAATGGAACCTTCAGTTACATATTGATACGGTGTAGTTGCCAAAGATACCTTATTAGGTTCTTTGCTTTGTAGTCAACTATTTCTGGTTAAAGTACTCAGGAGCATTCAATGCATCAATAACGGGAAGCAGGATAGCTGAGGTGACTCAGGGCATGCATGATATGAGATCCACCTTGGGCAGTGTTCTCTAGATAGTCCTGGCTATGTCAGTGACTTTTGGCCTCAAGTAGAAGAAAGAGAATAAAGCAAATCGGTCGTAGCCACTTTTAGGGAATATATATGCAGAATCTGAGATAGACAAATTCTAGTGTCTACCTAGCTTCTTTTTTGTTGTTATTGTTGTTTGTTTGTTTGTTTTGGATTTTTTTTTTTTTTGCCTCCGGAGTTATCTCTGGGACTCTGCCTGCACTAAGAATCCACTGCTCCTGGAGACTATTTTTTCCCTTTTGTGGCCTTTGTTGTTTATCGTTGTTGTTGTTGTTATTATGGTTGCTGTTATTGCTGTCATTGTTGGATAGGACAGAGAGAAATGGAAAGAGGAGGGGAAGACAGAGAGGGGGAGAGAAAGATAGACACCTGCAGACCTGCTTCACCGCTTGTGAAGCAACGCCTCTGCAGGTGGGGCCACCTAGCTGTTTACACATGCCCCCATATCTCAACCATCCTTTAGCTACAACTTGAACTACATATTAAAAACAAGGAGTTAAAGGATTTTTCAATTTTGTGCATGTAGAGGTCAATTATATATAAAGGTGAAACTATCTATTACCGCTTTGGGTATCTACAACCTCAATACTAATTGTGTTAATGACTGTCTCTAGTCTTTGTTTTGGAGAGATTTAATATATAGAGACCTACAAAATTGTTACTATGGTTGTTCTCTGAAAGGGGTGAGAAATAAGCCTGGTGGTAGTGAGGAAGGTGAAGGGGATAGCCACACTTTTTTTTTCTTGATTTTTAAGATTTTTTTATTGCCACCAGATTAATTGTTGGGGCTCATTTGCCAGCACTATGAATCCACTGCTCCAGTGGCCTCCCCCCCCCCCACACACACACCCGTTTTTCTTTCTAGTTTATTTGATAGGACAGAGAGAAATTGAGAGGGGAGAGGCGATAGGGAGAGAGAAAGAGAGAAGCTGCTTCACAGCTCCTGAAGCATCCCCTCTGCAGGTGGAGAACTGGGGCTTAAACCCAGGTCCTTGCGCATGGTGATCTGTGCCACTATCTGGCTCCAATATATATCATTTTATTGAGAGAGAATGAGAGAGAGAGAGAGAGAGAGAGAGAGAGAGAGAGAGAGATTAGACTATTTCTCAGCTCTGGCTTATGGTGGTGCTAGGGATTGAATTTGGGACTTCAGAACCTCAGAAGTGAGAGTCTTTTGCATAACAGTTATGCTACCTCCCCGATTGGTCTCTTCCTGTAACAGAGATTGAGCATGTGTGAGAGTGAACCCCCCCCCCCCCCGAGACAGAGACAGAAGCAGAGAAAGAGAGAGGGCTGTACGCGTGTTCACAGCACCAAAGATTCCCTCCGTGCGCGGGGGCCAGTGTTGAGCCTGGCTAGTGCACATAGCGAAGCAGAAGCAGTGCATTATCTCAGTGGGCTATCTTGCCAGCTCTGAATATTATTTTAGACTCAGCCTTTGTCTCCTTGTAGCCAGAGTCCACACTCCTCTTCAGACATTACCATAGAAGACTATTTTTCTTTTGGCTGGGTCTTAATCTTGAAGGATTCAGCCAGCTGCCTTGATGCTTTCTTTGGGTGTTAGACATGGGCAGAGTTCAACATGTTACTGCTGTTTTGTATTTTTAGCATGGTTATATAATTTTTAAAAATTAATCACAAGTTCTACTATTGAGATAAATCTAAAATGACAAACAGAAGCACTGCCTTTGTATTTCACAATATAGTAGAGGGCACATTCAGAAATATAACAAATACTACACTTTGTGGTAGTATCCACAAGTAATGCCACACTGCTTTTTCTCTAAGAGGCACATACATAAGTTGTGAGTGTGGATATTAATCACTGATGTGTGTTAAATCCTTTTTCTTTTTTCCTTTTGAATGTGATGAGGTAGTTTTGTTCTTGGCAAAATAGTTTGTGTTTAGCTTGTGAGGCTGATTTTTCTCCTTTAGTTTCTCCCTTTAATAATAGAAAACTACTGTTCATTATTTACACAAAACTGTCTTTTTTTTTTTTCTGGTCTGCTTTCTATAACCTTTCCCCTCTAAAGAATTTTAGGAATTCCTTGACTTTCCTCTGGGGGATTTTATGCCTGCTTTATCCCAGATGTGGGACATAGACTTGGCTGAAGGTTGCAATTTTTTTTTAAATATTCCTACATTTAAAAGTCTTTTTTTTTTTTTTTTAAATCTGTGAGCCTAAGTTGCTAGTAGGGGAGAAAAAGGACTTTTAAGAAAGTTAAGTAGTTAAGAAAATATTCAGGCTTGGTTTTAAACTTATGGCTTACTGAGAGACACCCAAATCCCATATGCAAAGACAAAATGGTAGACAGTAGATTTAAATAGATTTAAATAGTAGGGGAGAAATGTGCACAGCCTTTTGATTCTGGGATTTTACTTTGTGAATGGAGATATGTCCATTTCTAGTTTCGACAGCCCTGTATCTGATATTTTACCCCAGTAACCCAAGCAATGCACAGAGTTGGCAAACACGGCCTTGCTTTTATCTTCTCTGTTCCTACTTTCTGCTGGCACAGGGAGCACCACTGAGTCTTACTCTGAATATTTTGTCTGCTTACATTCTTATAGGTTCATCCAGCCTATCCTTGGCTCAGAGTGGAGTTTTAGGAAGAGAGAACAGCTAGAGGGAAGGTGTGTATTTTAAGAAAGACAGAATTTTCTTTTTTATTTTCCCTAATGCCCACTCATATTCCTAAATGACAGACATTTCACGATCACCTTTTGATTGTTGTGATTTTATTTATTTATTTTAAAAATATTTATTTTATTTATTTATTCCCTTTTGTTGCCCTTGTTTTATTGTTGTAGTTATTATTGTTGTTGTCGTTGTTGGATAGGACATTGAGAAATTGAGAGAGGAGGGGAAGACAGACAGGAGGAGAGAAAGACCTGCAGACCTGCTTCACCGCCTGTGAAGTGACTCCCCTGCAGGTGGGGAGCCGGGGTTTGAACCGGGATCCTTATGCCGGTGCTTGTGCTTTGCACCACCTGCGCTTAACCCGCTGCGCTACAGCCCGACTCCCTTTTTTTTTTTTTTTTAAGATTTTATTTATTAATGAGAAAGGAGAGAACTCTGGTACATATGTTGCTGGGGATTGAACTCAGGACCTCATACTGTAGAGTCCAATGCTTTATCCACTACACCACATCCTGGACCATGGTTATTGTGATTTTTCATGTTAATATCTACAAAATGCCTCACACTCTGAACTTTTATGTGTGTGACAAAATGTGAGAAGAATATGAGGGAGAATTTGAACAAGTACTATAGCAGAGTTTCTCTAAATCTAAAGTTCTGTTTCCTAGCATGAATACCAGTTTGATGTGTCTTGTTTCATTTATTAATTTACTATGTCTAGTAAGTTTTTTCGTTGTTCAAATTTGTGTTGTCTTTTTATATATTTATCTATTTTCCCTTTTGTTGCCCTTGTTGTTTTTATTATTGTTGTTGTTATTATTGATGCCGTCGTTGTTGGATAGGACAGAGAGAAATAGAGAGAAGAGGGCAAGACAGAGAGGGGGAGAGAAAGATAGACACCTGCAGACCTGTTTCACCGCTTGTGAAGCGACTCCCCTGCAGGTGGGGAGCCTGGGGCTTGAACAGGGATCCTTGTGCTTTGTGCCACATGCGCTTAACCCGCTGCCTACCGCCCAACTCCCTGTCTTGTATTTTTTTAAAAAAAAAAAACAAATTTATAAGTTTTTTTTTCTTCTCAATATTTATCTTTATCCAGTAAGTAAGGTTGCTACCTCCATTTTTTTAAAAAAAATTTATTCCCGTTTGTTGCCCAGTTATTATTGTTATTGTTGTTGGATAGGACAGAGAGAATAGAGAGAGGAGGGGAAGACAGAGAGGGGGAGAGAAAGATGCCTGCAGACCTGCTTCATCACTTGTGAAGCGACTCCCCTGCAGGTGTGGAGTCCGGGCCTCAAACCGGGATTCTTACTCTGGTTCTTGCGCTTTGAGCCACCTGCGCTTAAACCGCTGCTCTACCGCCCGACTCCCGCTTTCTGCATTTGTTTTCTCCTATGTTATGTTCCCTTGATTGACACAGCCTTCTCTCTCTCTCTCTCTCGCTCTTTTTGCCTCTCCTGCAGGACTTTTCAAAGATGGTTTGGCTGCCTTGGAGATTTGGAGATCTGATGCCACGATGAGGACTCACACACGGGGGGCTCCCAGTGTGTTTTTCATATATTTATTTTGTTCTGTGTCAGCCTTCATCACTGACAAGAATCCAGAAGTCATGATTCCCTTCATCAATGCTAACTATGACAGTCACCCCATGCTCTACTTCTCCAGAGAGGAGGTAGCGGAGCTCCAGCACAGGGCCGTCAGCTCGCACAAGCACATAGCTGCCCGGATCACTGAAGCTGTGCACACCATGCTCTCCAGCCCCTTGGAGTACCTCCCTCCCTGGGATCCCAAGGAATACAGTGCGCGCTGGAATGAAATTTATGGCAACAACTTGGGTGCCTTGGCAATGTTCTGTGTGCTGTATCCTGAGAACATTGAAGCCCGAGACATGGCCAAAGACTACATGGAGAGGATGGCAGCACAGCCTAGTTGGTAGATTTTTGTCTTTTTCTTCTTACTGTATTAATTCTGCAATTTAAAGTAAAATTTGCATTCAGCTAAAAGATACCAGATTTCCATATACAGTGTTTGTGTGTGTGTGTATGTGTGTGTATATGTGCGTGTGTGTGTGTGTGTGTGTGTGTGTGTGTGTGTATGAGAGAGAGGAAGAGAGAGTGTGAGCTAGAAGGAATGATTTATTACTTGTACGGGTGGCTTATAAATGTTATAAATGGTTCGAAGTTTAAAAAGACCTAGTAATTTTCATGTTTAAAGTTAGAATGAAAATATTTATGGACAGCCTAACCAGAGGAAAAAGCAATTTGCTGAATTGAGTAGACCATCATTTTGATTGTTAAGAATTCTTTCCCCTTTCTTAAACAAGCAGCTGGCACCATTATCTGGCCTCAGGTTCTGATGGTCTCTGACATGGTTAAAGCCTTTTGCCAAGCTAGAGAATTCAGCCAGCTAAAACTAATTTGTAGTTTTTGATAACAAGGAATTGAAAGTAATTGTAATGGGATTAAATGGCAATTTATACACAGAATTTTATCCAATAATCAGCAGATTGCCCAGACCTGTAGAGTAACCTAAGATGTAGTATAATTGTGTAAAGAATTCTAATTAGGTAGTAATTTGCTTTCAGAAGTTTGATTAGAGAACAAATTTCCTGTTTCTTTTGATCAGCTTAAATTTACTTGTTCATAATGTATCTACCTGATTTTAAGAATGATATGGGAGGAACTGATTAAAATTGTGTGTTTTTATTGAAATTGTATTTTCGTATGCATTCAAGGTTTAGTTGCATTACAAAATTTACAAGCTATGTGAACTATCCTTTCAAGCTTTTATGAACTGCTACATGTCACGGAATTGGTGATCGCTCATTTTTAAATACTTGGAAAAATCAGTGAGTGCAGTTAATGCTGTGATAAATTATATCTCACATGAATCATATTTCACATATCATAAGAGTGAAATATCATAGAATGCTTTCTGAATTTTGCCAGCATAGTAAATTTAATTTTTTTCTGAGCTTCTATCATGGTAAAGAAATTGAATTCTTCTGACATGTGTATGATTCTTTATGATCATGTATGATAAAGAATGCTATTTGCCTGTAGAGATTGAAGGAATTTCTTAATGACATCAAGATATTTATAAGCTTTAAATTTATAGTTGATTTTACTCTTAAAGGTATAGTGTTAGGTATGTACAATCATTTTTGAAGCTTACAGTATTTCAGATTGGGGTGGGGTGGTGGCACACCTGGTTGATTGCACATGTTAACAATATTTCAGATTAAAAGGATTTTTTTTTCAGTTCTTTAATTGAGGGGTTAGTGGTTTCAGGTAAGTACGGCTGTTAACACACGAGTAGAATTTCTCACGTCACCATGATAGGTAGTGTCACACACTCTCACACCCACTCTCACACCTCCACCATCATGCACCTAGACCTGAGAGCACCACCACACACACCCCCCCCCCCAGTCCTTTACTTTGATGCAATACAGCAGAATTCAGTCCAAGTTCTACTTTGTGTTTCTGCTTTCTGTTCTTGTTTCTTAAGTTCTTCCCATGAGTGAGTTCATCCCATAGTCAGCCTTCTCTTTATCTCACTGAACGTTCGTTATTCCTTCAAGCTTCATCCAAGATGAGGTGGAGAAGTTGACTCAACATTCTTAACTAGCTGAATAGTATCCCATTGTCTAATGTAACACAACTTTCTTAGCCACTCACCTGCTGCTAGACGCCTAGGTGGCTTCCAAGTTTGGGCTATTTGGTTTGTTTAGAAGCTGAGATATTTATTTATCATTATCATTATTATTATTGGATAGAGTCAGAGAGAAACTAAGAGGGGAGGGGGGATAGAGAGGGAGACAGAGAGACACCTGCAGCATTGCTTCACCCCTCGTGAAACTTTCCCCCTGTAGGTGGGGAACAGGGACTTGAATCTGGGTCCCTGTACACTATAATATGAGCGCTTAACCAGATGTGCCACTGCCTGGCCCGTTACTTATCTATTTATTCATTTTTAATTACCATGAGGGTTATCACTGGGGTTTGGTATATACACAACAAATCTACAACTCTAGGTGGTAATTTTTTTACCCCCTTCTTTATTTGATAGGACAGATAGACTTTTACTAGCTAACTGATCTGATTCTCTCCCTTACATCAAGAAAGAAAATAAAATATGAATTCAAATTTAGAATTTATTTTAATAATAAATATTAGAACAATATTTATTATTAAATGTAATTGTTACCCAGTTGACATTATGCATTAATTAAAAATGCAACCATACTTACTTTAGTTGGAAAGCTTTGTTGTCTGTAAGAGTATTCTTGGGATGTAAGAGTTTCTGTTCTTGAGCCTGCGCGATAGCTCACCCACATAATGAGCTTGTTTTATCCTGGCCACTGCAGGGAGGCTTCTGAGGGAGGCTTCAGTGTTGTGTTGTCTTCCTTTCTCTCTCTCTCTCACTCTGTCTTTCTGAAAAAGTTGGCCTGGAGAGATGAAGTCCTAGTGATGAAGAGAAGAGCAGCAGCAACAACAATAAAGTACTACTTTATGACTCAAATTGATAAAATATGACATATTAAGGTACAGATGAAAAAAATATATATATAATAAGAAAGTCATCTAATCCACTTTATAAAGGAATAGGTGTGGAACAAAATATTTTTGCAAATTTTTTCGTATAAATGAAATAACATTAGACATACATAAGACTGGTGCAAGTTTATTAATATAAAATATTCAAGCATGTGAAACCAATTTAAATGAATGCTGTTTTTTTATTTAATTTTTCATTTATGAAACAGTGACTAAACCATAGGAAAAGAGGGGTACAACTTCACACAGTTCCCACCACCAGAACTCTGTATCCCATCCCCTCCCCTGATAGCTTTCCTATTCTTTAACCTTCTGGGAGTATGGACCCAAGGTCACTGTGGGATGCAGAAGGTTGAAGGTCTGGCTTCTATAGTTGCTTCCCTGCTGAACGTGGGCATTGACAGGTTGACCCATACTCCCAGCCTATCTTTCTCTTTCCCTAGTGGGCAAGGGCTTGGGGAAGCAGAGCTCCAGGACATATTGGTGGGGTTTGTCCAGGAAAGTCTGGTCAGCATCATGCTAGAACCTGGAACCTGGTGGTTGAAAAGAGAGTTAATATACAAAGCCAAACAAATTGTTGACCAATCATGGACCTAAAGGCTGGAATAGTGCAGATGAAGTGTTAGGGGCCCCTCCATTTTGTAGATAGCTAGAAGGCATATTTTAGTTATATTCCAAAGGACCTGTAGCTATACTAGTGTTTTGTTTTTGTTTATGCCTGAGCTTGAAATCTGATATTCAGGTGGATCCTAATTATTATCTGGGGAGCTCGTGTCATGGCTGGCAGAAGGACCAGAAAGCTGGATCAGGGAAGAGAATAGCTCCCAAATATGGGAAATATTGTTGACTATAAACCCCGTGGATTTGATGTGATCTGGGGCCCATATTCAGCTTAGGAGCCTTTGTGACCTCTGCATCCCTCTAGATCTGAGCTCACATTCTGTGGTCATAAGTAGGAACTTTCCAAGCTCCCCAATATCAGGACCCATCTTCCTCAGGTGTAGCATAGAATATGTTGTCCAGCCTCCCTTCAGAGGATGGAACATTCTCCACCATTGTTGATCCAAGTTAAGGGCAAGGTCCTGTGGGGGCTCACAGAGGGGTCTGTTGTGTTGTTCCTGATAGAGATGACCAGTAACAATGGAGGGAGGGATTTATTCGAGGTCTAGGCCCATCATGTCTGTTTGGGAATCTCAGGACTCTCTGAGTAGGGTCCCAGTTGATGGGGTGGCCTGATAGTGACTAAAGAGTCATCCTTAAAGTATGCCAGTGTCTTGCCCTTATTCAGCTGTTGCGGTCCTTACTTTGATGAGGTTAGCTTTGGAGTGAGAAAACTGTAATAGAAAGTAGGTGAGGAGGGTATCTAAGAGAGGGTATCCCTCTCCCCACCCCCCTACCCCGTGAAGCTGAACATCCACCCTCACCCTCAACCCAGGGTTTTTACTTTGGTGCCCTACTCCAAATTCAGTCAAATGAATGCTGTTATTATCAAGTAAATGATAAAGGAGGGAATAAATGAAAATATGAACATAGTTCCTTAACTTCAGATTTATTAGTTATTGGAGGTGTGTTGAAATTTATTAGACTAGCATTTTATTTATGGTAGCATTGATAAAAAAGGCTGTACCTCTGTGCCATTACCCAGTTACCCAAAAATCAATCTGTGAAGTAATAGAGCTGGTCCGTTGGCTTCTTTCTTTTGATCTCAATAGAAGCTGACAGTCAGAAATTAAAATGTTACTTCTCCATCTGGTTTCAAGTTCCAGAAATGATTCTGGCATAAAATTGTGCTACAGAAACATTATATCTCACTGCCATTACTATTACTGAGGTTCTGTTTTTTAATGACTTTATCTAAAAATGTAACTTTAGAGAATTCTTGTGCGTAGTACTACGGGTGCTCAACGCCAGCCTCCTAAAATGTAACTTAAAAAAAACTTTTTAAAAACTACCAACCCCTAGAGGATTACATTTTAATTTAGATTTGAACTTCAATAACACCATTTTTTTGGCAAGGCACTATTAAATGTTTTATTTTCTACTGTTCCTGTTTAAATCTGTTAAGTTGTGTGTTCTCACCATGCACAAAGATACAGATACACACACATACACACACACACACACACACACACACACACATACATCTTGTTGCCATTTTCTTAGGGTATAGTTTATTTATGCTTTCAGAATAAAGAAAAGACTAACTTTCATTCACAAATGAGCACTGAGGATTTATGTGTTTATCAATGAGAGAGTGAGAGGAGATGCTAGAGAAGCAGAGTATCCCTCTAGCATAAGTGGTACCAGGGGCAGGTAGATTGCATAATGGTTATGCAAAGAGCTTCTTATGCCTATGGCACTGAAGTCCCAGGTACAGTCCCTTGCACTACTGTAAGCCAGAGCTGGTCAGTGCTCTGGTAAACAAACAAACGAACAAACAATAAGTGGTACCAGGTGTCAAACTCCAGCACTCTAGCACTGAGCCACCTCCTGGACTGCAAAAGACTAATGATTAATATTTTGGAATTCAATTAAAAAAAAAGTTCTTTCAGTGGCTTTTTTCAGACTTGATACAATATCCATTTTTCTTGAAAAAACTCCTGCTTTTTTTAAAACCAATGACTAATGTGTGTGTTCATTCACTCAGCAAGTCAACAAACCCTTACTGAGCCTTGAGTTTTCTTTTTCTTTTGTCATGCTGAGTGCTAGAACTTCAAAGTTGAGGAAATAGCCAGGCTTTTATTATTTGTACTGAGGGTAAGGGGTGCAGTCCTGGGGTATTTGAAACCCAAGCTAGAAAGAAAATCTTTGCTCAGAATTGAGCATAAGGATCACATAATAAGGAATTTCACAACCTTTCTAACACAACTTGCATCAGGTTTGTATCATGGGTCACTCCACTGTAGTAGACAAGTACTACTTTTTGCAGCCACAGTTACTGAATTAGAATTCGAGCTGTAGACTGGTCAGCTGTGTGCCTTCAGATTAATTTGTCTGCACTTTAGTCTCCTGGTGTGTATGTAAAGTGGCAATAACTGTTGTATTTACTTTACAGTAGGAGGAAATGAGGTACTCAATACAAAGTACTTTGCCCAGTTATTACCACAATAGTGGTACTGTTACTCCTATTTCACCTAGTTGCTGCACTTTTTTGGTTTATAACAATGCGTACAGACATACACATATCATCCTATATATGGCCTAAGGAACTAGTATTGGGGATTTATGTGGAAGTTTTGTTCATCTTTTTTTTCAATTATCTTTATTTTATTTATTGGGTAGGAACAGCCAGAAATCAAGAGGAAAGGGGGTGATAGAGAAAGAGAGACACCTGCAACACTGCTTGCAAAGCTTTCTCCCTGCAGATGGGGAGCGGGGCTCAAACCTGGGTCCTTGCACATTGCAATTTGTACGCTCAACCAGGTGTGCCACCACCCAGCCACAGTTTTGTTCATTTTTATTTCTCTCAAAACTGGAACATCTGTTTAGCTCATATAATTTTCCTTTTGCCTTTGTTCCATTAAAACTTTCAGTGACACTCTCTTGGGTCTGCATTCTCTGCATTCAAGCATAGTAACACCAAGAAAGAAGGCTTAGGGAAACACAATAATGATGTGCTTGTCTGATACTAAGAAGTCATAATTTCTGACATAGACATGCATCCAGATGTATTAATGTAGTTCATTTGTAAATTTCTGTTTTGTAAGTATACAGCTAAAAGGTCGTACTGATAGACTCACTAATATAAAGCTATTAGGCCATTGTAAAAGACAAGTTAAATAGAAACTACCTAACTCAACTCATCACACATCATCTGATATGATGTACTACAGAGAGGAAAGGAAACCTGATATGATGGTGGTCACTGAAAACTAACACGCAAAGCTTTCTCTTACCCTTAGAAGGTGAGAAAGATGAGATTTATCTATGTGCTTGCTGTATCTGCCTTTGCAGAGATACCCACATCCTTTCTCAGAACTTCCTCCTTTCTCTCCTGCCAGTGTTCAGAAATTCTTCACAACAGCAAAAATAACAGTAAGCTTGTTCTTGTTATAAAAAAAAATCAAAATTTTAAAAAGATTAGCTTATATACATATACAAAGGCAAATTATTTTTAGCCTCACCATTAATTGTCTTCCGAATGCTAGCTAGGTAGGATTTTGCAGGCAGCTTTGTGCTCTATAAAAGCTTAATTAGATCTTAATTTAAGGTCACTTTAAGAAACCGTGATGAACTGAGATCATAAAACTATAGCTGGCAATGGCAGAATATGTAATTTTTTGCACTTTAAATGAATTATTTTCATTTTAGTGTCACCTAATTACTAAACTAATTCAGTGTATACTAGTTTGGCACATGAGAATGTTGTCATTTCTGAATGGTTTCTGCATTTAAATCTTATATAGGGAGTCAGTTAAGAAACTGTCTTAAGAGGGAGTCAGGCAATAGCGCAGCAGGTTAAGCGCAGGTGGCACAAAGCACCAAGGACTGGAATAAGGATCCCGGTTCGAGCCCCTGGCTTCCCACCTTCAGGGGAGTCGCTTCACAAGTGATGAAGCAGGTGTGCAGGTGTGTATCTTTCTCCTCCCCCCCTCTGTCTTCTCCTCCTCTCTTCATTTCTCTTCCTATCCAACAATAACAACATCAATAACAACAGTAGTAGCTGCAACAATAAAAAAAATCTTATATAGTTAAACAACAACAACAGAACAGAATACTGTTGGACTCCAGATTATTAAAAATCCTTCATCAGATTTCTTTTTTCTTCATAGCTTAAACTTTAAGGTAAGAAAATCATAGAAAGCAGCTCCTGTTAGAAATTTTCACAAGCCAACTTTTAGGATTGGTGTTTGGAATCAGCACATATCTTTCTACTTCCATAATATTTTCACAATTTGTATTTCTATTTTATTTGCTTAAGTATACTTTTTTCTACACCCCCCCCACAAGATTGAGGAAACATAAGCTGTAAGATTTGCATTAAAAGTACCTGAGAAGAAAAAGAGAAAAAAATCAGTGACATCAGCAGGAACTGGAATAAGACCATTACTGAAATGAATCTTAGACACCATGAGGTTATTTGTTTGTTTGCTTGTTTGTTTTAATCCTGAGTCCCCCCCCCCACCCCCCCAGCAATGATTGTGGACTCAGTCTGTTTCAAAGCATTTGGAGTCCACAGAATTAAAAAAAAGATCAATGTAGAACTGTTACTGTACTTGACACCAGGATCAGAAAGACATTTCTCCCAGAGTTTTCATGAAGAATTCTCAAAACAGTTTGTGAGACTGTTTTGAGACTTGGTGCTGTGTTTTCACCCTGGGCGAAGAGTAAGGGTGTGTCTCCTACCACTTAACACAACACCAAGTACATTTCTGTTTAGTGAATGGATACTAGAACCTCACTGGTTGAAGACTCCCCAAAGAAAACTTCACAAAACTAGGGTTGATGTACACTCCTTCCACTCCTGCCACTTTTTTCTTCCAGGGGAGAAAAAAAGCCCAATCCTTCAGTAGATTGTTTATTATTTTTTAAATTTATTGGATAGACAGAGAAATCTAGATGGGAGGGGAGAGAAAATGAAAGAGAAAGAGAGGCGTCTGCAGTTGCACTTCACCTCTTTCCCCCTGTGGGGACCAGAGGCTTGAACCTGGTTCCTTGCACACTGTAGTGTGTGCTCTTAACCAGGTGTGCTACTGCCTGGCCCCTGTAGATTTCTGTGTATGTAGGAAAAAGGAAATGACTGCTTATCTCTTAACCAGACTCATAATATTGATAGCTGGGTTATGGTCAACTTGATACTGTGCACCTCTGCCAAGTTCTTAGAATCATATTCTGTAGGTAAAAATAAAACAAGCAAAGTCATGTGATTATTGGAAAATATTAGAGATCCTGAATCATTTCAGAGAGATGTGGTTAAGTTGGTAAAATTTCATTTATGAATAAGATATAAATGACTTTTAAAAATAGATTTGATATGGGAATATAACTTGTTGTTCAAGCTCTAGTAGATAGTATAGTTATCTATTATGCATTTTTGAGCAATAGGCTTTGTTGGTGGGGACTTTTCTATAAACATTATAACCCTAAAGAATGAATATAGCATAGTGGCTTTTGGAGAAGAGTTATGGTTTGCAGCTTGATTTACCATCTTGTGAGCCGGGCTCTTTAATCTTTATAAACCTGTTTCTTCATCTGTAAAAATGTAAGATACCTTTTTTTCAGGTAAGATTGTCCAAGCATAAAGTGAGATAATATGTATAAAGCTCTAGCTTTTTGTGCCTGACACATAGTTTTACTAAAAACTATACATATATGGAGAGAAAGAGAGGTGGTTTTATTAGGCTTTATTCCTAATTTTCTTTTGATCCACACTATTCCATGTTACCTACTCTTGTCCCTTTGGGGTTGTGTTTTTGAGAAGTACTTGCTGTGAATCATTCTTTCCCCCTTTATAGTATTTTTCTTACTTATCATCAGAAAATAAATCACAGAGGAAAGAAATTACTTCACTCTTGCATTAGAGCCAGTTAGCTACAGGAAATCAGAACTGGTGAGGGAAACAAACAAAGTTGAACTTTTGGACAGAGAAGTAGTTGTGTTTTTATTTACAACAGACTGTGTATGGAATCCATACCTGTGGACCACAAATTTCCGGAGAGTGACATCTGAGGGATCTGCTGATGTGTTGCCAAAATAAAATAAAATAAAGAAGAAAAGTGTGGGCTGGGATGGGGTGGGGGCGGGAAGATCTTACATACATTGCAGTGAACCGATCAGTTTCATGCCTGTACATTCCAAAATGAAGAGTGTGCCTGTTTTTCTCAGCATGAACTTCTGGGTTCCAAATACAGTTGCCCTGCAGCTGTTTTACAGGCTTTTTTTTTTTTGCCTTTTTAAATTGCTCATTAATATTGGGAATTAAAAAAGGGAGAGTGTAGCCGAGTCCCGGCAGTAGAGCCCCAGCAACATGAGTAAAGGCTCACGTTTTTCTCTCATGACCTCACAGTGGCAGTGGCTGTGCAGCTTAACCCAGAGTGCACCTGGAATCCATTGGATTCAATGAAGTAAATCCAGTGGACCGGCAGAAACTAATACAGGGCTCTCAGAAGACATAACTCCCAATTCCCCTGGCTAATTCTTATTCATTTTTGTTATTTTTTTAAAGGTTTATTTTATTTTTATTTATTTATTTTAAAATATTTATTCCCTTTTGCTGCCCTTGTTGTTTTATTGTTGTAGTTATTATTGATGTTGCTGTTGTTGGATAGGACAGAGAGAAATGGAGAGAGGAGAGGAAGACGGGGAGAGAAAGATAGACACCTGCAGACCCGCTTCACCACCTGTGAAGCGACTTCCCTGTGGGTGGGGAGCCAGGGCTCAAACTGGGATCCTTATGCCAGTCCTTGCGCTTGGCGCCATGTGTGCTTAACCTGCTGAACTACCGCCCGACTCCCTCATCTTTGTTATTTTTACCCATTTCCCTTGCCTCCTTTCTCCCTGTTTAGTGAACAAATGTGTGACATAGCGTTACACTTGACTTCCATTGGTGAAATGGAACTTAATATATCACACATACACACACTGATTTATAGTGATGCAACAGCTGAGACTTAACCTATGTTGTAATATATATTCGATGAAATATATATCATTTAACACAGTTTGTGGAATTCTATGAGATATACACTATTCTAATGAAATGTTACTTTAATAAAAAATGGTGACTAAAGCCAGTCACATTCTGCTTCAGATGCTTGGTAATGAGAGACCAAAATCAGTACTGCAGAGCTTCTTGCAATGGTCATTCTTTAAATATTTACAGAAATGAGGAGGCCAGGTAGTGGCATACCGAGTGGAGTGCACACATTCATGTGCAAGGACCTGGTTCAAATCTCAGGTTCCCACTTGCAGGGGGAAGCTTTACAAGCACTGAAGCAGATGTCTACAGATGTCTCTCTCTGTCTCTCCTCAGTCTCCCCCTTTCCTCTCAATTCCTCTCTATATGAAAATAACTAAAATAATGAAAATAATAAAAATATAATACAGAAATTCATATTAGAAATCTGACCGTTGGGAATGACCTCCCCTCCAGCCCACCCCACTCTTTTTTTTTTTTTTTTGCCTCTAGGGTTATTGCTGTGGCTTGGTGCTGACACTGTGAATCCACTGCTCCTGGCAGCCATTTTTTCCATTTTATTGGGTACGACAGAGAGAAATTGAGAGAGGAGGGGGAGGTAGAGAGGGAGAGTGAAAGAGAGACACCTGCAAATCTGCTTTGCCACTTATGAAGTGTCCCCCCTGCAGGTGGGGAGCTGGGGACTTGAACCTGTATCTCTGCACACATCCTTGTGCTTAACACCACCACCCCACCTGGGCAATCCCCTTCTTGAATATTATTTAATAAGTGGGTTGTTGCCAGCGTTACTCATATTAAAGACCCTAGGCCAGCATGATGGTCCGATGCTATATAACAGAAAAAAAAAAGCATGTGAAATCAGAAGTGCAGGTTGATTGAACATTGCACTTAGAATGTGATTGTTCAGGGGTGGGCAGTAGTGCACTGTATTAATTAAGCACACATAATACAAAGTGCAAGAACCTCGAAAGGATCCTGGTTCGAGCCCCTCACTCCCCACCTGCAGAGGGGTTGCTTCACAAGCACTGAAGCAGGTCTGCAGGTGTCTATATCTCTCTCCTCCTCCTCTCTCAATTTCTCTCTGTCCTATACAATAAAATGGAAAAAAAAAAACAACAAAAACCTGTCCTCCGGGACTCATAGTGTTAGCACCAAACCCCAGCAATAACCCTGGAGGCAAAAAAAAAAAAAAGTGTGTAAGCTAGTTTCCATGTAATTCAAATACAAGTAAGGAAATATTAGTTTTAGCAATGCTTCTTCCTAACTTTGTGTTTCAGATATTTTACAACAGCTATAATCATACATGATTAAGAGGAAATTCAAAGTTAGTTTTCTTTGTGGGATATGTTGTCTGACTCCAAGACTCAGTATTTTGGTAGGACGTTTGTTCACCGTTGATGAGGGTCTTGCTTTTTCCCCCACCTCTCATCTCTTCAGTAGTTTTGTGTTGCCAGGTTAAATGTAACGTGGACTTTCTGCATTGCCAGAGGGAGCTATGCTTATTCGAGCCAGAGGAATGCTTTTTCCCTGACTTGATGGATTAGTGCCTCTAACCCCATAGACAAAAGACAAGTTCTAACATAGGACAAATTAAGTTCCATATGGTCTTTACAATCTGGCTCTCAAATTTTTCTAGGATTAAGACCTTGCCAAATATAATGCTTGAATTCTTTGCCCATATCTTGAGGGGTAATGTTAGCTAGTAAGTGTTGCGTGTGTGTCCATACTTTTCTCAGTGATGCCTCACAGTTTTTTTCTTAGTTTGGCTTTCATAACAGTTCTGACACCACTTATTTAAATAAAAAAAAAGGAATTTTGCTAGCAGTAAAGTCTTCATTAGTGACATATAGTTCTATGTAACTACTGGAGACATGCACATGCGTGCACTGAAAGTATGCGTCAGATGCTGTTTTAAACCTGAGTAATTCATTTTCTTCACTTACCTTCAGAATTGCTTGCTACTTATTATTATTGTTGTTATTATTACTATTGACATATGGGTTATTGCTGGGACCCAGTGCCTGCACCACTCCTCTGTCCCTCTGGCCATTTTGTCTTCCTTTTTGCTAGAAGGTGAGAGGCAGAGAGAGGGAGGCAGACTGAAGGGGACATGCCTGCATTCACTGGTCCACCATTCATCATGAATCGTCTTCCCTTGCAGTTGGGGACCAGGAGCTGCAACCTAGGTGTCCATGTATGTTCGGCTTGGTGAGCCACCACCCAGTCCCCCAGGACTGTTTTTATTTTAATTGATTTATTTAAAAATTCATTTACTCACTCATATGAGGTTAAGAAAAGTTTTACTTAAGAGAGAAAAGCCAGAGAGAGAGAGAAGAGAGAGAAGATTCATTGCGGGGCCTGGGAGGTGGCCCACTGGGTTAAGGGTCCCAGTTCAAGCCCCCAGCTCCCCATCTGCAGGTCTCTCTCTCTCTCCCCTCCCCCTTGATTTCTCCCTGTTCTAGCCAAAGAAAAAGAAAAAGAAAAATGGCCACCAAGAACAGTGGATTTGTGGTGTTGGCATTGAGCCCCAGTGATGGCCTTGGAGGCAAAAAAGAGAGAGAGAGAGAGAGAGTCAGAGAGACAGAGAGACAGAGACAGGGAGATTGCTTGAGAAGCCAGCTTATTACTCTGAAAATTGTGGTACTTTGGCCTTGAACTGAAAGCTGTAGGCATGCAAGTCCTGCCTTCTATCAGCTGAACTATTGCCCTGGGACTAGAATAACTACTCACTTTTTCTTCTCCTTCTTCTAGAACCATTAAGGGACTGTGATTTATCCATGTTTAAAAATGTCAGTGTGTCTGTCTCAGCTTCCTTTTCACCCCCCACCCCCAGTCAATATGCTGGTTTATAGCAGCAAGCAGCTAGTCAGGCCAGATCACTTATCCCATGTAAACCACTGGTTTAGAAAGCTCTCTGTGTGGGATGGCTTGGAGGAGAAGAGTGGGGGGTGGGGAGGAACTAGGCAGAAGCTTATGATATTAGCCTAGAAAGGAAATAAAGACCACAATTAAGATAGTGAGGATAAAAAGAAGAAGGAATAATTGTGTGATATTTAGTACAGACTCTCTACTCAGATATTAATTGGACGTGGGCCATTGTTTCTCAAAGTGATTTTTTTTTCACAGGAATTTTCTCCTCCTCCTCTTTCTCCTCCTCCTCTTCCTCCTCCCTTTTTTTTTTTTTTTTTTTTTTTTTTTTTTTTTTTTTTTTTTTGCCACCAGGGTTATTACTGGGGCTTGGTGCCGGCACTACAAATCCTCTGCTCCTGGAGGTCATTTTTTTCCTTTTTTTTTTTTTTTCCTTCCTTCCCTAGGATAGGACAGAGAGGAATTGAGAGGAGGGGAAGATAGAGAGGAAAGATAGACACCTGCAGACCTGCTTCAGCACTTGTAAAGCGACCCCCTGCAGCTGGGGGTTTGAACAGGGATCCTTGCACAGGTCCCTAGTGCTTCGTATAGTGTGTCCTTAACCCAGTATGCTACCGCTGGGCCCCCTTATTAATGCTTTTTATTTATTAAGAAAATTATGTTGTTTTCACAAGACTTGTCTCAGTATAGTTTTCCATCCTCTCAGAAAAACTTTGCATTCACCCCTCCCCCACTATCTGTAGATATTAAAAGAAAAATGATTCCTGGGCTTTGCCAAGTTTAGTACATCACTGTCTAATAAGTGGATGAAACTACCCTTTATTTTTCCCTTTATGATTTTTTTAGATAGGTAGACAGCATTATAGCCCTGAAGTTTCCTTCAGTGCAGTGGGGGATAGGTTTGAACACGGGTCCATGGTTACTATTCAAGAGAACCTTTTCGCCAGCCCTCAAAAAACCTGCCCTGTAAACAAGTCCCTGCCAATTCTGAGACTCACTAAAAGTTAAATAATAAAGAAATGTAATAATACAGGAAAGAGTGGCCAGTGAGTTGTACCTGATTTGTCTTGGGTGAAATAGTGATGCACAGGGAATATAGGGAAAACTGGTTCACTTTTCACATGTCTTTATGTGTTGCTCTTTCTTTCTTTCTTTCTTTCTTTCTTTCTTTCTTTCTTTCTTTCTTTCTTTCTTTCTTTCTTTCTTCTTCTTCTTCTTTTTTTTTTTGCCTCCAGGGTTATCACTGGGGCTCAGTGCCTGCACTACAAATCCACTGCTCCCGAAGACTATTTTTTCCCTTTTGTTGCCCTTGTTATTTATCATTGTTATTGATAGGACAGAGAGAAATGGAGAGAGGAGGGAAGACAGAGAGGGGGAGAGAAAGATAGACACCTGCAGACCTGCTTCACTGCCCGCCTGGCCCCTGCTGTTTTTTATATTCATTCACTTGTTCTGCTTTGTAGTTACTACCAACTGTGTGGGCAGATGAATTGCATAGTCTTCTGCTCCTATTGTCATTACCACTTGTATGTATTTATTTGTGTTCACAACTCTGCCCTGAGCATAGGAGATTACAGTTAAGTCATGAACTGGCCTTTCTATGTACTTGGATCCCAGTATCACTTCTTTTCTTCTTTCTTTCCCGCTAATACCCATCTGACCAGTTTTATTTCTCCTTCCTCTGTAACATTTTCTTTAGCTGCTCATTTCTCTCAGTGCCCATCATTATTTTTTAAATGACTCATTGAGTCAAATGTGGCCATGCAGACAATAACAAATTGCCATGAACGGATGATCTTGTTTTGATTGAGTCTAAGCTTGCCAAGTACAGATGTCCTGATCTGTGTATAACTTAGAATCTGACTTAGGGCCTTGTGCATTGTGAGTACTCATATTTCTCTGGCCTCATTTTTCCCTGTGAAGATCTGACTGTTGTCAGCCCCCAACCATGGAGATAACAGACCTTCGACCCACTTGGAAGCTGGCAGGAGTATGTCAGCATTTGGCATCTCAGTATGGTTTACCGGAGAGACTCAGATTACCTGCTCTTGGAAGTGCTTCTTCCGCACCTGTCTCCTCCTTAACGAGTTGGCTTTTAGCTTCTCATCTTAACTTGCATGTCATGTTAGGGGGTACTCGCTATGAGGTCACTTCAACAGAATTTTTTTTTTATTCATTTTAAGGTCACCTTCTTCAGTCTGAAATATAGCAGTGATGTGAGGTAATATGAATTATAGTTCATTATAACTAAGAGTAAGTGCTCTGAATGCATTTATGAACCGTGTGAGTGGGAGTATGGTGTTTTTTTGGGGGGGGGCTTCTCTGTAGTTCAGATTTCTCATCTGTAATTTGGTGACAAACGTACTTAATAAGTGTCTAAAGGTTTCCGTGAGCTAACAGTCCTACCAGACCTGAGGTGTGAGCTATGGTTATTTATCCTTAACTACTAAGCTTTTTAGTGTGTTCTAAATTGATGGCAACAGAAACAGTTTTCATTTATAATAAATGCATGCACACATTCATTTTATGTAAGTTTATTGTATGCTTAACTTTGGACTAGATGTGGAAGTTACGAGGGACTCACAAATTTGAAAGCAAATCACACACCTTGCCCAGAGTTCTGTGCCTTCTATAGAGGATATAAACGAATAGGTAATATTATTGTAGATGATAAGTGATGGTGCTGGGAAAGTATAAGTAATAGGAAGACAGAGGGGTACCTGCCCTGACAGGTACACTGGGACTCGATTTACAGCGTTTTCTAGCTCTTTCTACTGGGACTGAAAAGGACAGGATAGGCATCAACTAAGTGATGAAAATGTGTCTTTATTGTTCTGAGAAGAAGTAATTATTCAAAGCCTATGAAGTAGGAAGGAAGAGTACTTTTAAGGAATTGAATTTTTAAAAAAATTTTTCTTTATTTATAAAATGGAAACACTGACAAGACCATAGGATAAGAAGGGTACAGGGGTATCCTCTCCCCTGATATCTTTCCTATTCTTTATCCCTCTGGGAGTACGGACCCAGGATCATTATGGGGTGCAGAAGGTGGAAAGTCTGGCCTCTATAATTGCTTCCCTGCTGAACATGGGCATTGACAGGTCGATCCATACTCCCAGCCTGTCTCTCTCTTTCCCTAGTGGGGCAGGGCTCTGAGGAAGCCAAGCTCCAGGACACACTGGTAGGGTCATCTGTCCAGGGAAGTCTGGTTGGCATCATGGTAGCATCTGGAACCTTTGGCTGAAAAAGAGTTAACATATAAAGCCATACAAATTGTTGATTAATCATGAACCTAAAGTCTGGGATATTGCTGATGAAAATTTGGGGTCTCCGTTTGGAAATTTTTAAAGTAGGGAGAAGATTAGCAGCTTGGAGACATTAAGCACTAGATGCTGTAGGGTCTTGTCTGTCATCTGAAGGAGCTTGGACTTTCTAGGCTGTGTGAGGCCACTGAAAGTTTCTTTATATTTCATTTAGTGTACACCTCTGCAAGTATAGTCTTGTTTATTTAGTTTTCTTTGTTGGGAGGATTAATGGTTTACAGTTGACAATAAAATACAGCAGTTGGTACATGTGTAACATGTCTCAGTTTTCCACATAACAATCTAGCCCCCCCAGCCCCAGGTACTCCTCTGCCATCATGTTCTGGGACCTGAACACGCTCCCACCCCCACCTCCCAGAGCCCTTTACTTTGGTGTAATACACCAACTCCAGTTCAAGTTCTGCTGTGTGTTTTCCATTCTGTTCTTATTTTTCAATTTCTATGAGTGAGATCATCCCATATTCACCCTTATGATTCTGACTTATCTCACTTACCATGATTCCTTCAAGTTCCATCCAAGATGAGGTAAAGAAAGTGAATTCACCACTTTATTTTAAGTGTCTATTAAATCTTTTTTATGCTATTCACCTATTCATTTTCCTTATATTGTGTTGTCAGAAAAGTCATGACACATTTTTTCTATGTTTTTTTAAAATTTGTTTATTTATTCATTCATTTTTACTGCGGACTGCTCAGCCCTGGTTTATGGTGGCATGAAACTTCAGTGCCTCAAGGTATGAAAGTCTCTTTGCATAGCCATTATGCTGTCTACCTCCCCCCCCAATTTTTCTATGAAAAAAATGCATCATGAATTTTCTGGCAACCTAATAATTTATCTATGGAAGAACCTGGGTACTTTGACCTTCACAGCTTCCCGCAGTCTGAATGATGTCGAACATATATTCGAGGTATAGCTCAGTGAGGTTTCATCCTAGATATTCTTGCAAGCTGAAGGCTAGGTGCTAAAGCTAGGCCCAGTTCTATTCTGATCACTGACACACTAGACCTAGGTCCAGTTCTATTTTGATCACTGACACACTAAAGCTAGGTCCAATTCTATTACTGACACATGAGAGCTAGGTCCAGTTCTATTTTGATCACTGACACAAAGATAAATGATGGCTGTTGTCTCACAAGAAAACCTAAAAGGGCTGCTGGTTTTTTCATGTGGCAGGCTGCATTTTAGAAAGAATCTCTTGACACATGTGAAATGGAGTTTGCAGAGGTTAAGTTGAAAAGACTAGTAAGGCCCTTTTGTGTTTATCCAGAAGGTAAGGCCTTTTGTGTTTAACCAGAGAGCTTGTGATGGGAGCTTCTGAGAATGGAATGAAATGAGGGCTTCCAGAAAGATTTAAGAATTATAATTCATAAGACTGGGCAAAGGTATTTTTAGGACAAAGAATTTGAACAAGCGGGGGCCAGCGGCAGCAGGATAAGCACACATGGCATAAAGCATAGTACTGGCTTAAGGATCCTGGTTCGAGCCCCCGGCTCCCCACCTGCAGAGGGATGGTCACTTCACAAGTGGTAAAGCAGGTCTGCAGGTCTGTCTTTCTCTCCCTCTCTCTGTCTTCCTCTTCTCTCTCCATTTCTCTCTGTACTGTCCAGCAACGAAGACAGCAATAACAATAATAATACCAACAATGATAAACAACAAGGGCAACAAAAGGGAAAAAATGGCTGCCAGGAGCAGTGAATTCATAGTGCAGGCATCGAGGCCCAGCAATAACACTGGAGGCAAAAAAAAGTAAAAAAAAAAAAAAGAGAGAGTTTGAACAAGTGACTTCTTTATGACACTCTGAAAGATGGATGGGGCCTTTCAGTAAGAATATAACAGCTGGAATTATAGGTGAATGCTAATAAAAGGTCTACTTTAGAGATACTGAGTTTGAATTGCTTGTGGAGCCAAGAAGAGGTACCAGTTTAACATTCCTCAAGCTATTTTTACCTAATTCCTGATTGCTGAGACTATATTGTGATTTACCAAAAAAAAAAAAAAAAAAAAAAGTCAGAAAAATTTTATCCAATATAGAACTTACTTTCAGGTACAAATGCATAGTTCTTGTTGATGACTGAAAGATGTGTTCAGAGAAGTTGATATTCAGTGAAAGTGTGCCTGTCACATTAGGTAAATCGCTTGCAACCAGCAGAATGAAGAGGCAAGGCACTAGTAAAGCACTCTAGTCACTTGGATGTCCACAAATAGCTTTGAAGAGTGGTAGCCAAACTGAGACCTTGTGCAGGCTGTGCCCCAGAAGGAAACTGTCAACTTGAGTGAACTGGGCTGCTTCCTCTGAAGTCCAGAGAGGGGAGAAGGGGGGACTCTTGATGAAATATGGATAGAGATTTGGACTTAACAACAAATTAATGAACAATTTTGAGTGCATGTCTATGATTCATTCACAGCAAGTCACTATTGCAAAAAGAAAAATTGGGGAAAGGAAGAGATAATAAATTCAATCACATTAACAAAAACTTTGTTAACATTAATATTTTCCCACCCAGAGTTTTTGGCTATGAGAAACAACGTTGAGTTTGCTCTTTTACATTTTTTTCTCTTCTTTTCTCTCTCTCTCTCTCTCTTTCCCTCCCTCTCTCTCTCTCCCTCTCTATTCTTTTGATTTGTTTTGTTTTTATTGCCACCAGAGTTACTGCTGAGGCTCATCAGTACCGGCAGTTTGACTCCTCTGCTTCTGGTGGTCATTTTTTTCTTTTTTCTTTTTCTTTCTACTTTATTTTTATTTGACAGGACAGAGAGAAATTGAGAGGGAAAGGGAGACAGAGAGGGAGACAGAGAGAAAGACAGACACCTGTAGACCTACTTTTCTGCTTGTGAAGTATGTTCCCTGCAGGTGGGGAGCCGGGGCTAGAACCTGGATCTTTGTGCATGATGATAATGGCATTCAGCTGAGTGCACCACCACCTGGTCCCACCCCTTTTTTTCTGGACAGCTTGCTGAAAAGAGAAAGATTTTAAAGTATTACTAAAGCCTTTTTCAATACTTTTTCTTCTTTGTTTTGAATTAGTACCTCACACATGTATGATCTCACCACTCCGGCACTGACTGGAGTTTCCCTGATGATTATTGATTTGAATGACTTCTCATTTTATTTGTATGTCATCTTTGGAAAAATAACTATTCAGATTATCTCCCATTTTTCAGTCGGGTTATTTTTTGGCTTTTGAGTTGCTTGAGTTCTTTGTATATTTTGGAAATTATTCCATTATTGGGTATATGAGTTGTGAATGTCTCCTAGTCCATAGGTTATCTTTTTATTTTCAAATAAACAAGCAACTTTCAGATCTAAAGAATTTAGCAAAGGGAGAACTCAGACCAAAGTTTGTGAGAAGGAAATTAAGATGGGAATAAACTAAATCAAGACTAAGAAAACAATAGAATAAATCAACAAAAGTATAAGTTGGGTTTTTGAAAAAATAAACAAAATTGGGAGTCGGGCAGTAGTGCAGTGGGTTAAGCGCATGTGGTGCAAAGCACAAGGACTGGCAAGGATCCCGGTTCGAGCCCCCGGCTCCCCACCTTCAGGGGAGTTGCTTCATAGGTGGTTAAGCAGGTCTGCAGGTGTCTATCTTTCTCTCCCCCTCTCTATCTTCCCCTCCTCTCTCCATTTCTCTCTGTCCTTTAAAATAAATAAATAAATAAAATAAACAAAATTGAAAAGCTTTTACCTAGACTAAAAATAGAGACATTCAAAATGGGATGATGGAGACGTTATAAGTAATAATATAGAAATATAAATGATCACTAGCAATTACAATGTTCAAGTATAAGATACTAAAAATGTAAACCAACAAATTAGATTAATGAGTACATTTCTAGAAATCAGTAACATACCAAGAATAATTATAAAGAGATAACCTAAACAGTCTAATTAACTACATAGATATTTAATTAGTAATCAAATACTCCAAGCAAATGAAAGTTGAAGACTAGGTGTCTTTGTTGGTGAATTCTGTCAAGCATTACAAAAAAAAAAAGTAAAAAACAAGTTCTCAAATTCTTCCACAAGCAAGAAGACGGGGGCTGGGTGGTGGCACACCCAGTTAAGCACAAGTATCACCATGCATAAGGACCCAGGTTCGAGCCTCCGCTTCCCAATTGCAGGGGGAAACGCTTCATGAGCGGTGAAGCAGGTCTGCAGGTGTCTTTCTTTCTCCACCCTTCTCTATCTCCCTCCCCTCTCTATTTCTCTCTGTTCTGTTACATAAAAAAAAAAAGTAGAAAGAAAGAAAGAAAAGTGGAAAAACTGTCTGCCAGGGTCTGTAGATTCATAAGTGCTGGCATTGAGCCCTAGCGATAACCCTGGAGGAAGAAGAAAAAGAGAAAGAAAGAAAGAGAAAAAGAGAAAGAAAAGAAAAGAACACTTCCTAACTCTTTTTATGATAGCCAGCACTACCTTGATAGCAAAGCCAGTTAAAGACACTACAAGAAAAGAAAATTATAGGCTGATATCTCAGGTGAACATAGATCCAGAAATCTTCAACAAAATAATGGCATATTCAAGTAGGATTTATGGCAGAAATGCTCAGCATGGAATCCAATAAATGTGATATACCACATCCATAAAATAATGGGTAAAATGATATAATCATCTCTGTCAAAATTCCAGTGGCATTTTTCACAGTAATAGAAATTCTCAAATTTGAATGAAACTACAGAAGATTACAGTCAAAACAATTTTGAGAAATAAGGCCAAAACCCCACTTCTTGATTTCAAACAATGTTATAGAGCTGTCGTTAACAAAACAGCTTGATTGGCATATTATTGTGTATATGCGATTTTTTTCCTTAATTTTCCTCTATAATTGGTTTCTAGTTTTACACTATTGTGATGGAAAAAGATGCTGTGACATAAGTCTTTTAAAAATATTTTAAGGTCGGGAGTTGGGCGGTAGAGCAGCGGGTTACACGCGCAGGTGGCGCTAAGCGCAATGACCTGCATAAAGATCTTGGTTCAAGCCCCCGGCTCCCCACCTGCAGGGGCGTCACTTCACAAGCAGTGAAACAGGTCTGCAGGTGTCTGTCTTTCTCTCCCCCTCTCTTGTCTTCCCTTCCTCTCTCCATTTCTCTCTGTCCTAACCAACAACAACAACACCAGTAATAACTACAACGATAAAACAGCAAGGGCAACAAAAGGAAATAAAGAAAAAATTAAAAAATTAAAAAAATATATATTTTAAGGTCAACTTTGTGTGTGTGTGTGTAAAACCTGAGAGAGAGAGAGAGAGAGAGAGAAAGGAGAAAGAGAGACTAAGAAGGCTAGACCAAGGTACTGCCCGCTATTTATATGACGCTCGGTATATACATATATATATTCCCTTTTGTTGCCCTTTTTTTCTTTATTGTTGTTGTAGTTATTATTGTTGTTGTTACTGATATTGTCATTGTTGGCTAGGACAGAGAGAAGTGGAGAGGGGAGGGGAAGACAGGGAGAGAGAAAGATAGACTGCAGACCTGCTTCACTGCCTGTTAAGCGACCCTCCCCCTGCAGGTGGGGAGGTTCCAGCTGGGATCCTTACTCCAGTCCTTCGCTTTGCACCACGTGTGCTTAACCCTCTGTGCTACCCTGCAGGACCCCAGACGCTGTTTTTAACCTAAGGCCTTGTGAAAGCAGTGCAAGTCTGCCTGGACCAATTTCAGTCTCTTAATTTACTAAGACTTGTGTGACATCTACACTGGAGAATGTTTTCCATGGCCTTGAGAAGAATGCTCTGTTGCTGTTGTGTGAAATATTCTGTATTATGTCATTTTTGTCTACTGTATAGTTTAATTCCAGTGTTTTCATGTTGCATTTCCATATTCCATTTTCTGTCTAGGTGATCTATTTGTTGTTGAAAGTGGGGCACTGAAGTCTCATACTATTACTATACTGCCGTGTATTTCTCCTGTCAGCTCTGTTAATATTTGCCTTACATTTTAGGTGCTATTATGTTGGCGTCATAAATATTTACCAGTGTTATGCCCTGTTGTTGAATTGACCCACTCATTGTTTTCATCTTCTTTGTCTCTCATACTCTGGTTTAAAATCTGTGTTCTATTTGCATTTAACATCTTTCTCCATCCCTTCACTTTCAGCTTTTGTGTCATTGGAGATGAAGTTTGTCTTACAGCAGCATGTATATGGTTATTTCGACAAACCATTCAGCCTTTCTGAATGTTTTATGAGGAGAGAATTAAATCCACTCACACTTGAAGTAATTGTTTATAGGAATAGATTCCCTCCCCACCACCAGATTTATTTATTACTGGAGCTTGTTGCCTGTATGACTCCACTGTTCCTGGTGACTTTTTTAAATAGAGGGTAAGAGATGGGAGCCGGGTGGTGGCACACCTGGTTAAGCACACGTGTCGCCATGTGCAAGAATCTGGGTTTAAGCCCCCACTCCCTACCTGCAGGGGGAAGGCTTCAGATTCAGTGAAGCAGGTCAGCAGGTGTCTGCCTTTCGGTCTCCCTCTCTATATCTTTCTCCTCTCTCAGTTTCTCTGTGTCCTACCCAATTAAAACGAAAATGGAGGATGAAAGACAGACAAAAGAGTAGGGAAGGGCAAGGGAGAGAGAAACAGCACACGAGAGACACCTGCAGCACTACTTTACCACTTGTGAAGCTTTCCTCCTGCAGATGGCTACCTGGGGCTTGAACATATGTCCTCCTGCATGGTAACAGCACACTCTGTCAGGTGAGCCAGCACCCAGCACTATAGTAAAAGACTATTCATTGCTATTTTATTTGTGTTCTGATTATTTTGCCATTCTTTTTTTTTCCTCCCCTGCACTTTTTATTCTCATTTGTTGATCTGTAGAAATAGGCTTTGATTCCTGTTTCTTTACATTTTGTGTATCTGCTTTTGGCTGTTCTTTGTGATTATTATGTTCCTTACGTAAAATACCTTACAATGGTTTTTGTTATTACTTTTTTAATTTTCCAAATAGAGACACAGTGGGAGGGAGAGAGAGAAAGAGAGAGAGAGAGAGAGACAGACCATAGCACTGAAGTTCCCTTCAAGCTCAAACGTGGGTGGCACACAGGGCAAAGCAGCTTATCGCAGTATTATTTTATTTCTATTTTTTCTCCTTGGGTAGTTTATACATTCTTTTAAATTTTTTCTTCTTTTTCTATAGACTCCCATATATTAAACTTTCATAGTTAAACAAACATGAAGAGATTTTTGTCATAAGAATTGCTACTGAAAAACTATGACAGCATTTTAAAACTGTAATTTCCAATGCACAAAAAGCTCTGTATTTTTACTCTTTCCTCAACACACTTGTTTTTTTGCCTCCAGGGTTAGTGCTGGGGCTTGGTGCCTGCCCTACGAATCCACTGCTCCTGGAGGCTATTTTTTCCCTTTTGTTGCCCTTGTTGTTCATCCTGTCAGTTGCCAGTGTCATGATTGAACTGGATCTTGTGATTCTCCTGACTATAAGATGCCCTTTAGCAATAACCATCAGAAAAAATTTGCAAAGATGTATAACTTTCTTCCCTTCCTCCTCCTCCTCCTCCTCCTCCTCCTCCTCCTCCTCTTCTTCTTCTTCTTCTTCTTCTTCTATTTTTTATTATTTAGGGCAGAGAGAAATTAAGAGGGGAGGGGGAAATAGAAAGGAAAAGAGAGAGAGAGGGGAGAGAGAGACCTGCAGACCTGCTTCACTGCTCTTATGAAGCAGACCCCCTGTAGGTGGAGAGTGGAGGCTTGAACCCCAGTCCTTGAGCTTTCTAATATGTGCACTTAACCGGGTGCACCACCTTCTGGCCTCAAGATGCATAACTTTTAAGATCTGGAAATGACAAAGTACACCTGTGCCATTATAGTAAGTTTAAGGGTAGGAAAAAAAGAGTGAAAGGTAATGAACAGGTCACTAGGACTGAGTTTCTACTTCTGTTGAAATTAAAAATGGGACTGTGTGGTTTTAAGATCTTATTCTTTAATGTTGAATTTAAAAAACAAGGGGCCAGGTGGTGGTACACCTGGTTAAGTGCACACACTACAGTGCACAAGGACCCGGGGTCAAGCCCCTAGTCCCACCTGCAGGAGGAAAGCTTCATGAGTGGTAAAGCAGGGCTGCAGATGTCTCTCTGTCTCTTCCCCTTCCTATCTGTCCCTCCCCTCTCAATTTCTGTCTCTGTAAAATAATAATGATGATGATGATGATGATGATGATGATGATGATGATGATGATAAAGCAAGAGCAGGACTTGTAAGTATAGGGAGAAAAGGAAAAAAGACCAATAACCGGAATGGTCAGTTACTGAGATAAACTAAGATCTCTAAAAGCAGAGGCACCTCTGTGAGTGAAGATAGCCTGGCTTTTTATCTAGCAGTTGTGAGCATTGTGTGTATTCAAGATAGCCCTCTTTGCAGTGCATAACCCTTTGAGGTGGATACCTGGGCATTCAAAGAGAAAGTCACCTACTAGGAACAGAAAGCAGGACCATGGGGGGGGGGCAAGTATATATAAATGTAGGTATAGTTATAGAAATAATAGCTAGCCCGTATCAGTGATCTTGGGAGAACTAATGCAGTTTCCAATGGAGGGGATGGAGACATAGACCTCTGATGGTGGGAACAGTGCAGAATTATACTGTTATTATCTTATAATTTTGTAAATCAATATGAATTCACTAATAAAAAATAAATTATTAAAAGAGAGAGAGAGAAAGTCAGGCACTTACACTATAGAAAGAGAAAAATGCAGTGGTTAGAACTAACACTACATAACATGTTTAATATTTTTGTGTTACTAACTAGCATCCTGTCGTTTTAGCTTGAAGGACTCCCTACCAAACATTCCTTGTTAAATTAATCTAGTAATGATGAACTCCTTCAGCTCTTGTTAACTGGGGAAAAAAATCATCTTTTTCCCTGGGTTGATAACTTATTTATTTCCTGAAGATGTCTTAATATATATGGAGTTCTGGGGGTTGGAACTGTGTGGAAGTGTACCCCTCTTATCTATATAGTCTTGTCAATATTTCCATTTTATAATTTTTTTTTTTTTTAATCAGAGCACTGCTCAGCTCTGCCTTCTAGTGATGCAGAAAACTGACCCTGGGAGTTTGGAGGCCCGAGTATGAGACTCTCTTCGAATAACCATTATGCTAGCTACCCGGCTACTCCCACTCCTAGTTCTAGGTAGTTTTAAGTCAACTTTAAATGAGACACTGCTATTTGCTAGCCCTCCCCCTCAAACAGCAGAACTCAGTTAAAATAATCTTTTTGTTTTGAGATGTGTAGTTTTATAAACATAAAAATATTTACTTAGTAAATTTGCCAAGTAGAAGATGTACGTTTATAACACTGGTTTGACACTAGAGGTTATTTTTTTATATTTATTTATTTTCTGTTTTGTTGCCCTTGTTGTTTTATTGTTGTTGTAGTTACTCTTATTATTGATGTAGTTGTTAGAACAGAGAGAAATGGAGAGAGAGGAGGGGAACACAGAGAGGTGGAGTGAAAGATAGACACCTGCAGACCTGCTTCACCGCCTGTGAGGAGACTCCCCTGCAGGTGGGGAGCCGGGGGTTCAAACCGGGACCCTTCTGCTGGTCCTTGTGCTTCTCGCCACGTGCGCTTAACCCACTGCGCTACTGCCCAACAGCCTACACTAGAGATTATTAAACCACATTTAAGAGAAAACAAGTTTTAAAAAGAATAATGAATTTAAACGTAGAGCACAGCAATCAGCTCTTAATTTTCTTTTCTCTCTCTTTTTTTTTTTAACCAGAGCACTGACCAGCTTTGGCTTACAGAGGTGCAGGGAATTGAACCTGGGACTTCGGGGCCTCAGGCATGACAGTCTCTTTGCATAACCATTATGCTATCTACCTCCTGCCCAGAAATCCTCAAGTATAAGCTTCACAGAGTATAGCAGCAAGGGCTTCACAATTGCCGGCAACACTGCTGCTGCTTCTCCAGTTCACTAGCACACTTCTGCTTACAGTGTATACCTGGTCACACCAACGAAAGGTGCCAAATAAGGGCAACTTGATTTTTAAATGCAATTTAAAAATGTACCAGAGTAATGCCTGGTCCTTTCTCTCTCTCCTTCTATCTTTCTCATTAATAATTTAAAAAAATAAAATAAATGAAATCTTTTTTTTCTCTCAGAAATCCATCTTTACAGTGCCCTGTGAAGAGTTGTATAAATACCAAATTAGAATAGAGTCTGAAAAACTGACTGATCTGGTTTATTTCATATCAGAATTTTAAAAAATTTTATTTTATTTATTTATTATTGGATAGAGACAGAGAGACATTGAGAGGGGAGGAGGAGACAGAGAGGGAAAGAGACAGAGAGACATCTGCAACCCTATATCACCACTCATGAAGTTTTCCCCCTGCAGGTGGGGACCAGGGGCTTGAACCTGGGTCTTTGTGCACTGTAGTGTGTGTGTTTAACCAGATGCGCCACTGCCTGGCCCCCTAAATAAAATCTTTAAAAAAAGGTGGCCCAGAAGAGTGAACGCATATATGTGACACCCCTGCTGTGTAGAACAAACATAGGCTTAGCTATACCATGGATTAAATCATGACCTCCAAAATATAGTTTCTTATGAAAAAGTCTGTCATAAAACTGCCAGGCTATAAAAAGTGCTAGGAAACAGGACTAAAAACTATAACATCATAGGGAGTCTGGCGGTAGCACAGCGGGTTAAGCGCAGGTGGCACGAAGCGAAAGGACTGGCAGAAGGATGGGGGGGTGGTTTCAAGCCCCCGGCTCCCCACCTGCAGGAGAGTCGCTTCACAGGTGGTGAAGCAGGTCTGCAGGTAGGTGTCTTTCTTTCCCCCTCTCTGTCTTTCCCTCCTCTCTCCATTTCTCTCTGTCCTATCCAACAATGACAACAACAATAATAACTAGAACAATAAAACAACAAGGGCAACAAAAGGGAATAAATGAATATTTTAAAAAAACTGTAACATCATAAAGGAAGTTATGAGTTGTAGCATTTACTTCTATAATTTATTTGCTGTATGCATGTATTTGATTCATTTAAATTAGTAATATTGATTCCTTGATACCTCTTGCAGTTTAGCCACCAAACTTTTGTTATTCCAAGTATTTATTTGTGTTAGTGAAATAGTATACAATTTTTTTTTTACTTTATTGGGGTTTACCAGTACAATTGTTGGTACATGGGTATCAGTTCTCATCTTCCTGTAATAGGTATATGTAAAATACTCTCACCCCCCCCCCCAACTTAGATCCTTTCAGTATTAGACTAAAAATATTCCTTGAAACTTTTAATTTTCATAGATATTTCCTAGACACCATATATCTGTTAAAATTATCTGAAAAAATAAATATAGTAGTTTGGGTCATTTTAACTCACATCTGTACAAATGCATGCCAGCCTTGGTGTTAGACTTCGTTATTTCATTAAGCAAACTGTCAAATTTTACATGAAACAAACTTCTTAGTCTGCTGTTGTACTTTGTACATAGTAGTCTCAAAAGCATTTATAGTAACAGTTACTCTATAAATATAAATTTATCGTCAAATGGATTAATAAGGTTGTTATTTTTTCTTTTTACTTATTTACCGTTTTTAACTTGGTAGGACAGAAAGAAATTGAGAGGGAAGGAGAGATAGAGAGGGAGAGAGACGTCTGCAGCACTGTGTCATCTGTTGTAAAGATTCCCCCCTGCAGGTGAGAATGAGGGGCTTGAACCCAGGTCCTTATGCATGATAACATGTGTGATCAACCACGTGGACCACCACCCAGCCTCTAAAGTTGTTTTTTTTTTTATACAAGCTGAGAAGACAAAGAGATAGAGAATGAAAGAGACCATAGCATTGAAGCTTCCTTCAGTGCAAGTGAGCTATTTCACCAGCCAAAATGACATTGTTGTATTTTTTTAAAAAAAGGATTTGTGTAACCTTTTTTTCATTCTTTATAGTTAATATTTGGTTTATGGAATCAGTTGAGGATGATAAATGGCATGATTTATCTCCTTTCTCTCTGCTACCTTGTCCAACTGTCTCTCTCTCTCTCTGTGTATACGTCTTTCTGTCTCATAAAAGTCTGTGTCTATGAAATAAATAAAACTTTCTCTCTTTTTGTTGTTGTTGTTGTTTCTGGGGATTCGCTACTCCAGACTGATGTTTTTCAGGGAGAGAGAATGAGCAAGAGCACAATACTAAAGTTCTCCTTAGAGCCATAGAAACCTGGGTATGGAAGGCTTGCACATAAATTGTATATATTGCAACCAGGTCCCCCTCCCCATTGAGCCTAAATAAAATCTAGAAAGGAACAAAAGAGGGAAGGTGTGAGGAAGGGAATCCTGTACAGAAAGAACAGTGTGGGAGAGGTAGTCTTTTAGGAGAGAGAGAGAGAGAGAGAGAGAGAGAGAGAGAGAGAGAGGGAAAGGTAATTTAAGTATTCTTAATCTGGATTGAGAGAGAGAGAGAGTGTGTGTGGGGGGATGTATTATATCTTCAAGTTTGCTAACTCTAACTGAAATTTAATACATTTATCGAAAGTATGAATATAGACAATGCTCCATACTAGTATAGGAGACCCTATTTAACTTTGTTACAGATATTTTCTTTCTTTTTTAAAAAAAAATTTTTAATATTTATTTACTTTCCTTTTGTTGCCCTTGTTTTTTTTTTTTTAATTGTTGTTGTAGTTATTCTTCTTGTCATCATTGTTGGATAGGACAGAGAGAAATGGAGAGAGGAGGGGAAGACAGAGAGGGGGAGAGAAAGACAGACACCTGCAGACCTGCTTCACGGTCTGTGAAGCAACGCTCCTGCAGGTGGGGAGCCGGGGGCTCAAACTGGGACCCTTCCGCCAGTCCTTGCGCTTTGCGCCACCTGCGCTTAACCCGCTGCCCAGATATTAAATATCTGTGACTGCCCTGCTGTTAAAACTTGTTATATAATGCTTTAGTGAAAGCATATCCCAATTTCAAAATAATACATATACACACACTGACAGTTAATATTCAAAACATTTAATTATCTTACATAGTATGTATTATGTCTTGGGATTTTATAAACATGTTGAGAAAGAGGTCAAGCCTTCACTAGGTTGTCAAAACTCACTGCATAGAAATAATAACTTTAGTTTTATCTATTTGTTTGAGAGCTTACTTCCACCTCTTACAAGTACAGCATAATTGTCATTTGTTTTCCTTCTGTTAGAGATTACTCAGACATATCCTGATCAGATGCAGAGGGTTTTCTAGACAATTCCATCAATGTGATGATGAAAGATTCTTTTTAAACTTCCTGTTGAGCACACATGTCACACATGTCACGTCCAGTTCATGTAGGGAGTCAAGCAGAAATTTGGTTTCCCAGAAGATAACAATTTAACATTTTACATATCAGCATTCAGGTTCCTGTGAAGAAATATTTAAAGACTCTTGAAAGAGGAACTGTTCGTTTTATGAGACAGAATGAGTTGTGTACATACAAGGTAGAATCGGTCATGTCATTGATTCACCCCAGCTTTTTGGCCACTCTGTTCATCATGATGGTGACTTCTGCTCAGACTTGAGAGATCCTAAACTATAGATCAGCCTACCTTCACCTTGACAACTCTATGGAACTAGGCTGGAATTACATGGTCCACTGTGTCAACAAGGCATTTACAACAGTAGAATTGAGAATCTCTTAGGTGCGTGAAAGGAGTAGGTAACACTAGATAAAGGTATATGACAGAACTTTTTCCTTGCCACTATATGCAATGTACTTTAAGTCTCCTTGAATACATGCTGCTATCTCTCATCAATGATAAAAAAGCAGGGCCAAGCAATGAATGGGGTGCACCTGGTTAAGCACACACACTATAGTGTACAAGGACCCAGGTTCAAGCCCCTGGTCCCCACCTGCAGGGGAAAAGCTTCACAAAAGGTGAAGCAAGGCTGCAGGTGTCTCTGTCTCTTTCCCTCTCTATCTCCCCTATCCCTGTCAATTTCTGTCCCTATCTCTATACAATAATAAAAAAAATTTAAGAAAAAAATAAAACAGCAAAAGTCAAAAATTTTTAACAGCTTGGTGTTTTGTCAGCATAGAAGAGTGGCTGAATGACTAAATTGTCTCTAAGACTTTGTGAGAGTGGTAGTGTTCTTTTGGGGGAAGGGAGCTGTCACAGAACTCTGAAATTTTCACTTTAGACACGTTCATGCCGAGTCTAATACATTAGCCAGTTGATTCTGTGTCAAGGAGCCTCTGGAATTTATGTCTTCAGTATGTCCTAGAATTCTAGGAAATAGAGACTTTCAAAAAAGTGTGATGAAAGCTGTCAGCCTTGTTGCATTCATTTTCTTTCTTTCTTTTTTTTCTTTATTAGGGGATTAATGTTTTACAGTCAACAGTAAATATAATAGTTTGTACATGCATAACATTTCCCAGTTTCCCACAGAACAATACAACCCCCACTACCATCATGTTCCAGGACCTGAACCCTCCCTCCCCCACCCCACTCCCCTCTCCACCCCAGAGTCGTTTCAGTTAGTGCAATGTACCAGTTGCATTCATTTTCTTGGTTTCTTTTTCTTTACAGGTTGGTTAAAGATGCTCCTTGGGATGAAGTTCCTCTTGCTCACTCCCTGGTTGGTTTTGCTACTGCCTATGACTTCTTGTATAACTACCTGAGCAAGACACAACAGGAGAAATTTCTTGAAGTGATTGCCAATGCCTCAGGATATATGTATGAAACGTCATACAGGAGAGGATGGGGATTTCAGTACCTGCACAATCACCAGCCCACCAACTGTATGGCTTTGCTCACAGGGAGCCTAGTTCTGATGAATCAAGGTATGGCTGAACACACCCAAACTAGCATGTTCTGGTTGCTATGCTGTGAGCAAAGCGGTTTGATAACTTTGGTACCTGTTCCTACCTGGATCCCAACTAAGTCCATGTGATGAAGTCTTACCTAGGACATGTCAGAGAATTCATCTCAGGAACTTCTGTTTTTTCCTTTGCTAGTGATACTATCATTAGCCTGCAAGTTATTTAATTATGACTTGATTATAACAAAGCATATTTTTAAAGCACAGGTCAGTGGTGAATATTTATTTTTTCCAGAAAGTTTGGCAGTGAAGCGTGTAAGCCCAGATGAATGGAGTTTTTAAAAGAAGAATAGGTGCTTTATATGAAAAGATACAGGACAGGTCATGGCATAGGGGCCGGGTGGTGGCGCACCTGGTTGAGTGCACATGTTAAAATGCGCAAGGACCCAGGTTTAAGCCCCTGGTCCCCATCTGCAGGAAGAAAGCTTCAAAAGTGGTGAAGCAGTGTTGCATCTCTCTCTCTCTCTCTCTCCGTTTCGATCACTCCCTTTCCTTTTTATTCCTGACAGTCTGTCCAATAAATAAAGATAATAAAAAATAATAATAACCCATAAATGTAAATCCTTACACATTACTCTTGGCTTTTCTTCTCTAAAGATTTGAAACCACCAATCTAGATCATTTAGATCAAAGTTGGAAGTGACTTCTGTGACTTGTATAACTAATTTGTCTTAGTGTGTTATGTAATTACTAATGCTGCATTTTCTTTGTAATCCTGACTTGATTGCAGCTCCTACGGTAGTTGAGAAATGAATGAGTATGGGCGTATTGTAAGATCACAGTGAACTATTAGAATATCAAATATATACTTGGATTTGGTAAATCTAAAAATATTAACACAGTTATATCATCCATAAGAATTAAAAAGTACTTAGGAGATTACCTAACATTAGATTCCAGCCAAGTCTAGCTTTCTCCCTTGTCATAACATCAATCAACTTTAAATTAGGTCCTTGAGAAAAAGAAACGTTAACTGGGGTATAATATGTGCTAATCTTCACTTACACTTTATTTAATTTCTCATATTAACCATATATGGTAAATGGGATCTGGGCACAGTTCTGACCAAACTCAAAACTGATTCTCTTCCCACTAAATTCCACTACTTGTATTAGAATAGAAATTTTTAGTAGTTTAAGAAAACCTTAGTTAAGAGAGTTAATCTTCATCCTTACACCCTTTTCCTCCCACCCTCACAAAACACACAAAAATTAAAAAGTGAAAGTACAAACCTTATGAAAACCCACCATCAAACCTTTTATAAATCCCACAGGCTATGAAAAGACATCATGATAGTGAAAGAAATCATAGAGGAAGCTGAATCTTCGCTTTGAATCTTGGCTTTTAGTCTAGTATAGTTTTACTTACTAAAACAGGTCTTTAATGACAGAACTGGAGCTAATTTCTTCATTCTTCCTGGTAGATAAAATTCCAGACACCTAAAACACTGCTTCAGATTGGATCAAATTTTGTAGTTCTCTGGCAGGAGTTTGCACATGTGTTTATTTTCTGATTAAATTTACGAGTTGCTTTCCTATTATCTTCTCTTAAGCCCTTGCATAAACAGTGCACACATTTATAAAATAGATAGAAGGGATAAAATCTCTGGTCCTTCACATTTCAGTTAGTAACCAGACTTATTGTCCAAATGTATTGGTATACTTACTTTAGCTTCAGGAACTATCCCAACAATATTCAGTAATTTTATATTATCTTGATTGGCCTTGTACATACTGATTGATGTAACATAGAACATCCTATAGAATCACCAGGTTCCAGATGCCACCAGGATGCTGGCTAGGCTTCCCTGGATTGAAGACCCCACCAATGTGTCCTGGAGCTCAGCTTCCCCAGAGTCACACCCTACTAGGGAAAGAGAGAGGCAGACTGGGGGTATGGACCGACCAGTCAACGCCCATGTTCAGCGGGGAAGCAATTACAGAAGCCAGACCTTCTACCTTCTGCATCCCTCAACGACCCTGGGTCCATGCTCCCAGAGGGATAGAGAATGGGAAAGCTATCAGGGGAGGGGGTGGGTTATGGGGATTGGGTGTTGGGAATTGTGTGGAGTTGTACCCCTCCTACCTTATGCTTTTGTTCACTAATCCTTTCTTAAATAAAAAATTAAAAAAAAATAAAAAATAAAAAAAATAATAAAAAATCAAAGCACTAAAAAAAAAAAAGAAGCTACTTAAGTATCTTACAACAAAATAAAAGATAAATACGTTGTTGAATATTCATGAAATAGAATACAGTTCCTAGAGACAATTGCTATTTTTAAAAATTTCTTCTAAATATAAAATCGCACTATGCTTTATGTTATTTATGTAATTTATTTACTTATTGCTTAAAATGTTTCTAAGATTTACCAGTGTTGTATTTTTGGCAGTTACCTTTGGAGAGAAGGTGAAGTTGGAAGGGGTAGGAGGTACTTTTGCAGTCCTCGGAATATTTTGCTTTTTTTTTTTTTTTTTTTTTTTTTTTTAAGATTTTACTTATGAAAGATAGGAGTAGAGAGAGAACCAGACATCACTCTGGCACATGTGTTGCCGGGGATCGAACCTGTGACCTCATGCTTGAGAGTCCAAAGCCCTATCACTGTGCCACCTCCCAGACCACTGATTTTACTTTTTCTGGGTAGTCATTATATAGCTGTATTCAGTTTTAGGAAATCCATTGAGCTTTGTAACATTTGTATGCTTTTCTTTTCTGTTTTTAATTCTTTTATTGGGGGTTAATGGTTTACAGTTGGGAAGATATGAGTATATGAACTTTAAATAAAGCTTTATAAAAAAAAAAAAAAAAAAAGAACATCCTATAGCAGCCTTTGGACTCATCCCAAATGTGGGAGAAATTGAATTTTCTTTTTTCTCCAGTCAGTGGGGCTCCATGCTGACACTACAAATCCATCGCTTCTGCCCCCTCCCCCCACTCCGCTTTTTTTTTTTCTTTTCATTCCACAGGACAGAGAGAAATTGAGAGGGGAGAGGGAAAGAACAATAGACAACTACAGACCTGCCTCACTTTTGTGAAGGATCCGCACTGCAGGTGGAGAGACAGGCAGAAAAACTTCTTCAACAAAATATTTAGCTCATTTGTGGCAGATTCTGGATTCCTTATTGATTTCTTTTTCCTTTTCCCCCAAGATATTATTTTTTAACATCTGTCTGAGATAGACATTCCAGTGATTCCCTCCACTAGGCTTTGCTGTCTTTCCTGACTTTATGAAAGCTAAAAGGTGATGAGAAATTGTCTTCTAGTGATAGACAACTTGAAGACTGTTTGGCCTCCTGATGATTGTCTGTTAGTAATTTCAGCATATTGCAAATCCTATATATATTAAGGAAAAACACAATGAAAGTTTGGCAAAGTGATAAACTTCAAATATATTTTCAGGGACTGGCAGACAGCACACATATTAGCGGGTACACTTTAATGTGCATAAGGACCAAAGTCTGAGAAACTGGTACCACATGTAAGCTCCATGCATGGCACCAGGAGAAGCTTTGTGAACTGTGGAACGATACTATGGTGTCTCTCTTCTTTCTCACTGTCTCTGTCTAACATTGGAAGGGTAAAAAGAAAAAAAGTCCACTAAGGTCAGTGGAATCATGCACACGTAAGACCCCAGTAAGCATAAGTAAATAAATATTTCAAAGTAGGACTTTTAAGATGCATTGACTAAAAACCTCAACATACATTTCTTAACAATGTAAACTTATGATCTTAGACATTATTCAGTTTATAAATAATTAGAAAATTATACTTATCTACAGATTTGTTTTCATTTCATTAACAAATTACCTATGTTTAACAGCTTCTTCTTAATTTTTTTTTTATTAATAGTTTGTTACAAGACTGTAAGATTATGATTTATACTTCCACACAATACCCACCACCAATATTCTGAACCCCCACCATCTCACCTCCCAAAGATAACCCCCAGAGTTTCTGTAAATATTACAGACAGATTTTTTGCTTGCATTTTGTTTGAATTATTATTTTTTTTTTTGTGGCAAGTTCATCATGTAAATCAGATGTCTAGATTTCACATATGAGTGAAACCATCTGGGAGTTGTCTTTTATCTCTTTACTTATTTCACTAAGCATAATCACCTCTAGTTCTGTCCTTTTTGTGCCAAAGGACACAATATCATTTTTGATTGCAGAGTAATATTTCATGATATATCCCATAATTTCTTTAGCCAGTCATCTGTTGATGATCATCTAGGCTGCTTCCATTCTTTTTTTTTTTTTTTTCCTCCAGGGTTATTGCTGGGGCTCTGGGCCTGCACTACAAATCCACTGCTCCTGGAGGCTATTTTTCCCATCTTCTTGCCCTTGTTGTTGCACTTGTTGTAGTTGTTATTGTCACTGTTGTCATAGTTGTTGTTGTTATTGTTGGATAGGACAGAGAGAAATGGAGAGAGGAGGGGAAGACAGAGAGGGGAAGAGAAAGATAGACACCTGCAGACCTGCTTCACCCTTGCGAAGCGATCCGAGGGCTCAACCGGGATCCTTTCGCCTGTCCTTGCCCTTTGAGCCATGTGCGCTTAACCCGCGGCTGCTTCCGTTCTTTGGCTATTGTGAATCATGCAGCTGTGAACATAACAGTGCATATGTCCCTTCAAAATAGTGCTTGAGTGTCCACTGGATAAATGCCTAGGAAAGGTATTACTGGATCATAAGGTACTTCTATTTTTATTGGTTTAAGGACTTTCCTTCCATCTTCCAAAGGGGCTGTATCGTTTGCATTCCTACCTGCAGTGGAGTAGAGTTCCCTTTTCTCCACAACTTTCCCAGTCATTTTCCTGGTTTGTTGATGTAAGCCGTTCTCTAAGGTATAAGATGTATAACAGCTTCTTAATTTGTATCATGGACCCATCGTGGTCTCCCAGCATGTCATTTTTAATAAGGATAAGAGAAGAGCTTAGGAAATGCAGTTTGTAACATGAACTAGTCAGATAACTCAGAAGGTTTTTATTTGGCCTTTTTAATGTGTGCTTTGTTACAGTCTTCACTCGTTATTTTTATCTCTAGGTTATCTTCAAGAAGCCTACTTGTGGACCAAACAGGTCCTGACAATCATGGAGAAGTCTCTGGTCTTGCTCCGAGAGGTGTCAGACGGCTCCCTCTATGAAGGAGTTGCCTATGGAAGCTACACCACTAGATCTCTTTTCCAGTACATGTTTCTTGTCCAGAGGCACTTCGACATCAACCACTTTGGCCATCCATGGCTTAAGAAACACTTTGCATTTATGTATAGAACCATCCTGCCAGGTATAATGGGGACTCTGAAGTGGGAAAACATTATTATTATTATCATTATTATTATTATTTTTCACCAGAGCACTATTCAGCTCTGGCTTCTGATGGTGCAGGGGATTGAACCTGGGACTTTGGAGCCTCAGATATGAAAATCTGTTTGCATAACCATTATGCTATCTAACCTCTGGCTAAAGAATGTATTTTTTTTAATTACTAAAATGACTAGAACCAGCAAAACAGCTCACTTGGAATATGGGTTCTTTTGACGTGTGCATGACCCTGATTTTTTTTAGCTCAGCCCTCACCACTTTCAAGGGAGTTTCAGTGTTGGGGTTTCTTTCTCAGAAAGTGGTCTGGACTAGAAAGAAATGTAGGGTTTGAAGAAATTATTTTAAAATGAAGAATTCACAAATGGTACAGCTCCAGAATATTTTGATTACTCATGTGAGAATTTGAATAGAAATATTTGTTGTTATGTTTGGGCCAGAAAGAAAGCAAATATAACTCATAGTCCCTACAATGCTTTTGTTTTGTATACATAAAGCTTCATATATATATATATATATATATATATATATATATATATATATACACTCATTTTTATGAGGCTACATAGACTATAAATATGTGAAATTAGGCTAATTTAAATTTGGGGATTTTTTTTTTTGTTATCACTGGTCAATTCTACTTTTTTTTAAAGTCTTTAACTGTTCATGCTTCAAACTCAAAATAATTATGTACATTTAAGTTGAAGTAATATAAAGTATAGAAATTAACCAAGAAATTAATTACCATAAAACTTCTTTTTCCTGTTCTGTGTAGTTTACCCTACTAAGAGAATTTGTTCTAAAAAATAATAATGTAATCATTTCCATATAGAACTTGTAACAACTGTCTCCATTTCCAAAAGGGGTAAGATGTAAGGAAAAATTATGAGGTAGACTTTTATCAGCGTGAATTCCTCCCACCTATGACTCTAGACCTATATTAAACAATTGGTGTTTAAACCTTCTTCATCTGGTTGTGTACATAGGGGTTGGATAGACTCTCCATTACTGAATTCGTGTCTAATTAATATAAAAACAAAAGAACCATATCTTTAAGAGTTTAGTTTAACTTAAGTTCAAAACTATGTGATTTAATTGCTTATTTTTCAACTCAGGAGAATATTGTCTTGTAGTTTATTTTAGTATCAAAGATAATCTATTGCACAAGAGCTTTAAGAGTTCTTTTTAAGTGCTTTATAATTTAAACTGCGACCTAACAGCCAGCTATAGCTGGGGTTGTGTTTGCTGTGAGTTGTGTATGTGACTAGCTGGGGTAAGCTGCAGAAGACAGTAAGAAAACCTCTAATAGGAAGGTACTTATGTCATCAATTCAACAAACTTTTATTTTACATCTATGCACCAGACATTATATCAGGTAATAAGAGGTTCAAGCGGAGTAAAACAGTCTTGTTTTCAAGGAATGTATAGGTCGGAGGAAGATTCCTAAATCACATTTCATAATAAGATTTACTTGGAAGAATATCTATTAAGTTGATAGAAACAAAATATTAGCTGTAAATTACATAAATATAGTTTTGGAAGCACTGTAGAAGGAACTGTTAAATCAGTTTGCTCTCAGTATTTCTCTTTTTGCTTGACAATGATTTCTAGTGGTGATTATTTTGCCTGACCCATATTCCCCCCTTCTTTCATAGATTTATTTTTAATATCTGTCTGTCTGCAGATTTGTCTTTCTATCCTGTCTGTATGTCTGTCTTGGTCTGTCTATCTGTCTATCTATATCATAACAGGTCCCTGCTTAACTCTGGTTTATAGTAGTGCCAGGAATTGAACCTAGGGCCTCTGAGACCTCTGGGGCCTGAATCATATAAATCCTGTTTGTTTGTTTTTTTATCTTTTTTCTTTTATTATTTATTTATTTATTTATTTATTCCCTTTTGTTGCCCTCGTTGTTGTTGCTATTGATGTCGTTGTTGTTGGATAGGACAGAGAGAAATAGAGAGAGGAGGGGAAGACAGAGAAGGGGAGAAAAAGATAGACACCTGCAGACCTGCTTCACCGCTTGTGAAGTTACCCCCTGCAGGTGGGGAGCCGGGGGCTCGAATCAGGTTCCTTACGCAGGTCCTTGCACTTGGCGCCACCTGTGCTTAACCTACTGTGCTACCTACCGCCTGACTCCCAAATGTTCTGTTTTTATGCTATGCTTTTTCCCTACTCTTTTTCCGTTCTTTTTCAAGATTGCCTGTAATATATTAAGCATGCCAGCTTTTGTTTTTATTGTGCGTTTCAGTATGATCTTTGCATTGTCTTTCTTTAGCTTTCAGTGGTACAGACTGGTAGGACATTTTGTTTAATAGTTTTCTCCATCTCAGTCAGAGATGGGGAACCTTTTTTCTGTCAAAGGCCATTTGGATCTTTCTTTCTTTTTATTGATTTAATTCTGACTGACAAGTCTGTTGAATAAGTGGGGTACAATTCCACACAATTCCCACCACCAGAGTGCTGTATCCCATCCCCTCCATTGGAAACTTTCCAATTATTTATCCTTCTGAGAGCATAGACCCAGGATTATTATGGGAGGTCTGGTTTCTGTCATTACTTCTCCGCTGGACATGGGCATTGGGTGGTCAATCCATACTCCCAGACTGTTTCTTTTTTTTTTTTAATGTTTATTTATTCATTCCCTTTTGTTGCCCTTATTGTTTTATTGTTGTAGTTATTATTGTTGTCATCGTTGTCAGATAGAACAGAGAAATGGAGGGGGAAGGGGAAGATAGAGAGGGGGAGAGAAAGAGAGACACCTACAGACCTGCTTCACCGCTTGTGAAGAGACTCCCCTGAAGGTGGGGAGCCGGGGCTCGAACTGGGATCCTTACGCCAGTCCTTGCGCTTTGCACCACCTGTGCTTAACCTGCTGCACTAACGCCTGACTCCCTCGCAGACTGTCTCTATCTTTCCCTAGTTGGGTAGGATTCTGGAGAGGTGGGGTCCCAAGACACATTGGTGAGGTCGTCAGCCCAGGGAACTTATGTTGGCATCATGCTGGCATCTGCAACCTGGTGGCTGAAAAAAAAGCATAAAGCAGAACAAATTGTTTAATAATCAGAATCCTAAAGGTAAGAATACAGCAGATGGTGGTCTGGGAGGTGGCACAGTGATAAAACTTTGGACTCTCAAGTATGAGGTCCCAAGTTCGATCCTCGGCAGCACATGTGCCAGAGTGATATCAGGTTCTTTCTCTCTCCTCCTATCTTTCTCATAAATAAATAAAATAAAATCTTAAAAAAAAAAGAAGAATATAGCAGGTGAAATTTGGGGTCTCCATTTTGGAAAAGGTAGGAAGTCTATTTTAGGTATATTCCAGAGGCCCATGACTTTACTAATTTTTGCCTGAGCCTGACAGCTAAATATAGGTGGGCTAAAGGTATTGTCTGAGGAGATGGCATCAGAGTTGGAAATAAGACTAGAAAGCTGGATCAGGAAAGAGAGTAGCTCCCAAATATGAGGAAAGTATATAAACACCATTAGCTGAATTGGTCTAATTTGATCTAGGACCCATATTCAGCACAGGAGCCTTTGTAACCTCTGCACCTCTATAGGTCTGAGCTCACATTCTGTGGCCATATCTAGGAACATTCATTTCTAATATCATTTCTAGACCATACAAAATTATCAAGTTGGGGACCAGGCACTGGCACACCTGGATAAGAGTTTACATTAGAGCGAGCAAGGACCCAGGTTCAAGCCCCTGACCCCCACCTGCAGGGGAAGCTTCACAAGTGATGAAGTAGAGCTGTAGGTGTCTCTCTATCACTTTTTCTCTGTCTCCTCTTCCCATCCTAATTTCTATGTCTATCCAATAATAAATAAAAAGATTTTTTAAAAAAGGAGACTGCACCAAAATTGTGAACTTAAAAATTAACACATCAACAAGGGCAACAAAAGGGAAAATTAAAAAAAAAATTAACACGTTGGGCTGGCAAAATAGCTTACTTGGATAGTGTCCTGCTTTTTGGATAGTGTATGAGCCAGGTTCCAGTCCCAGCCCCCACTGCATTGAATTCCTTTCAGCACTATGATCTCCTTCACTGCCCCTCTCTGTCTGTCTCTATCTAAAAACAAACAAAACAAAACAAATTTGAAAAAAGGAAAAGAAATTAGCACTTAATCTTACTATGAAAAAAAAAAATCTCTTCATTTTTTTTTTTCTTCCTAAATCTTTCAACTTCCACTTTGTTGAACGTCAGGTTGTAGCACGTATGCTATTGTCTTGGTATGGGAGGTGGGATGAGCTTGTGAGAGATAGAGAGCACATTCAGGAGGAAGAACTCACCATGCACAGGAGGCTAGCCCAGAAACCTGTGCCATTACAGTAGCACAGAAGGTAGATCTGGAAAATGAAGAAGGTATTTGATATAAGGCCTTTCAGTTACCTACGACAAATTGTCACATGACAAAAAAAAAAAATGGCATGCAAGATGTGTAGAACACCATCAGTAGTGTTTTGATTAATTGATCTGAGGTGAGATGTAGGCATGGTGGTTTTGTTATCTTTGTACAAGCTTTGTCCACAGTTGACATCAGTTTGCAACAAGAGTGGAAATAATTGTTTAGAACCTTACAGAAGTATTCAGTTTAAAGTTTATCCTAAATTTGTCAAACTTATTTTCTCCAGGATTTCAAAGAACAGTGGCTATTGCAGACTCAAATTACAACTGGTTTTATGGTCCAGAAAGCCAGTTAGTATTCCTGGATACATTTGTCATGCGTAACGGTAGTGGTAACTGGCTGGCTGACCAAATCAGAAGGAACCGTGTGATGGAAGGTCCAGGGACACCATCCAAAGGGCAGCGCTGGTGCACTCTTCACACGGAATTTCTCTGGTATGACACACTGGGCTGACTTTAAAGAGAAACAGCACAGGGATATCATCTGGTAGTTTTTCTGCATTTAAAAGGAAAACTACATTGAAATACTTTTTTTTTTTTTTGCCTGAAGGGTTATTTCTGGGACTCAGTGCCTACACTATGAATCCACTGCTCCTGGAGGCCATTTCTTCCATTTTTGTTCCCCTTGTTGTTGGATAGGACAGAGAGAAATCAAGAGAAGAGGGGAGGACAGAGAAGGGGAGAGAAAGATAGACAACTACTTGTGAAGTGACTCCCCTGCAGGTGGGGAGCCAGAGGCTTGAACTGGGATCCTTATTCCGGTCCTTGTGCTTTGAGCCATGTGCACTTACCCTGCCTTGCTAAAGCCAGGCCTCCATTTAAATACTTTTTAATCCCTTTCTCCATGCCACATACATAATTGCAACTTCTATTTCATTCATATCACACTGTTTCAAATTCTTATTAGGTCCATTTCTGTACATTTAAGATCTCATTGTTGCTTGAATTTGTTTTCTTACTTTTTAAGTTAGTGATTTAATAATGAGCTATGAGATTATAGGGGTGTAGTTCCACATCACACCCATCACCAAAGTTCAGTGACCCCTTTTCCCCCCAACCACTCACACAATCACCAACATAATTCTCACAAAAATCTTACAGATAGTTTGACCACTTTCCTTTTCAAGTTCAAGTGTTTCAGTTCTCTTTATATATGTATTTATTACATTAGAGAGAGAGACGAATTGAGAGGGTGTGGGGAGAGAAAGATAAAGAGAGAGACAGAAACACCTGCAGCACTGCTTTACCACTTGTGAAGCTTCCCCGCTGCAGGTGGGGGTCGAGGGCTCAAACCCAGGTCCATATGCATTGTCACATGGGTGCTCAAACAGGTGCACCACCACCTGGCCCCTGCTTCAATTCTCTACATTCCACATGAGCAAAACTATCTGGTAATTGTCTTCCATGTTCTCACCTCCAGTTCCATCCACTTTGTCCTGAAGGACACACTGTCATCTTCTTGTAATTGCTGAATAATATTCTATTGAATATATGACCCCTATATTCAGTATATAGTCTTCTCTTGGTGGCCATGTAGTTTGTTTGCACTCTCTGGCTATTGTGATAAAGCAGCTATGGACATAGGGGTACATATATCCCTTTATATTAGTGTTTTCATGTCCTTTGGGTATATGCTTATGGGTGGTATAGCAGCATCATAAGGTATTTCCATTTTTATTTGTTTGAGAACTCTCCGTACTGTTTTCAAAAAGGGACTTAACCAATTTTCATTCTTACCAATAATGTCTGCTTGCAGTTTTCAGTGGTTTTGTATTAGAGATGTCATAGGGGGGTCGGGCGGTGGCACAGTGGGTTAAGCACACGTGGTGCAAAGCGCAAGGACTGGTGTAAGGATCCCGGTTCGAGGCCCTGGCTCCCCACCTGCAGGGGAGTCGCTTCACAGGCGGTGAAACAGGTCTGCAGGTGTCTATCTTTCTCTCCTCCTCTCTGTCTTCCCCTCCTCTCTCCATTTCTCTATGTCCTATCCAACAACGAACAACATCAACAATGGTAATAATAATGACCACAACGAGGCTACAACAACAAGGGCAACAAAAGGGGGAAAAATGGCCTCCAGGAGCGGTGGATTCATGGTGCAGGCACCAAGCCCAGCAATAACCTTGGAGGAAAAAAAAAAAGAGAGAGATGTCATAGACTCACATTATCTAGAATGTTTTGTCTTACATAATTTAAGTCATGTAGATAGAAAAATCACAAAATTTAGACTAGGTTACAAAATTTAGATTGGATTGTTCTGATAACCAAACCAAAAATAAGTGAATAAAATGTCTTTTTTAAATGGGGTATTATATAATCTTAGAATAACAAAGCTATTTCTAAATTTTAAAAGCTACTTAACAGTGACATTATTTGGCAGTTTCACTTTGATAATAAAGGAACCATATCGTTTTGTTTTGTCCTAATCTCTTAAGCCTAGAAGAAGAAGCCAGTGTTCCCTTTTTAAAGTACTGCCAAATGCATTTTTGGCATCCAATAAATTAAAATAAAAATTACAGGGAACAAGTTAATCACGGATCCCGGGTGTCTTTTCAAGCTATTAAAATTTGCATTTAACTCTAATCAAGCAGTCAAGAGAATTCAATAAAGCTTGCTAATGGAATCAGATTAAACGTAAATCCTAAACTTTATTTCAAATATTTTTTAATATTTTATTTATTTACCTGTTGGATAGGGACAGAGTTGAGAGAGAGGGAGAGCACCTGCAGCACTGAATTCAAGTAGCCCAGCCCCCAAATTTTTAAAAAATATTTCTTTATTTTCCCTTTTGTTGCCCTTGTTGTGGTTATTATTGTTGATATTGATGTCGTTTGTTGTTGGATAGGACAGAAAGAAATGGAGAGAGGAGGGGAAGACAGAGAGGGGGAGAGAAAGATAGACACCTGCAGACCTGCTTCACCGCCTGTGGAGCGACTCCCCTGCAGGTGGGGAGCCTGGGGCTCGAACCGGGATCCTGATGCTGGTCCTTGTGCTTTGCGCCACGTGTGCTTAACCCGCTGCACCACTGCCTGACTCCCCCCAAATTTGTTTTTATAAAAATGTACAAACTCACCACAAACTGAGAGGATGACCTATTCAGCTTATATTTGAATTTATTTAAGTCACAATACCTAAGTCAGTGTTACACTGGACTTAAGTAGAAACACAAATTTGATATCCTAAAAACAGGCCCTACAACAACAGATGGTACAACCAAAGTCAGGCACCAATGAGATTAACTCTACAGTAATTAATTTCACTTTTGAGAAAAAATATCAAAGAACTCATCATATTAGTCTGTCTTTCTTCCTTTGAGCAGGAAATTTGAACCTGCCAAAACTGTTAGCATAAATCACCAAAAACAAACAATCATGTTTAGTATTATTTTTGGAACTTTTCTGTATGAATGTAAGCCTCTATATTTTAATCACTGTGAAAGTTTAATGTTTCTGTATCATCTTGATAAAAAGCATATGTCCTAAATAAGATAATGGGCCTTTTATTGTGCACCGTGCTTGCCATCAACTACATATTAATTCTTCACCTTTGACTGCGCTAGGCAGTGGCACCCACAATTAAAACCATCCAACATTTGTTATTCCTGATTTTCATCTGTTTATACTTACATGTGATACTGACCGTGAACTTTATCTAATACATCATGATCAATCCTACTTAAATTTATGTTTTAAATTTTTAGGGTAAGTAGTACTGTACCAAACTTTCAATTATACCAAACTGCAGGGGCTATACATTATGACGCAAGGCTTGTGCAGGTGCTGATAGAGGGTGCATTTCACATTGTGTGAGGACCTTGACTCAAGCCCCCCAGTCTCCACCCGCAGTGAAGAGAGCTTCGCGGGTGATGAAATAGTGCTGCAGGTTTCCTTTCTCTCTCAGCCTCTAATTTCGAAGCAAAGGGGAAAAATTGGCCACTGGGAGCAGTGGAGTAATCATGTTGGTGCCAACCCCCAGTAATAACCCTGGTGACTAAATTAAATTAAATTTAAAAATAATCCAGGGCTTGTCCCTTTGTTAACATAACTTTCCCTGAGATAGGAACCCCCTCAACTCAACATCTGAATGAAATCTTTATTATTTCTTGAGCTCCAGTGAATGGGTCACAATTCTGAGACCATTAAGTAGAGAAAGTATGTCTAGTGAGTGCACCAGCAATCGTTTTAGGCTTAAGCTCAAGGACTACAAATGATAAAAGTGCTCACCATCCGTGGGTGATTTCAGAAATGTCCTCCATGCTGTCTACACTGTCATAGCTGTGGGCAGAACTTTTTTAGGTGTCAGTTTTCTAGCTGTATTATCATTTGACATCATTGTGCTAGTGTGTTACTTTCCTTTTCACCAACAGAAAAAAAATCCACTAATTTTTTTTTTAATTAATTCTTCCAGGTATGATGCCAGCTTGAAATCTGTTTCTCCTCCGGATTTCGGCACTCCTACATTGCATTATTTCGAAGACTGGGGTGTTGTGACTTATGGAAGTGCGCTGCCTGCAGAAATCAATAGATCTTTCCTTTCCTTTAAGTCAGGAAAACTTGGGGGGCGTGCAATATATGACATCGTCCACAGGAACAAATACAAAGGTTGGATAAAAGGATGGCGCAATTTTAACGCAGGGCATGAACACCCCGATCAAAACTCGTTTACTTTTGCTCCCAATGGTGTACCTTTCATCACCGAGGCTCTCTATGGGCCAAAGTATACCTTCTTCAACAACGTTTTAATGTTTTCCCCAGCTGTGTCGAAGAGCTGCTTTTCTCCCTGGGAGGGGCAGGTCACAGAAGACTGTTCATCCAAATGGTCTAAGTATAAACATGACCTGGCTGCTAGCTGTCAGGGAAGAGTGGTCGCAGCTGTGGAGAAAAATGGGGTGGTTTTCATGCGGGGAGAAGGCGTGGGCGCTTATAACCCCCAGCTCAAGCTGAAGAATGTTCAGAGGAATCTCATCCTTCTGCATCCACAGCTTCTCCTGCTGGTGGACCAAATTCACCTGGAAGAGGACAGCCCCTTGGAGTCAGCAGCAAGTTTCTTCCACAACGTGGATGTCCCTTTTGAAGAAACGGTGGTAGATGGAGTCCATGGGGCTTTTATCCAGCAGCGTGATGGCCTCTATAAAATGTACTGGATGGATGATACCGGCTACAGTGAGAAAGGCACCTTTGCTTCCGTGACATATCCCCGGGGCTATCCCTACAATGGGACAAACTATGTGAATGTCACCACGCACCTCCGAAGTCCCGTCACCAGGGCGGCTTACCTCTTCATAGGACCATCAGTGGACGTTCAAAGCTTTAACATCCACGGAGACTCCCAACAGCTCGAGGTGTTCATAGCCACCAGCAAACATGCTTATGCTGCTTACCTCTGGACTGGCGAGACCACAGGACAGTCTGCCTTTGCCCAGGTCATTGCAGATCGTCAGAAAATCCTGTTTGACAGGAGTTCGGCCATAAAGAGCACCATGGTCCCAGAGGTGAAGGATTATGCTGCAATTGTGGAACAGAACCTGCAGCATTTTAAGCCCGTGTTTCAGCTGCTGGAAAAACAAATCTTGTCTCGAGTCCGAAACACAGCTAGCTTTAGGAAGACTGCTGAACGCCTGCTGAGATTTTCAGATAAGAGGCAGACTGAGGAGGCCATTGACAGGATCTTTGCCATATCACAGCAGCAGCAACAGCAGCAGCAGCGACAGAGCAAGTCAAAGAAAAGCCGAAGGGTTGGCAAACGCTATAAATTCGTGGATGCTGTCCCTGATATTTTTGCACAGATTGAAGACAATGAAAAAAAGGTTCGGCAGAAAGCACAGATTTTGGCACAGAAAGAACAACCTATAGACGAAGATGAAGAAATGAACGACCTTTTAGATTTTGCAGATGTAACCTATGAGAAACACACAAACGGCTTGCTGAAGGGCGGGTTTGGTAATGGGCGGATGGTGACGACTTACAGCAGAACCTCATCACTGTCTGCTTCATATACTAGACTGTTCCTGATTCTGAATATCGCTATTTTCTTGGTCATGCTGGCAATGCAGTTGACTTATTTCCAGAGAGCTCAGAACCTACATGGCCAAAGATGTCTGTATGCAGTCCTTCTAGTAGATTGCTGTATTTTATTATGGTTATATTCTTCATGTTCCCAGTCACAGTGTTAGCACTGAAGCTATGAATTACTTGATCATTTTGTGGTGACAAGAATCTATTCGAAACGCCAGCCTTCGTTGCCCTAGTTTTTACTGGATTTTTCTCCTTCCCAATTTTTCACACAGGAAATCAGAGACATGCAGAAATCATAACTGGAATGGGAAAAGACTTCATTAGAGGAATAAGAGTAGCTCAGTTGACTCATGGTGTTTCTGAGAGGGTTTGACTTGACTAATTTAGCAGTCCATGCAATACTGCTGTGAAGAGAAAAAAAAATCAGAGGTCTAGTTTTAATGAATATTTTCCTGTAAAAGAACAACAAATTATAATTGGGGTTTATGAATGTTAATTTAATGTTATTAGAAATTTCCTGGTACTATCTTATGGAAATGACAGGAGCACACAATCTTAAAAAGTATAGAAGTTTTCCGTTTAATGGTGTAGTCATGCTGAAAAATAAGTTTTGCTAAGTCCTGGTCGGCTGATCTGAACTTCTTGGAAGGCAATTCACTACATAACTAAATAACATGATTTGCAACTTGGGTTACTATTCAGAGAACATACTAAAATGAAGATAGATCATTTAAAAATTAAATATATTTCTAGTAGAAAGTACCCATCAATGACTATTTCCTTAACAGTGTTGTCATATCCTTTGTATTTATGCATCTGTGGATTGCTCAGTAAATAACTTTTTTTATTTCCTTATGTGAAAAACTGTTATAATCACAATGACTAAACTTAAAGTATCTTATATCCTGGACACTGATTTTAATACCAAAGAAAACAGGGAAACTAAATTTGGGGTATGATTATCTCTTTTGATAGAAAAATTTCTTCAAGTTTATTTTGCTAAATAAACATCATATTTGAAATTCTTCTACAGCGTCTTCTTTGTTCTACTACATGCAACATGTATACAGCAATTTTGAAATCTTTGAAGTGATGTTTATTTGAATATGTGTGAATGAAACTTGTAGATTTTCAGTGTGTGTTTTGCTATTGTTTTTGAGAGAGTGACTCCAAGTTCAATCCTGAGAACTGAGTGGTAGCACTGGTCTCTCTCACTCTCATAAAGCACATCTTTAAAAAGGAGAGAATGGCACTTTTAAAAGGAATTTAAGAGTAGGATATCTTATATTCGTCTTACTTAATTCTATACATTTCTCCCTTGAAAAGAGAAAATATGTACTGTTGACTCAAATTTCACAGTAAATAACATGAACTGGTTAATATAGGTGTAAAGTGATGGTGACTTTTTTTTTCTTTTCCTTGTTTTTTGTTATTCATGGAAGTGTGTGACTAGAACCAGGAACATGGAGAAACTCTTAAATGCATCTTTTTTGCAGATCTCATTTTGAACTTCTTTATCTAAAGGAAACACAAGTTTGACTTTTTTATAAGTGCCTCACTTTTCTACTTGGATCTAGAAAGTGACTTCTGAAAGGTTTTTTTCATTCTTTCTTTCTGTCTTTCTTTCATGGGAAAGGTCTCTAGGGAGGATGTCATTACACACAGTTTAAAAGAATAATGTTTTCAAAAGAATAATGCTTCTGTTTGTCCCACATGGATGCTGTTTCTGGGATTTAAACTTGCTTTATGTGACAGATTCTCCGTTTACTTGACCTCATTCGACATTCCTCCCTTCTACTCTTTCCCATTTGAAAGGATGAATTGTCTGAAATGATTAAAAGAAATTTTTGACAAAAAAGGGAAAATTGCTCTTTGGTCCTACAAAGCAAATCTGATCTCCAGTCCTTCAATTCTGACATATCTTCTGATCGAGACAAAAAGTATAAGCAAGTGCCAAGCCCAGCTTTCCTTTTGTTTTCATAAAGTTAGGGTGAGGCAATACATTAGTCACCATAGCATGATCCATTCTAACATATTAACTCATTTCAAAGTGGTTTTTAAAAATACGATAAGTATAAAAGCTTTGTTTATTTCCATTTCATGGATCTCTTATTTACTTCACATTAAAAAGAGAGAGAGGGAAATTTACAGCCAGTGAGCTAAGTAATTTTTTAAAAAATGCTGAAATGTGCCCAGTGCACCTGTTTCTATGCATAAGGACCTAAGTTTGAGCCCTTGCTCCCTACCTGCAGGAGGAGAGCTTCATGAGCAGTGAAGCATATACTGCAAGTGTCTCTCTCTCTCTTTCTTAATTTCTTTCTGTCCTGTGAAATAAAGAAAAAGAAAGAAAAAAGTGGTTACCAGGAGTGATGGGTTTGTCATATATGCCCCAGCCCTGGTGGCAATAAAAAACAAACAAAAAAGTGCTGAAGCAAATAGCTCTACATAATGATATTTGTCTTATAACAAAGGGTACATAATTGGAAAAAGAAAAAAAAAGAACTTGGATTCACGGCATCTTTTAAGATGTTAAATCTCCCTTGAGACTGAATAATCAATTATGACATCTGTTTCAGGGCAGCTCACTGTGGGAGCAGTGTTGCAAATTTATTGAATGATATGTGAGCTTTTGTCTAGGGAATTAGCGAGACTTTTAGAGAAAATTTAGAAATCTTCAGTAGGCAGAGCTTGTCTGCAGTGGAAGAGGCATCATCTTTGGTTTATGCTGATTGGATATATGGTCATGAGGATGGCTTGTTTACTGAGAGAACATACTTTTGAAGTTGTTGATATAATTACTAAAGTTAAAGGGAAGGATTTAATTGGGGGTATTTAATCAGTAAAATTTAGTATATTGCCCCAAATTAATCCTTGCACAAAGATGTTATAAATTTTAAGAAATACTAACTTTTCAAGTTTTACTACAGAATATTATTTACTGGGAGTCGGGCAGTAGCGCAGTGGGTGGTGCAGGTGTCCCTGAGCGCAAGGACCTGCATAAGGATCCCCGTTCAAGCCCCCGGCTCACCACCTGCAGGGGAGTCACTTCACAGGAGGTAAAGCAGGTCTGCAGTTGTCTTTCTCTCCCCCCTCTGTCTTCCCCTCCTCTCTCCATTTCTCTTGTCCTATCTAACAATGACAACATCAATAACAACAACAATAATAACTACAACAACAATGAAAAACAAGGGTAACAAAAGAGAAAATAAGGGAGTCGGGCTGTAGCACAGCAGGTTAAGCTCAGGTGGCGCAAAGCACAAGACCACATGAGGATCCCAGTTTGAGCCCCCAGCTCCCCACCTGCAGGGGAGTCGCTTCACAAGCGGTGAAGCAGGTTTGCAGGTGTCTATCTTTCTCTCCCCCTCTCGGTTTTCCCCACCTCTCTCCATTTCTCTCTGTCCTATCCAACAATTACGACAACAATAATAACTACAACAATAAAACAAGGGCAACAAAAGAGAATAAATAAATAAAATTAATATTCAAAAAAGAGAAAATAAATATAAAAAAATTTTAAAAGGACTATTATTTACTCTGAATTATGTTTTTAATGGACAGCTTTACATCATAATTTACTGTGCTTTTGAAGTTTTTAATAGTTCACAAACTGCTCACAAAAAATGAGAAGCATTTCCAGTTTTTTAAAAGAAAGCAATTATGAAATGTTTTATTTGTCAATTAAAAAATAAATGCCTATTTGTCCTTAGGAATATAAAGCAACATTAAAATGCATGTGATCACAAGTTGCAGAAGCTATTATGATTCCATCCTGACTTCCCCAGGCAGATAACCTCGCCAGTTCTTTCTGGAACCTCACCTCCCCAAAACCCTACTCCACTAGAGAAAGATAGAAACAGATCTGGGCCGGGTGGTGGTGCACCTGGTTGAGTGCACATATTACAATGCACAAGGACCCAGGTTCGAGCCCCCATCCCTACCTGCAGGAGGAAAGTTTCATGAGTGGTGAAGCAGGGCTGCAGGTGTCTCTCTGTCTCTCTCCCTCTCTATCACCCCCTTCCCTCTTGGTTTCTGGCTTTCTCTATCCAATAAATAAAGATAATAAAAAAATTAGAATAAAAAAGAAAGAAAGAAACAGGTCAGGGGTATGGATTCACCTGTCAATACCCATGTCCAGTGGAGAAATTATCACAGAAGCCAAGCCTTCCACCTTCTGCTCCCCATAAAGAACTTTGGTTTATACTCCCAGAGGGATAAACAATAGAGAAGTTTCCAATGAGGGAATAGGACATAAAACTGGTAGTGGGAACTATATGGAATTATATCCCTATTATCTTACAAGCTTGTAAATCAATATTAAGTCATTAATAAAATTTTTTTTGAATGCAGGTGGTCATGGATAGGTAGACCTTATTGTTTATCTTCCAAACTGCATACTTCTGAAAATTAAAGAGGGGACACATCATTAACCATTAAATTTGCACTAGGGAAAATGAACATACAAGGTTATCTATGTCACTTATTAAATTGGGAAGTAAGAGGGGTTAGAAGGAGTGGGAAGCTGAGCCTGGAATCTAATGCTGAGAAATGATCTTATGGAATCCCCCAAATCTGCAGTTTGGAAAACTGAAGCTAAGCAAGGGAGGCTGTCCTGTCTGTCCACCCCCTTCACTGTCCTTGTTTCTGTGCTTACTGCATTTATGTTGGCAAGTGATTCACTGGCTCGATTTTCTTTATTTTACAATATTTATTTATTTATTCCCTTTTGTTGCCCTCATTGTTTTATTGTTGTGGTTATTATTATTGTTGTTGGATAGGACAGAGAGAAATGGAGAAAGAAGGGGAAGGGGGGAGTGGGGGAGAGAAAGACAGACACCTGCAGATCTGCTTCACCACCTGTGAAGCGACTCCCCTGCAGGTGGGGAGCTGGGGCTCGAACCGAGATTCTTATTCCTGTCCTTGTGCTTTGCACCATGTGCGCTTAACCCGCAGCGCTAGAGCCCGACTCCCCGATTTTCTCCTCTTTATGATCATGTCAAAAGAGGTCAGTTTCTACGGCTGTTTGAACTAACTGGCAGAGATGATGTTTTCCCAGTATTGTTTACACCAGAGAGCTCAGCTTTATGCCACATAGTATCAATGCAGTACTGACAAGTTTTCAGGAAATGACTCAGAAATGATGCATTCAGCTGCATAGAGCTAAGTTTTAATTGGGATAATTTATTTTCTTTCCTTTTTAAAATTTTTTTAAATATTTATTTATTTTCCCTTTTGTTGTCCTTGTTTTATTGCTGTAGTTATTATTGTTGTTCTTGATGTCATCGTTGTTGGATAGGACAGAGAGAAATGGAAAGAGGAGGGGAAGGCAGAGGGGGAGAGAAAGACAGACACCTGTACACCTCCTTCACCGCCTGTAAAGTGACTCCCCTACAGGTGGGGAGCCGGGGACTCAAACCGAGATTCTTACGCTGGTCCTTGAGCTTTGCATCACGTGAGCTTAACCTGCTGCCACCCAAACTCCCAAATGTGAGTACTTTTAAAGAGGAATGTATAGTCCTTTTCATCAAAGGGGAAAAACCCAACTACAATAACAATTTAAAACTGATTGCTGAATACTGTTGATTCCATAGTTTCACTTAAGAGACACGAAGAAAATAAAAAAGTTGCTACTCTTTTTTCCTCCATTTACAGCACACTCCCTGAGGTGAGAGAGTCTCTTACTCATTGTATATACATGATTCCTACACAGTATCTGACTCATACTTAGTATTAAAAAATAATAATAACAAAATGAATATAGGAGTGGATAGAGCACAGAAGCTTGTGGCCCCCGAAGACTTAAACACAGAGAACACAGGTACTAGAATAATCTAACTTCATTAACATCCCACATAGCTGTGAACTTTGCCTGCACCAAGTAGGTCTAAGATCTGTTTCAACATTGTTACTTCTGGTCCTTAGAAGTTCATCTCCATAAGTCAGAAACTTATGCAGGATGAATATGGGACAATCTCACTCATAGACAAGTTGAAAAACAAGATCCGAAGGGAAAACACTAAGCAGAACTTGGACTGGAGCTGGTGTACTGCACCAAAGTTAAGAGTCTGGGGTGGGAGCAGGGGTTTTTAGGTCCTGGAACAAGATAGCAGAGGAGGACCTAATAGGGGTTGAATTGTTACGTAGAAAACTGGGAAATGTTACGCATGTACAAACTATTGTATTTACTGTTGGCTGTAAGCCATTAATCTCCTAATAAAGAAAAACTTAAAAAGTTTATCTCCGGAACAAGGTTCTTGTGAAAGGCAGATGTTTACAAGGTACATAAGCAACTGCTGTGTGACAGTAACAGAATTTGTCATCCCAAGTGGGATAGAACCCAGATGCCAGAGCACCACTTAAATAGCATGCTGTTTGTGTGGGACGTTGTTCAATCACCAGTAATCAGTCAATGTTACTAAGCTTCAGCAATTACTTACCCATGAGAACCCCTTTTGAGCTCATGTCATTGTGCAACCTTGAATGCTGTCACACCAACATAGCTGTTTTCCTAGAGAACACAAGACAATGTGACGTGGGTGTGGGTAGCCAGTGTGATTGGGAGTTTTGGTTATTCAGCTGGCCTTGGAGTCACACCTGTACTTGTGTAGAGCCACACCTGGGCATCCCAGAGTGTAAAGGACTCTGAAAAAGAGTCTGAAGGGGAGTGCTGTCTCATGATATTGCGTGGTATTTCTGTGTTTTCACTACATACGGAGTTTCTGTGCTACCTAGCAGATACGTTAGGACGATAGGAGGACCTTCCTGAGTTCCCTGCTGAGGAGATGTCATACTAGATTTTAAAAATTAACAATCTGGATGCCATAGTAAGAAATAGGGAATGAGAGAGTATTTAACAATTCTGTATAGTAGCCATCACATAAGGTTCAGAAGAAAGCTTTTAATGTTTGCCTTCTAATCATTTGGTAATATTCAAAATGGCACACATAGTCATCTAAGCTGTAAATTAAATTATAACCACAGCTATGGCAAAAATATTAATTCTCATCGCAAGTTTTAGTCTTTTTTTTTTTTTTGCCTTCAGGGTTATTGCTGGGGCCAGTGCCTACGGTGCCGACATAATGAATCCACTGCTCCTAGAGGCCTTTTTTTTTTTTTTTTTGATTGAATAGGACAGAGAGAAAGGAAGGAAGGCAGACAAGGAGAGAGAAAGACACATGCAGACCTGCTTTGCCACTTGTAAAGCGTCTCCTCTGCATGTTGGGAATGGGGGACTCAAACTCAGATCCTTGTGAGGGTTCTTTTATTTAGTATTATGTGTGCTTAATCAGGTCCGCCAACACCTGGCCCCCTACAATTTTTAATCCTTAATAAATCCTGTAAACCATTAACCACTGAATAAAGTGTGTGTATGTGTGTGGGGGGGTGGGGTGGGAAAAGGAGGACATTTGATTAAAATTTAAAAAAAAAAGACTTAAATATGTGAAACTAAAAAGAACAAGCAAAAAAACTGTCAAGGTAAATTTTTATGGTTTAAAAAAACTGTTTTTTGACTTTTTTATTAGTGAGTTAAAAGATTATAAGATCATAGGATATAGTTCCACACAATTCCACAATTAAAGTTCTCTCCTGCCCGACACACTCCTGTCCTCCCTCCTCCCCCAAAGATGACCACCATAGTTCTCCCATAGTTTGGCTACTCCCTGCCTCCCAAGTTCATGTGTTTCAATTCAATTCTGTCTTCTCCAAATGAATGAAACCATCTGGTAGTTGTCTTTCACTTCCTTAGTTATCAAGGTAAAAATTTTGAGTTAGATAGACTGCAGGATATCCTGATATTTTATAAATAACTACGACAGCAATTTGTTATAGTTTAGAACCTGGCCAGAGAGCCTCCAGGGAGCACAAGATACATTCTTAGTGCAAAATCAGACTTCTGTTTTGTTGTTCCTAGTCTCATCTTGCATATATCCAAACTGTGTGATATTATGATTGTATCAGGGCAGAGGAGCTTCATAAATAAAGAATCATATTGTTTTCTAATGTCTTCCTGACTCTCTCTTTATTACTGCCCTAACTGTTCCCTTAGACAGAAGTGTTTGTGGTTTCTCAGGTGGATGAAATAATTGAAATCATTCTAAAACTAGACTGATCTCAATTTATTTTTTACATAAAATAAATTTATTTTATCACCCTCTCCTAAGGAAGGCAAAAAAAAAAAAAAAAAGGCTGAAATAGTTATTAACAGATGTGGAGCTGTAGAAGTGGCTAGAAAATATTTCACAAACAATAAATACACTTTGCAGATGACCATTCACATCCCTTCTCCCACACCAGCACTATATGGGAGGGAGACAATGAAATAGTAGTTTTGTTTTGCTATTTTCTTTCCCTTTCTCTCTTTCGCCTTCTCTACTTTTTTTTTTTTTTAGTACAAATGTGTGTTCTTTTTATTTTTTGAGGCAGAGATAGAGAAGGCAGAGAGGCAGCAAGGGAGTGAAAGAGACCATAGCACCAACGCTTACTTAAATTCTGTGGGCACCGGGTTCAAACCTGGCTCAAGCACATGCCAAAACAGTGAGCTGCTATCCTGGTGAGCTATTTCATCAGTCTGCTCTGTGTTTTTACAGCTAGTGACATTATTTCTTTTCAAACCTTTCGACTGTTTTCTTTTCTTTTTTTTTTTTTAAATATTTTATTTAATTTATTTATTCCCTTTTGTTGCCCTTGTTGTTTTATTATTGTAGTTATTATTGTTGTTGTTGTTGTTGGATAGGACAGAGAGAAACGGAGAGAGGAGGGGAAGACAGGGGGAGAGAAAGATAGACACCTGCAGACCTGCTTCACCGCCTGTGAAGCGACTCCCCTGCAGGTGGGGAGCCGGGGTTCGAACCGGGATCCTTATGCCGGTCCTTGTGCTTTGCACCACCTGCGCTTAAACTGCTGCGCTACAGCCCGACTCCCTCGACTGTTTTCTATATCCTAGTGACTAGTCACCATTTAGTATTAAATAACTCTTTTTCATTTTCAGTTTGAAGTCATGTGTGCAGAATCTAAATTAGGAGTAACTCATGAAGTAGGTCAACAGATGCAACGTCATATTTGTGTTATCTTATAAAAAATGAAAAATGGGAGTCGGTCGGTAGCATAGCGGCTTAAGTGCACTTGGCGCAGAGTGCCAGGACCAGTGTAAGGATCCCAGTTGGAGCCCCTGGCTCTCCACCTGCAGGGGGGGTTGCTTCACAAGCGGTGAAGCAGGTCTGCAGGTGTCTGTCTTTCTCTCCCCCTCTGTCTTCCCCTCCTCTCTCCATTTCTCTCCGTCCTATCCAACAATGACGACATCAATAACTACAACAATAAAACAACAAGGGCAACAAAAGGGAATAAATAAATTGAAAATAAATAAAGAAAAAATGAAAAGAAAGAATGATTTCATGGAATTCTGGCAAGGGGTTTTTACAGGGAACATAAACCTTCTTATCTTCTCTTATTTTACTACAAGAAACTCAATAAACTTTTCTAAGTGGTTATGAAGCATCCACAGTGCTTACCTCTCTATGATGAAGACTTGGGATATGATAATTAAGAGACTATACAGGTTCAAACACTCAGCAGGACGATAAAGAAGAAAACTTTTTTTTGTTTGTGGTTTTTGTTTTTTTTTTTGCCACCAGGATTATTGCTGGAGTTGAGTGCCGGCATGATAAATCTACCACTCCTGGCCGCCTTTTTTTTTTTTCTTCCTATTTTTATTGGGTAGGACAGAGAGAAATTGACAGGGGAGGGGAGATAGGTAGGGAGAGAAAGATAGACACCTGCAGACTTTCTTCACCACTTGTGAAATGTCCTCTCTGCAGGTGAGGTTTTGTTATTTTCTATGTGGGCAGATTTTTAAGTCTTTTTTTTTTAAATTTTAATCAAATGTCCTCCTTTTCCCACCCCCCCCCCACACACATACACACACTTTATTCAGTGGTTAATGGTTTACAGTGAAAGCTCAGAAATAAGCCCCACACCTATGAACATCTAATTTTTTATAATGGAACTCAAAACATCAAACAGAAAGGAGAGTCTATTCAGCAAACACTGTTGGTAAAATTAGGTTGAAAGCTGCAGAAGAATGAAACTGGATCACCATATCTCACCACATAAAAAAATAAGCTACAAATGAATTAAAAATCTGAATATTAGTCCAGAAACTATCAAATGATTAGAGGAAAGTATTGGCATACCTCTTTTGATGGAAGCTTTCAAAGCAACTTTGACCATTCAAATCTAACTGCAAAATAAACCAGTGGGACTACCTCAAGAAAATGTCACTTTCTGTATGTTTATATTTTTGGAGACCATGGTTATTTCTTTCTTTAATAAGATAACTTTATGCAGTATAAAATGTTGACAATAAAAAATGGGGAGAGAACATGAACAGAATATTCACCATAGAAGAGATCTGAGGGAGTCAGGTGATAGCGCAGCGGGTTAAGTGCACGTGCCGCAAAGCGCAAGGACCAGCATAAGGGTCCCAGTTCGAGCCCCAGGCTCCCCACCTGCAGGGTGGTCGCTTCACAGGCAGTGAAGCAGGTCTGCAGGTGTCTGTCTTTCTCTCCCCCCTCTGTCTTCCCCTCCTCTCTCCATTTCTCTCTGTCCTATCCAACAACAACAACATTAATAATAACTATAATAATAAAAAAGGACAAGGGAATAAATAAATAAATATAAAAAAATAAAAAAGAGATCTGAAAGGTAGAGAAACATATGAAAAAAAGCTCCAAGTCATTGATTGTCAGAGAAATGCAAATAAAGACAACAATGAGATGCCTCTTCACTCCTGTGAGAATGTCATACACCAGAAAAGGTAGCGGCAACAAATGTGGAAGAAGTTGAAGGGGTAAAGGAACCCTCCTGTTCTGCTGGTGGGAATGTCAATTGGCCCAACCCCTGTGGAGAGCAGTCTTAGAGAACTCTCAGGAGGCTAGACATGGACTTAGCCTATGATCCTGCAATTCTTCTCCTGGGGATATATCCTAGGGAACCAAACACACCCATCCAAAAAAAATTTGTGTATACCCATGCTCACAGCAGCACAATTTGTAATAACCATAACCTGGAAGCAACCCAGGTGTCCAACAACAGATGAGTGGCTGAGTAAGCTGTGGTATATATACACAATGGTATACTACTTGGGTATTAAAAATGGTGATTTCACTGTTTTCAGCCCATCTTGGATGGAGCTTGAAGAAATCATGTTAAGTGAATTAAGTCAGAATCATAAGGATGAATATGGGATGATCTCACTCATGGGCAGAAGTTGAAAAACAAGATCCGAAGGGAAAACACTAAGCAAAACTTGGACTGGAGTAGGTGTATTGCACCAAAGTAAAAGACTGGGATTGGCTGAGTGGGGGGTTGGGGGAAGAGTTCAGGTCCTGGAACAGGATGGCAGTGTATTGTTGTGTGGAAAACTGAGAAATGTTATGCATATACAAACTATTGAATTTACTGTTGACTGTAAAACATTAATCTCCCAATAAAGAAATTAAAAAATATATATGTTAGCTTGAATGTAACCTTAAACATGGTCTAGTTCACCCCTTTTGCTTTACAGTTGAAAGCACATATTTATGTATTTTCTTTCTTTAGAAAGACATTTTATTGATTTTTATTAGAGAGAGAGAAATACAGAAAGACTAGAGCTTTGCGCAACTCTGGTTTATGGTGGTGCTGGGGCTTGAATCTAGGACCTCAGCCTCAAGCAGGAGTCTTTTGCATAACCATTAGGATGTCCTCCCTGCTTTTATTTGTTTATTTTGCTTTCTTCACTTTAGGTAGGTGAGGGAATCACCAAAAATCAATACTGTTTGCTTTAACTTTCCTATTACTCATATCAACTATAGATTAGGGAATAAACAAACCAGAATAAAAACAAGTTTCGAAGTGTCATTGACCTGGCTGGCTGTTGTATTATTCTCCCCACAAAATACTAATAATTTCAAGTAAATCATAGACTTACGTTCCCAAATCATATCAATCTATTTAGTTAAAAGTGGCTGATATTTTGTTTCTTTTGTAGGTCTGAAATGTGCCAATGTAACATCAATGTCCCTTGAGTACAACAGCTTACTATTGGTGGTGAATTAGCGCCCTCTAGCAAATGTCTGAGTCACGATGCTTAATCATCAAATTGTGAAAAAATATTTACAAGTACCATGCTAGATTTTTATACTGCCCTACTCAGTACTCACAAAAATGTATGGTATTAGTGGAGACAGCTTTGTAAGGACATAAAGCTATTCGGCAATGAGGTGAAGGCTACTTCAGTTGCAAAAAGAGACGTGTGGACAGGAATTACTGACTCCATTAAGCAATGTAGTGAAATGTTCTGACCTTCTGAAAGTTCTCTGATTAGTGGAGGAGATAAAACTCTAGAGAAGCTTTTGCAAGGTGTACAATTTAAGTAGGGAATATAGCACTGTTATTATTTTTAACGGTATGGAAGCAATGAAACAAAATCACTTAGTCTGGTTGGAGGTTTTGAGGATGGCTCAGTACATAATAGATCACCATCTGAGTATTAAAGGTAGACTAGTTTGTCATACAAAGAACAGAAAAATGTCACTAAAAAGCAAGACAAACTTATGCTGTGTAAGCCCAGGGAATGTAGAGGATAGTCACAGTACTGCTTGAAATACTAGTGTATGGGAGGGAGTGGGACAGAGGTAATAGGAACAAGACTTGGAAGAGCTTCTGTGGCAACACTAGGAGTATGGGACATGCACTATTGACAACTGGGTTTTTTTAAGTAGGAAAGAAAGATATATGAGGCTGGGAAGACAGCAAAAGACTTTCAGCCTGTGGTTCCGAGGCGCCAGGTTCATTCTCCAGCTTCACCATAAGCCAGATCTAAGCAATGCTCTGGTCTTTCTATGTCTTTCTCTCTCTATAGCTCTCTGTCATTAAAAATAAATAATATTTTGAAAAGTAAAAAAGAATTTGGAGCTGTTGAGTGCTAGAACCCATAGTTAGAAAAAAAAATCATTAAAACAAATGTACAGTGTAAAGTACAATGATAAAGCCATGCTCTCTACCCTCACTTTTATATAGAAATAGGATATATGAACACCTACCCCTCTATACCAATCATAGCTTTCTTTAAGTGCCTCTGTTTTGTGTTTTAAAAGGATGTACTTATTCACTTGATGGGATGCAAAAGGAAGGAAGAGAGGAAGGGAGAAAGAAAGAAAGGAAGGGAGAGAGAGAGAGAGAAAGAGAGAAAGAAATAAAGAAAGAAAAAAGGAAGAAAGAAAAGGAAGAAAACAGAGTCTGTACCCTGACAGAGTCAGAGCATGAACTGTGGGGGGAGGCTGAAGAGGGAGTTTAGATAGGTGGAGGGGATGCAACGGAGTTTAGTGAAGGGATATTGGTACTGTAGTGAAAATGTGATATAGTAATAATATATTTTACAGAAATGTGAAGTCGGGGGACCGGGCAGTAGCAAAGTGGGTCTCAAACCTGGATCCTTAAGCTGGTCCTTGTGCTTTGCGCCAGACTCCTGCACTTAAACCGCTGCACTACTTCACGCCCGGCCCCTCTTGCTGTGGAGTTCTTGTACCCTCCATCCTCTTCAGTCTTCACAGACATTTGACATTTCCTAAGCATATTCAGATTGCTTGTTTTCCAGGCTTATTGCTGGGGTTCGGTGCCTCCACTACTAACCCACTGCTCCTGGCTGCCATTTTTCCCTTTTGTTGTTATCACTGTTGGACAGAACAGAGAGAAATCGAGAGACGAGGGGAAGACAGAGACAGGGAAGAAAGGCACCTGCAGACCTGCTTCACCACTTGTGAAGCGACTGCCCCCCCCCCCCCCCGCAGGTGGGGAACCACGGGCTCCAACCAGGATCCTTACTCCAGTCCTTGCTCTTCACGCCATGTGCACTTAACCCAGGGCACTACCGCCTGCCCCACCCCCAGGTTCCCTTTTTAAGAAACTGACTTGAATAGGACTTTGTGGCATTAACTAGAGAGGGGTAAGGTGCTAAGAGTCAGGTCTACATTCAGTGAGTATGAAGCAGAGAAGTTCAGTTTGAGGAACTGTGGACTGGATTCAACTGCACAGGAAACAAGAGTTGGAGCAGCCAAAGGTGAACCTAAGTTTTCTAGCATGAAAAACTGATTATCTTTAACTGGCATCAAAATGTCAGAAAAGTTTTAGGAGAAAATGAACTTTAGATTGGGACTTCTGGAGGTGGGCCTATGAGCAGCATCAGATCTGTTTCTCTCCTCTCCTCTCACAGATCAACTAGGAATACCAAAGGAGGCCACCTGGGACCAAAACAAGACTGGACTAGAATGACTTCAGGAACCCACCAAATCACCAGAATCAGTGATTAAGCTAAGAAGCCTATGTATACTATAAAAGCCCTCAGACTCCCCGGGCTGTAGCGCAGCGGGTTAAGCGCAGGTGGCGCAAAGCACAAGGACCGGCATAAGGATCCCGGTTCGAGCCCCGGCTCCCCACCTGCAGGGGAGTCACTTCACAGGCGGTGAAGCAGGTCTGCAGGTGTCTGTCTTTCTCTCCCCTCTCCGTCTTCCCCTCCTCTCTCCATTCCTCTCTGTCCTATCCAACAATGACAACAACAACAATAATAACTACAACAATAAAACAACAAGGGCAACAAAAGGGAATAAATAAATTTAAAAAAAAAAAAAAAAAAAAAGCCCTCAGACTCCCATATCCTAAAAAGAAGAAAAAGCACAAAAGAGGCTTTTAAGCCACTGAACTCCAAATCAGGAATTAAAATACTATTGGAACAGCTGTTAACTTCCACCACTGTGAACCCTTTAATTGCCTTACTTAGACACAAGTCAATCCAGGCAATAATGATGAGTAATTTGAGAAGTACTGACAGAGGGAACTCATAACATAATATATAAAATGGTTAAACCAACCAGAAGAAATATTGGAGAAATGAACCAGGACAAGAGTCCAGCTAAAAGCCCCACAAAGGATGAAGCACAAAATAATGATGTCAACATCCAAACATTAGCTAAGGAAATAATCACAGGAGTGAGTAAAGAGTTCGAAAGAATTGTCATCAGAAATACAGAACAACAAATGAAACTATGGAAAAAAACACTAATTATCTCATGATTACTAGAGACCTGAAAGCTGAAATAGCTGAGCTAAAAACACAACTACCTGAACAAGCTAAAACAGTATCAGAACAGGGTAACAAAATAGATGAACTCCAGAAAACAGTAGAGGGGAGAGAGAATAGAATCAATGAGGCTTAAGACAGAATTAGCAAGACTGAGGGCAAATTAGAGACAACTGAAAAAGAAGTAAGAGATCTCAAAAAGAGATTTAGAGATGCTGAAAACAACAACAGAGACCTATGGGATGACTTCAAAAGAAACAATATATGCATTATTGGCTTACCAGAGGAAGAAATACAGGGAGAGGAAGAAAGCATTCTTCAGGCCATAATAGCTGAAAACTTCTCTAGTCTAAACAACATCAAAGACATAAAGGTTCAAGAAGCCCAGAGGGTCCCAAACAGAATTAACCCAGACTTAAAGACACCAAGACACATCCTATTTAGAATGGAAAGGAATAAGGATAAAGAAAGGATCCTGAAGGCTGCAAGAGAAAAACAGAGTCACCTTCAGAGGAAAACCCATAAGATTAGCAGTAGACTTCTCCAAACAAACACTACAAGCCAGAAGAGAATGGCAAGATATCTATCGAGTACTCAATGAGAAAGGCTTTCAACCAAGAATACTGTATCCTGCTAGACTGTCATTTAGACTACATGGAGGCATACAAACCTTCTCAGACAAGCAACAGTCAAAGGAATCATCTATCACCAAGCCTGCCCTGAATGACATTCTGAAAGGTCTCCTATAAACAGTCAGACCACCATACATAGGTCATACATCAGAACAATCTAAAACTCTACAAGAATGGCATTAAAATATCTTCAATATTTGATATCAATAAATGTCAATGGCCTGAATTCACCTATTAAAAGACACAGAGTAGGAAGATGGATCAGAAAATACAACCCAACAATATGCTGTCTACAGGAAACCCACCTAGCTCAACAGGACAAACACAGACTTAAAGTGAAAGGATGGAAAACTATCATACAACCCAAGGGCCCACAAAAAAGGGCAGGAATAGCTATTCTCATATCTGACAAGATAAACTTTAAAATAGATAAGATTTAAAAAGATAGGAATGGACACTACTTGATGCCCAGAGGATCAGTCAATCAAGAGAACTTAACAATTATTAACATCTATGCACCCAATGAGAAGCCCTCTAAATACATCAAACATCTACTGAAGGAGCTACAGCAATATATTAACAGCAACACAGTCATAGTAGGGGACTTCAACTCCTCACTCTCTCAACTTGACAGATCATCCAGTTAGAAAATCAATAAAGACATAAGGGAGCTAAGCGAAGAGATAGATAAACTAGAACTATTGGAAATTTTCAGAGTCATCATCCCAAGAAAATGGAATACACATTTTACTCAAGTCCACATGGGACATTCTCAAGGATAGACCATATGTTAGGACACAAAGACAGCATCAGCAAATTAAAGAGCATTGAAATCATCCCAAGCATCTTCTCAGACCACAGTGGAATTCAACTAACACTTAACAATCAACAAAAGATTTGTAATAGTCCCAAAATGTGGAAGCTCAACAGTACACTCCTTAACAACTGCTGGGTCAAAGAAGAAATAAAGGAAGAAATAAAAATGTTTCCAGAGTTCAATGAAAATGAAGACACAAGCTATCAAAATATTTGGGACAGAGCTAAGGCAGTCCTGAGAGGGAAGTTCATAGCCATACAGGCACACATTAGGAAACAAGAAAAAGCACAAATAGAGAGCCTGGTTGCACATCTTAAAGACCTAGAAGAAGAAGAACAAAGGGACCCTAAAGCAAACAGAAGGACAGAAATCACTAAAGTTAGGGCAGAAATCAATAACATTGAAAATAAGAAAACCATACAAAAGATCAATGAAAGTAAATGTTGGTTCCTCAAAAGAGTGAACAAAATCGACAAACCTTTAGCCAGACTCACAAAACAAAAAAGGGAGAAGACCCAAATAAATCAGATAGTAAATGAAAGAGGAGATATCACAACAGACACCACAGAAACTCAACATATCATGCAAGGCTCCTATGAACAACTATATGCCACCAAGCTAGAGAACCTGGAAGAAATGGATGATTTCCTAGATACCTACGAACTTCCAAAACTAAGTAAAGAGGAAGTAAATAACATGAATAGGCCAATCACAGCTAATGTAATTGAAATAATTATAAAAAACTTTCAAAAAAATAAAAGTCTTGGACCAGATAGTTTTACAAATGAATTCTACAAAACCTTCAAAGAAGAACTAATACCTCTACTTTTAAAAGTCTTCCAGAAGATTGAAGACACTGGAATACTCCCTTCCAGCTTCTAAGAAGCCAACATCACTTTGATACCAAAAGTAGACAGGGACACAACCAAAAAAGAAAACTACAGACCAATATCTCTGATGAACATAGATGCTTAAATATTGAAAAAAATTCTAGCCAAGCAAATACAGCAGCATATAAAAAGATTATTCATCATGACCAAGGGGGTTTATCTCAGGAATGCAAGGTTGGTTTAATATACATAAATCAATCAATGTGATCCACCAAAGCAATAAAAGCAGGACCAAAAACCACATGGTCATATCAATAGATGCAGATAAAACCTTGGACAAAATACAGCATCCTATTATGATAAAAACACTACAAAAGGGGTCAGGTGGTGGCACACCTGGCTGAGCACACATGCTACAGTGCACAAGGACCCAGGTTTGAGCCCCCGTTCCTCACCTGCAGGGGGAAAGCTTCATGAGTGGTGAAGCAGGTCTGCATGTGTCTCTCTGTCTCTCTCCCCCTCTGTCACCCACTTCCCTGTCCATTTCTGGCTATCTCTCTATATAAATAAATATTAAAATAAAACACACTACAAAAATGGGAATAGATGGAAAATTCCTGAAGATAGTGGAGTCTATATAGAGCAAACCTATAGCCAACATCATACGCAATGGTGAAAAACTGGAAGCATTTCCCCTCAGATCAGGTACTAGACAGGGATGCCCACTATCACCATTACTATTCAACATAGTGTTGAAAGTTCTTGCCATAGCAATCAGGCGGGAGCAAGGAATTAAAGGCATACAGATTGGAAGAAAAGAAGTCAAACTCTCCCTATTTGCAGATGACATGATAGTATACATAGAAAAACCTAAGAAATCCAGCAATTATATCTTAGATATCATCAGGCAATACAGTAAGGTGTCAAGCTATAAAATTAACATTCAAAAGTCAGTGGCATTCCTCTATGCAAACACTAAGTTAGAAGAAGTTGAAATCCAGATATCAATTCCTTTTTACTATAGTAACAAAACAATAAAATATCTAGGAGTAAACCTAACCAAAGAAGTGAAAGACTTGTATACTGAAAATTATGAGTCACTACTCAAGGAAACTGAAAAAGACACAAAGAAGTGGAGAGATGGGAGTCGGGCTGTAGCGCAGCGGGTTAAGCGCAGGTGGCGCAAAGCACAAGGACCGGCATAAGGATCCCGGTTCAAACCCCAGCTCCCCACCTGCAAGGGAGTTGCTTCACAGGCGGTGAAGCAGGTCTGCAGGTGTCTATCTTTCTCTCCTCCTGTCTGTCTTCCCCTCCTCTCTCCATTTCTCTCTGTCTTATCCAACAATGACAACAACAATAATAACTACAACAATAAAACAACAAGGGCAACAAAAGGGAATAAATAAATAAAATAAATATTTTAAAAAATTAAAAAAAGAAGTGGAGAGATATTCCATGTTCATGTGTTGGTAGAATTAGCATCATCAAAATAAATATACTACCCAGAGCCATCTACAGATTTAATGCTATTCCCATCAAGATCCCAACCACATTTTTTAGGAGAATAGAACAAATGCTACAAATGTTTATCTGGAACCAGGAAATACCTAGAATTGCCAAAACAACCTTGAGAAGAAAGAACAGAACCGGAGGCATCACACTCCCAGATCTCAAACTGTATTATAGGGCCATTGTTATCAAAACTGCTATTACTGGAACATGAATAGACACACTGGCCAGTGGAATAGAATTGAAAGCCCAGAAGTAAGCCCCCACACCCAGGGACATCTAATCTTTGACAAAGGTGTCCAGACTATTAAATGGGGAAAGCAGAGTCTCTTCAACAAATGGTGTTGGAAACAATGGGTTGAAACATGCAGAAGAATGAAACTGAACCACAAAATTTCACCAAATACAAAAGTAAATTCCAAATGGATCAAGGCCTTGGATGTTAGACCAGAAACTATCAGATACTTAGAGGAAAATATTGGCAGAACTCTTTTCCGCATAAATTTTAAAAACATCTTCAATGAAATGAATCCAATTACAAAGAAGAATAAGACAAGCATAAACCTATGGGACTACATAAAATTAAAAAGCTTCTGCACAGCTAAAGAAATGACTAACCAAACCAAGAGACCCCTCACAGAATGGGAGAAGATATTTACATGCCATACATCAGATAAGAGGCTAATAACCAGAATATATAAAGAGCTTGCAAATCTCAACTACAAGACAACAAATAACCCCATCCAAAAACAGAGGGAGGACTTGGACAGAATATTCACCACAGAAGAGATCCAAAAGGCCGAGAAAGACATAAAAAAATGCTCTCAGTCTTTGATTGTCAGAGAAATGCAAATAAAGACAACAATGAGATACCACTTCACTCCTGTGAGAATGTCATACATCAGAAAAGGTAGCAGCAGCAAATGCTGGAGAGGGTGTGGGGTCAAAGGAACTCTCCTACACTGCTGGTAGGAATGTCAATTGGTCCAACCTCTGTGGAGAACAGTCTGGAGAACTCTCACAAGTTTAGAAATGGATATACCCTATGATCCTGTAATTCCTTTCCTGGGAATATATCCTAAGGCACCCAACACACCCATCCAAGAAGATCTGTGTATACATATGTTCTTGGCAGCACAATTTATAATAGCCAAAACCTGGTAGCAACCCAGGTGTCCAACAACAGATCAGTGGCTGAACAAGTTGTGGTATATATACACAATGGAATACTACTCAGCTATTAAAATGGTGACTTTACCAGTTCAGCCGATCTTGGATGGACCTTGAAAAATTCATGTTAAGTGAAATAAGTCAGAAACAGAAGGATGAAAATGGGATGCTCTCACACTCAGGGAGAAGTTGAAAAACAAGATCAGAAAAGAAAACATAAGTAGAACCTGAACTGAAATTGGTGTATTGCTCCAAATAAAAGACTCTGGGGTGGGGGGGTGGCTGGGAAGAATACAGAATCCAAGAAGTATGATAGTGGACCTAATGGGGCTTATATTGTTATATGGAAAACTGGGAAATGTTATTCATGTACAAGCTATTGTATTTACTGTTGAATATAAAACATTAATTCCCGATAAAGAAGAAAAAGAAAAAAAGAAAATGAACTCTAATTGAATTTTAAGATGAGTGCTAGATGAACAAGTGGAGATATCTACCAGGTGATGAGGAATGCCTGTCTTGAATTTAGGGGAAAAAAAAGAAACTACAGACAAAGATCTTAAAGTGTTTGGGTTCAGGTGGTAGCGCGATAGGTTAAGTGCACATGGCGCGAAGCACAAGGACAGGTGTAAGAATCTGGGTTCCAGCCCCCGGCTCCCCACGGTGGGGGAGGGCGTCGCTTCACAAGCAGTGAGGTAGGTGTCTGTCTCTTATCCTCTCTGTCTCCCCCTCCTCTCTCCATTTCTCTCTGTCCTATCCAGCAACAAGGACATCAATAGGAACAATAATAACCTCAACAATGATAAAAACAACAAGGGCAACAAAAAGGGAAATAAATAAAATATTTTTAAAAGGATTTTAAAGTGTTTATTTACAGTTGATTGTCAAAGCTATAGGAAAGGAAAATAACAATGATTAACAATACCATGTGGTCACCTAATGATATATATCATTCACGTTCTAAGAATGTTACATGTATCTGGGCTTGAGACAGTAGCTCAATGGTAGAGTTCAATCTTCAGCACTGCACTAAAAAGTCTAGGGCCAGGGATCAGGTTGAGAGCACATGTTACAATGTACAAGGACCCAGGTTCCAGCCCCTGGTCCCCACCTGCAAGAGGAAAGCTTTGTGAGTGGTGAAGCAATGCTGCAGGTGTGTATGTCTCTCTCCCTCTTTATCTCCCCCTACTCTTTTGATTTCTGGCTGTCTCTATCCAATAAATAAGGATTAAAAAAAAAAAGTCAGGGCACCAGGCGGTGGCTCAGAGGGTGAAGTGCAAGGACTTGCCTAAGGATCCCAGTTTGAGCCCCTGGCTCCCCATCTGCAAGGGAGCCACTTCACAGGCGGTGAAGCAGGTCTGCAGGTGTCTTTCTCTCCCCCTCTCTGTCTTCCCCTCCTCTCTCCATTTCTCTCTGTCCTATCCAAAAAAGACCATATCAACAACAACAACAACAACTATAGCAATAAAAAAACAAAGGCAACAAAAGGGAATAAATAAATAAATAAATAAAAACTTTTTTTAAAAAAAGAAAATGTCAGAGTGAAGCAGTGAAGTCCTAGGGATGATAAATATATACACACATACATAGGATAAATCAATAAAGTTCTGAGACAGGCTGTCAACAGAACGTACTCAGACATGGTTCATTGATTTCAAGAAAAGAAGTGAAACTTTTTTCAGTTATAATAAAAAAAAACCATAAAAAATAACCTTATGTGGTCGATAGCCACAGCTAAAGTAAAAAAGAAAACTTCTTCACATAAGTAACTTAGTCTGACATGCGGTTGGGAAAGGTAGTGATGGAGGTAAGAGCTACAAACAGTACAGCTTTTTGCAAAGAAGCAAATTAATCTGCATAGAGAATCAAAGGAAGTTGTTTGCGTTCCTGTTCTGCTGAAACCTTCGGCAGAAGTTTTAGGTGTGGCTTAGAAAGGAAGTTGTGTGAGAAAATGGAATTCCCCAAATTTAGACTAGTTTACTGAAGATGTCTTAGAAACTAGGTAAGACGAAATTACACTAAGGCACTCATTTTTTCAGCTTCGCAAATGGCAGATAGGAATGTTTACCTTGAAACCGCGTATCCTGTAACCCCTGCTCTCTCAGCTATATGTTAACTTGTGCATTTGGCTTCTGTAAACACTGCTTGCTTTCTCCCTAGAAGAATAGAATGTTCTCCTTGAGACTTTTACCCCAAAGATAAATTAGCAAGGACATGCACACTCCTCCAATCATGCAGACACCCCCCCCCCACACACACACACACACACTTTTCCCTTTTAAAGGAGGGTAAATTTCAAGCCTGGTTATCTCAGAGCTACCGGACCAGACATGGTACTGGCCTGAGATCACCCAGCTGGGTTTGTCTTGTCTTTGTCTTTTGGTGTCGTCTCTGTGTTAAGTATGAGTACTGGCCTTATTTTCAGTCTTTCAAACTTAAGAATAAATTCCTTTTATTCCGTTTATATACGGGAGTCGTGCCAGTTTCTGTGGGTCCGTATCAGAAATGCTCTTACAGTTGAAGGGGGTAGCGCAGCGGGTTAAGCGGGTTAAGTGCACTTAGCAAAAAGCACAAGGACTGGCCTAAGAATCACGGTTTGAGCTCCCAGCTCCCCACCTGCAGGGGAGTCACTTCACAGGCGGTGAAGCAGGTCTGCAGGTGTCTATCTTTCTCTCCCCCTCTCTGTCTTCCCTTCCTCTCTCCTTTTCTCTCTGTCCTATCCAACAACGAATGACAACAACAATAATGGCTACAACAACAAGGGCAACAAAAGGGGAGAAAAATGACCTCCAGGAGCAGTGGATTCATGGTGCAGGCACCATGCCCCAGCAATAACCGTGGGGGTGGGGGGGAAAGGAAGTCGAAGGCTGGGCTATACAAGTGGATAAAAAGGGGGGGGGAGGATTAGTCTACAACATGCTCTGTTTTCTATCTTAACTCTTTTTCAGCCACCAGGTTCCAGATGCTAGCATGAGGTCAACTGGACTTCCCAGGAAAGACAACCCCACCATGTGTCTTGGAGCCCCATCTCCCCAGAATCCCACCCCACTAGGGAAAGAGAGACAGGCTGGGAGTATGGCTAGACCTGTCAACACCCATGTTCAGTGGGGAGGCAATTACAGAAGCCAGACCTTCCACCTTCTGCATCCCATAATGGCACTGGGTCCATACTCCCAGAGGGATAAAGAATAGGAAAGCTATCGGGGAGGGGATGGGATATGGAGTTCTGGTGGCGGGAATTGTGTGGAATTGTGCCCCTCTTATCCTATGGTCTTGTCAATGTTTCCATTTTATAAATAAATTTTTTTAAAAAAATTTAAAGATGGGGGGAGGGAAATATTTACATATTTATAGTCAACCCATCAGAAGGATCCCAGCTGGAGCCCTTGGCTCCCCACCTATAGGGAAGTCGCTTCACAAGCAGTGAAGCAGGTCTGCAGGTGTCTATCTTTCTCTCTCCCTCTCTGTCTTCCCCTCCTCTCTCCATTTCTCTCTGTCCTATCCAACAAGGATGACAACAATAAAACAAGAAGGGGAACAAAAGGGAATAAATAAATAAATAAATAAATAAATATTTTAAAAAATCTTAAAAAGTAATAAAAAAAAGAAATTAGTTATGATGACTCAGGAGGTGGTGCAGAGGATAATGTTGAACCTTCAAGCATGAGGTCCTGAGTTCAATCCCCTGCAACACTTTTGCCACCGTGATGCATTGGCTCTTTCTTTAGCACTCTCCCTCTTCCTCATTAATTACTGATAGAGCTTTGAAAGAAGAAATTGACTATGAATGCTAAAGAGAAGGCATTGTTTTTATACAGCTGTTGATAAAACCTACTTATGCATTAACTTGAAAGAAATATTGTCGAATTACATAGATGCAAATGCAGATCCATGGCCTGCCAATGTCCATGGCCAACCGAGAAGCAATTACAGAAGCCTTCCACCTCCTCACCCACAAAAGAATTTTGGTCCATACTCCCAGAGGGGTAAAGAATAGGGAAACTTCCAATGGAGGGGGTGGGACACAGGCCTCTGGTGGTGAGAACTGTATGGAGTTACACCCCTGTCATCTTATAATATTGTTAATCATTATTAAATCACTAATAAATATTTTTAAATTTTCCAGAGGAAAAATATTGTTTCCAGTTCATGTTAATTGCTATTGGATATATATATATATATATATATATAGCCAATATGTATATATCAGCAAGGCTTTATAAGCTCAAAGAATGGATGAACGTATAAGTAGTAATGAAAGAAACAGGAATATTTCAGAAAATCAGGGACTTACCAGATTAGAAAACCTAATGGCCCCTATTAAATTTAATTTTCATTAAAAAAAAAACTAAAAGGAAAGGACACCCTGGGAAGAAGAAAATTTGTGTGCAAAAATTTTAAGAGAAAACTCTTAAGCAGAGGGAGTCAGGTGGTAGTGCAGCAGATTAGGCACACGTGGTGCGAAGTGCAAGGATCTGCGTAAGGATCCCAGTTCCAGCCCCGGCTCCTTTTTTTTTAAAATTTATTTTTTATTTAAGAAAGGATAAATTAACAAAACCATAGGGTAGGAGGGGTACAACTCCACACAATTCCCACCGCCCAATCTCCATATCCCACCCCCTCCCCCGATAGCTTTCCCATTCTCTATCCCTCTGGGAGCACGGACCCAGGGTCATTGTGGGTTGCAGAAGGTAGAAGGTCTGGCTTCTGTAATTGCTTCCCCGCTGAACATGGGCGTTGACTGGTCCATCCATACTCCCAGTCTGCCTCTCTCTTTCCCTGTTAAGGTGGGTCTCTGGGGAAGCGGAGCTCCAGGACACATTGGTGGCATCATTTGTCCAGGGAAGCCTGGCCGGCATCCTGATGGCATCTGGAACCTGGTGGCTGAAAAGAGAGTTAACATACGAAGCCAAACAAATTGTTGAGCAATCATGGACCCAAAGGTTGGAATAGTGGAGAGGAAGTATTGGGGGGGGGGGATACTCACTGCAAACTCTAGTGTACTTCTGCTTTCAGGTATGTATTTTGCACTTGTTTATGGATACATGTGAACATATGCTCTCTCTCACAGAACCTGGTCTATATCTAGGTTTTGGGACTTTGTTAGAAAGTGATCCACCTGGGATGGAATTAGAGAATGCTATGAAAGGAAAGGTCTCACCCGAGTAATGAAGCTGAAGGGTTGTCATTCCACACGTGAAGTCTCTGGACACAGTCTGAGCTGAAGCATGTTGAAGTGGCAATTGATGCGTTGATTTGGTTGGGATCAGCTGATGCAATATTATTTGATATAGATTGGGAGAGGCATGTGGGAAAGTGGGCCCTATCCTACGGTTCCAGGACTGGGGGAAATATAGGCTGTTTAGTGAAGATGTGAGGTTCCTGCTGTCTTAGGGTTCAAAAAGACAATGGATAGTTAATGTTATCATCACATTATTTGGTAATTGGGTTAACTTTGAAAAGTCCTTTTGTTAGGGTTTGCTGTATAGTACCCAGTATCTTGTATATAGCTGTGCCACTGGTTGCCTCTGATCTATTTGGTCTAGGCTTTTGAGAGAGTCCGCATATCAAATATACAGCCTGTATATTAAGGAGACTCAGTCTGTGTTTTAAAAACTTCGAGACATACAATTAATTTCCCCCCCTCATATTAATTAACTAGTGATTTATATGACTACACTTTACTAGGAGTGTATATAAACACCAATCCCACCACCAAAAGACTGTGTCCCATCCAACCCACCCACCCCCACCCCCCCAGGAAGCCCAGGAAGCCGCATGTCTACCCCTCACCACAGGGTTTTTACTTTGGTGCCCTACTTTCAATTTAGTCAGATCCTGCTTTTAGTTTCCCTTTCAGATCTTTCTCAACTTTTGTTGATGAGTGGGATCATTCCATACTCATCTTTATCTTTCTGACTTAGCTCACTTAACATAATTCCTTCTAGCTCTGTCCAAGATGGGTCAGAGAAGGTGGGTTCATTGTTCTTGATAGCTGCATAGTATTCCATTGTGTATATATACCACAGCTTTCTCAGCTACTCATCTGTTGTTGGGAGAGCCCCCGGCTCCTCACCTGCAGGGGAGTCGCTTCACAAGCGGTGAAGCAAATCTGCAGGTGTCTTTCTCCCCCCCCCCCCCGTCTTCTTCTCCTCTCTCCATTTCTCTCTGTCCTATGCAACAACGAATGACGTCAACAACAACAACAATAGTAATAACTACAACAACAAAACAAGGGCAACAAAAGGGAATAAATAAATAAATATTAAAAAAAAACTCTAAGCAAAACTTGGATGGGAGTTAGTATATTGCACCAAGGTAAAAGACTCTGGGTTGAGTATGACTACTGGTAGCTATTTTAATATTTTTGCTCTACTCCAGCAAAATGTCACTGACTGGGTAGCTTATGAACAACATAAATGCATTGCTAGAAGTTTTGGAGGCTGGGAAATAGAAGAAGAAACGTCTTTTGTAAAGTGCTAATGTTACTCATGAAAACTCTACCTTAAGTGCCTTCCAAAGGCCCTGTCTCTTAGTATCATTACCTCTGGGAGTTAAGATTTCAGTATATGGGGCTGGAGAGGTGGCTTAGCGCTGGAGGGCATGTCTGATATGCATGACGCTCTAAGCTTAACCTGGACCACCAGCTAAAAACAAGAGAAATGAAGACAAATAAAACATCACGAATGGCAGACCACTGTTTTGGTTTCTCTTCCCCTCTCTCAAAATATAAATTGATCTGGACATTCAGACTATACAGATAGCACCATCTGTAATAAACAAGGAGGAGGAGGAAATGTACTGGACACAGGAGTTAACAGTTTATACAAATCTCACTAATAGGTTAAGTGTTCCTTAGGGGAAAGATGTAGAGACAGAGACTGTGATAATTATGTTCGCTGTGGGCCAGAACTCCTAAAGAGTAGATATTGCTTCCTGAAGTGGCAGAGTACGTAACCCTGAGAGCTGGAGCAAAGACATCATTGGTGCCTGGGGAGGGTCAGGATTCCATGTAGAACAATATGTAGCGGTCGCCAAGACTGTCTGTATGTACAGATGAGAAATCATTTCAGTTCATAAGCTTTCAAAGTGCTATTACCTGTGCTATCCCCCTTCTCTTTCCATATGAAGACAATAAAGCCGGGAGGTAGCGCACCGGCTTAAGCGCAGATAGTACAAAGTGCAAGGACTGATTCTGGTTGGAGCCCCTAGTTCCCCACCTGCCGGGGTAGGGGTCGCCTCACAAGCGGTGAAGGTGTGCAGATGTCTACCCTTCTCTCCCTCTCTCTCAGTCTCTCTCTCTCTTTCTCTCTGTCTCCCTATCTCCCCTTTCAATTTCTCTCTGTCCTATCCAAAAGAAAAAAAAAGAAAAAGGAAAAAAACTGGCTGCAAGAGCAGTGGATTCATAGTGCAGGCACCAAGCCCCTGCAAAGTCCCTGGAGGTAATAATAATAATACCATACAATTTTTGTTTTCTTTTTTTCTCCTTCACTTTTCTTGTAATTTTATGACTTAAGCTCTGTGGACTTCCTGTGATAAACTGTGAATGTTTTCTGATATGAACTAGTCACTTCTCTTTCTCTAACTTCCTGTTCCTTTTTTTAACCCACTTAAAAATAACTTACCAACACATTACTGTTTATATATATATATTTTTATTTTACCTGTGTGCCAAGGAAAGAGACTGACTTGTTTCCTTTTCTGTTAGATTTATATGAGAAATATTTCTCATAAGCATTCAAATATCCCAGGGGGTTCCATGCTTTTAAATACATTACTTGACCTAGATAATATTAATATATCCCCATTTCAATATAAAGAAATGTATTTTCTTGGTGTATTGCACTAAAGTAAAGGATGCTGGGGAGAGGGGGAGGGTTCAGGTCTTAGAATAAGATGTCAGAGGACCAAGAGCGGGTTGAATTGTTACGTGGAAAACTCAGAAATGCGATACATGTACAAACTACTGTATTTTATTTTTTGTTACTGTAAAAAAAAAAGAAATGTGTTTTATTTCTTTCCTCTTTCTTTCTTTCTTTCTTTTTTTTTTTTTTTTTTTTGCTACTCAGCTCTGGTTTATAGTGGTGCAGGAGATTGAATCTGGGACTTCAGAACCTCAGGCATGAGAGTCTCTTTGCATAAGCATTATGCTATTTATCCCTGCCCAAGAAATGTGTTTTCTAAGAATAAGCATGTGAGACTTTCTAAATTTACTTGTTATTTTTGTCACTTAAAGATTCTTTCTTACACATGGTGGATACTTACAAGACTGATTAATCTTTTTTTTTTGCCTCCAGGGTTATCTCTGGGCTCAGTGTCTGCACTATGAATTCACTACTCCTGGAGGCCATTTTTTTTCCCACTTTGTTGCCCTTGTTGTGACTTTTTGGGTGTTACTGTTGTTGTATTGGACAGAGAGAAATCGAAAGAAGAGGGGAAGATAGAGAGGGGGAGAGAAAGATAGACACCTGCATCCTTCCTTCACTACTCATGAAGATACACCCCTGCAGGTGGGAAACTGGGGCCTGGTTTTCCTCATCCCCTCCCTCTTTCCCCTTCCCTCCCATCTTTCCTCTTTCCCACCTCTTCTTCGCTCCCTCCCTCTTTTCCTCCCTACATCCCTCACTTCCTTCCCTTTTGTAGTACAGAAACCTTAAGCAAGAGCAGCTCCACTGATCCTAAGCTGAATTTTTTTTTTCATTTATTTTACTTCAGAGACAAATATGAAAGGAAAGAGAGAGCCAGGGGTACAAAGGCAAAGTTAACACAGTACCAATCCACTTAATGTAGAGCTTCTGCTTAGTGGATTGGTACTCCCATCTGGTGCTGGGGCTCAAACCGAGGTTTCCCGCATGGTGAGGTGTGCACCCTAATCAGTGACTTGTCTCCTGACCTGAAATAATATACTTCTTGCTCCTTCTCCAATATTTCCCTAAGTTTACAGGCTACTTATTTCACTCAGAAAAATAAGGAAAGCCTAGCAGATGGATACAAATAACTACCAGTTCACTGAGACCTGCCAACCCAGAACCAGCATCCAGACATCCTCCTTGCAGTGAGACAGAGAACTAAAGATATAACAATTCTCTTAAGGCAGTAGAGGATTGGTGAGTCACAAGAGTGTATTCTTGGGGTGCTGGGTGGTAAGGCATTGGGTTGAGCGCACATGGTGCAAAACACAAGGATGGCTTAAGGGTCCTGGTTAGAGCCCCCTGCTCCCTACCTGCAGGGGGGTGGTGCTTCACAATTGGTGAAGCAAGTCTGCAGGTGTCTGTCTTTCTCTCCCCTCTCTGTCTTCCCCATCTCTCTCAATTTCTCTCTGTCCTATCCAACAACAATGACAACAATAACAAAACAATAATAACAATGACAACGATAAACAACAAGAGCATCAAAAGGGAAAAATAGCCTTCAGGAGCAGTGGATTTTTAATGTAGGCACCGAGCCCCAGCAATAACCTGGAGGCAAAAAAAAAAAAAAATGCAATTCTTGGTCTAAAACTGAGTTGTTGTTATTTTAAAGATTTTATTTATTTTTGAGAAAGATAGAAGGAGAGAGAAAGAACCAGACATCACTCTGGCACATGTGCTGCCTGGGATTGAACTCAGGATGTCATGTTTAAGAGTCCAAAGCTTTATCACTGCACCACCTCCCGGACCACTAAAACTGAACTTTCATTTCGATTCTGAGTGATAATGTAGTACAGTTATTTAGTCTATTGGAAACATTGCAATAGGTAATCTCTCACACTGAATATTCACTAAATAGGCACACCCTGTATACCATTTATGTAAAATTTTTTTTGCCTCTAGGCGCTGGGGCTCACCGGCACTATGAATCCACTACTTCTAGTGGTCTTTTTTTTTTTTTTCCAATGGGACAGAGAGAAATTGAGAGGGAAGAGTATATAGAGAAAGGGAGAGAAAGACAGACACCAGCAGACACTGCTTTGAGGTGACTCCCCTGCAGGTGAGGATCTGGGGGGCTTGAATCGGGATCCTTGCTCTTCATACTATGTGCCCTTAAGCTGTGCACCATTGCCTGCCCCCATAAAACTGCTTTATATGTGTGATTTTATTTGCTTGTCTCAACAGTCAAGATAAGTGACTGTTCTTTCTTTCTTTTTTTTTTTTTTTGCTTCCAGGGTTATTACTGGGGCTCAGTGCCTGCACCACGAATCCACTGTTCCTGGAGACTACGTTTCCCCTTTTTGTCATCCTTTTTAAAAATTTTTTTTATTTATTTAAAAAAGGAAACATTAACAAAACTGTAGGATAAGAGGGGTACAACTTCACACAATTCCCACCACCAGATCTCCGTATCCCATCCCCTCCCCTGATAACTTTCCCATTCTTTATCCCTCTGGGAGTATGGACCCAAGGTCGTTGTGGGATACAGAAGGTGGAAGGGCGTTGACTGGTCGATCCAAACTCCCAGTCCGCCTCTCTCTTTCCCTAGTAGGTTGGGGTTCTAGGGAAGTGGAGCTCTAGGACACATTGGTGGGGTTGTCTGTCCAGGGAAGTCTGGTTGGCATCATGCTAGCATCTGGAGACTGGTGGCTGAAAAGAGAGTTAACATACAAAGCCAAACAAGCTGTTGAGCAATCAGGGATCTAAAGGCTGGAATAGTGCAGATGAAGTGTTGGGGGTACTCACTGAAGACTATTGTGTACTTTTGCTTTCATGTATATATTTTGCCCTAGTTTATGGATACATGTGAACATATGCTCTATCTCACAGGACCTGGTCTATATCTATGTTTTGGGACTTTGTTAGGAAGTGAACCACCTGGAATGGAATGAGAGAATACTATGAAAGAAAAGGTCTCACACAAGTAATGGAGCTGAAGGGTTGTCATTCCACACCTGAAGTCTCTGGACACAGTCTGAAGTGAAGCATGCATGCTGAGGTGGTACTTGTTGCGTTGATTTGGTTGGGATCAGCAGATGCAATATTATTTGGTATGAGTTGAGAGAAGCATGCAGGAAAGTGCACCCCACCCTAAGGTTCCAGGAGTGGGGAAAATATAGGCTCTATAGTGGAAATGTGAGGTTCCTGCTGTCTTAGGGTTCAAGAAGACAATAGATAGTTATTGTTATAATCATATTATTTGGTAATTGCGTTAACTTTGAAAAATCCCTTTGTTAGGATTTGTTGTATAATACCCAACATCACCATAATTTATGTTCTTTTACATTATTTGTATGTAGCTGTGCCACCGGTTGCTTCTGTTCTCCCTGGTCTAGGCTTTTGAGAGAGTCAACATATCAAAGACTCAGCCTATGTATTAAAGAGACTTCAGTCTGTGCTTTAAAAAGTTTGAGACGTACACTCAATTTTTCCCCTTGCATATTAATTAGTGGTTTATATGACCACAAATTAATAGGCGTGAACATAAACACCATTCCCACCACCAAAAGACTGTGTCCCATCCCACCCACCCACCCCCACTCCACCCCACCCCACCTCTCCTGCCACCCTGGGAAACTGAATATCCACCCTCATCCTCACCCCAGGGTTTTTATTTTGGTGCCCTACTCCAGACTTAGTCAAATCCTGCTTTTAGTTTCCCTTTCTGTTCTTCTTTCTCAACTTCTGTTGATGAGTGGGATCATCCCATACTCATCTTTATCTTTCTGACTTAGCTCGCTTAACATAATTCCTTCTAGCTCAGTCCAAGATGGGTCAGAGAAGGTGGGTTCATTGTTCTTAATAGCTGCATTGTCCTTGTTTTATCATTGTTGTGGCTATTATTGTTGTTCTTATTGATGTTGTTGTTGTTGGATAGGACTGACAGAAATGGAGAGAGGAAGGGAATACAGAGTGGGGGAGAGAAAGATACCTGCTTCACCACTTATGAAGCTATCCCCCTGCAGGTGGGGATCTGGGGGCTCGAACCTGGATCCTTAACGCTAGAACTGGGTCCTTGTGCTTTGTGTGCCATGTGTGCTTAACCTGCTGCGCTACTGCCTGACCCCACCCCCTTCTTTTCAAATAAGGATGCTGAATGGTAGAGAGAGAGCTCAACGCACCAGATTTTGAAATCCCATTTCATTCAAGTGCACAAGTTACACTGCATAAGTCTCATACAAGTGGTTTCATTTAGTGTCAGAGTGACCTGCTTTGAGAAAATTGAAGGTGGAGGAAACAACGTGAAAGATTTAGATGCAATTTGATTCTTATAGATTTTAAATAGAACAATCACATACCTTCCCCCCAACCAGTCAGTAATATCAGATGCATATCTAACACTCCTCCTGGTATTGACAGTGTGATGACATACCTAGTGAAAAACGGCAGAAGACCACCAAATATATCCAGTCTAGTCTCCTACAGGAGACCAGGAAGGGGAGTAAACAGTGTGAACTAAATAAATGGTTTTATCTTGCAGTGGGAGAGGTGGGCAGAAGGGCACAGAAGGTTCTGGAGGCACTTAAACTGGCCTTCTGTAGTTGAACTTACCAAATAGATACCAGAGATTTGGCCTGAAGTAGCTTTTCCTGTGAATGCCCAGATTTTGTAATTGCTTCACTGTAGTAGACATTGACTTTGATGAGCCAGGGTAGCTCCCAAAGAAGAAAATCTGGCACTTATTCCAGTTTACACAAGTAAAAAAGCATTCTTTCCACTGGGTGACGGCATCTGGTCAGGAAATCCTCACAGTCCGGTTGTTAGCTTTGTGCAAACAAGATAAAAATGCACTTTTTACAGATCTGGAGGGGGGAAAAAAAAGTCAGCACTATGTTTCCGTCTAGGAAAGGATGGTTATTGTGGATGTTTGGATTTGTTTCTCAACTACAACTGGTAATGACTGAAATAAGAAATTGAAGCTTCTATCCTCTCCTCTCTTCTCCTCTCCTCTCCCGGATATACTAGGAAAACCAAAGGAGACCACCTGGGACTGAAACCAGACAGGACTAGAATGACTTGAGGAACCCACCAAATCACAGGTGAGTACAAACACATGTGGCTGGTGGATAGAGAGGAGCCTAGTGAGAGATTAAGCGGCTGGTAACTGTCTGGCAGTTTATCAGCTGAGACACCACCACCAGTCTGTTCCACCAACAAGGGGACAGCTAAAGGGAGGAGAGGACTCCCCTGAGACTCACCAAGTGCAATTCTGAGTCTCCATTGCTACTGCCCTCAGAATTTGGAGCAGCTGCAGGGAGACCCTGTACTGACACCTAGGGACAGAGATATAACCAGGAAACTCAGGAGAAGATCTATACCTCAGTGGCATAGCAGTGGGGCTGTGAAAGTCTCTTTGCATAACCACTGGATTATCTCTGCCACACCCTGCTTTATCTCTTGGTCAGGAGTCAGTGATTAAGCTAAGAAGCCTACTTATAGTTTAAAAGCCCTCAGGCTCCCACAGCCTACAGGGAAGAAAAAGCACACAAGAAGCTTTTAAGCCACTGTGCTCCAAATCAGGGATTAAAATACTACTGAAACAACTGTTAAATTCCACAACTGTGAACTCTTTAATTACCTTACACAAGTAATTGTCTACACAAGTCAATCCAGGCAATAGTGATCAGTAATTTGAAAAGTACTGAGAGAGAGGGACTTCATAACATAATATATAAAATGGTTAAACCAACAAGAAGAAACATTGGAGAAATGAACCAGGACAAGAGTCCAGCCAAAAGCCTCCCAAAGGGTGAAGCACAAAACAATGTGGTCAACATCCAAACACTAGCTAAGGAAATAATCACAGGAGTGAGTAAAGATTTGAAAAGATTGTCATCAGAAATACAGGAACAACAAATGAGACTATGGAAGAAAACACTAATTATCTCAAGGTTATTAGAGAGCTGAAAGCTGAAATACCTGAGCTAAGAACACAACTACCTGAACAAGCTAAAACAGTATCAGAACAAGGTAACAAAATAGATGAACTCCAGAAAACAGTAGAGGGGAAAGATAATAGAATCAATGAAGCTGAAGACAGAATTAGCAAGACTGAGGACAAATTAGAGACAACTAAAAAAGAAGTAAGAGATCTCAAAAAGAGATTAAGAGATGCTGTAAACAACAACAGAGACCTATGGGATGACTTCAAAAGAGACAATATATGCATTATTGGCTTACCAGAGGAAGAAAGAGAAGGAGAGGAAGAAAGCATTCTTCAGGCCATAATAGCTGAAAACTTCTCTAGTCTAAACAACATCAAAGACATAAAGGTTCAAGAAGCCCAGAGGGTCCCAAACAGAATTAACCCAGACTTAAAGACACCAAGACACATCCTATTTAGAATGGAAAGGAATAAGGATAAATAAAAGATCCTGAAGGCAGCAAGAGAAAAACAGAGTCACCTTCAGAGGAAAACCCATAAGATTAGCAGCAGACTTCACACAAACACTACAGACCAGAAGAGAATGGCAAGATATCTATCGAGTACTCAATGAGAAAGGCTTTCAACCAAGAATACTGTATCCTGCTAGACTGTCATTCAGACTATATGGAGGCATACAAACCTTCTCAGACAAGCAACAGTTGAAGGAGTCAACTATCACCAAGCCTACCCTGAATGACGTTCTGAAAGGTCTCCTATAAATAGTCAGACCACCATACATAGGTCATATATCAGAACACTCTAAAACTCTACAAGAATGGTGTTAAAATATCTTCAATCTTTGATAGCAATAAATGTCAATGACCTGAATTCACCTATTAAAAGACACAGAGTAGGAAGATGGATCAGAAAACACAACCCAACAATATGCTGTCTACAAGAAACCCACCTAGATCAACAGGACAAACACAGACTTAAAGTGAAAGGATGGAAAACTATCATACAGGCCAATGGCCCACAAAAAAGGGCAGGAACAGCTATTCCCATATCTAACACGATTAAATAGATAAGATTTAAAAAGATAGGAATGAAGACTACTTAATGCTCAGAGGATCAGTCAATCAAGAGGATTTAACAATTATTAATATCTATGCACCCAATGAGAAGCTCTCTAAATACATCAAACATCTACTGAAAGAGCTACAGTAATATATTAACAGCAACACAGTCATAGTAGGGGACTTCAACACCCCACTCTCTCAACTTGACAGATCATCCAGGCAGAAAATCAATAAAGACATAAGGAAGCTAAATGAGGAGATAGATAAACTAGAACTATTGTACATTTTCAGAGTCATTCAACCCAAGAAACTGAAATGCACATTTTACTCAAGTCCACATAGGTCATTCTCAAGGATAGACCATATTTTAGGCCACAAAGACAGCATCAGCAAATTCAAGAGCAGTCTTGAGAGGGAAGTTCATAGCCATAAAAGCACACATTAGGAAACAAGAAAAAGCACAAATAAACAGCTTGATTGCACATCTTAAAGACCTAGAAGAAGAAGAACAAAGGAACCCTAAAGCAAACAGAAGGAAAGAAATCACTAAAGTTAGGGCAGAAATCTATAATATTGAAAATAAGAAAACCATACAAAAGATCAATGAAAGTAAATGTTGGTTCTTCAAAAGAGTGAACAAAATCTCGACAAATCTTAGCCAGACTCACAAAAAAAAAAAAAAAAAGGGAGAAGACCCAAATAAATTGGATAGTAAATGAAAGAGGAGTTATCACAACAAACACCGCAGAAATTCAACATATCATGAGAGGCTTTTATGAACAACAATATGCCACCAAGCTAGAGAACCTGGAAGAAATGGATGATTTCCTAGATACCTACGAACTTCCAAAACTAAGTAAAGAGGAAGTAGATAACATGAATAGGCCAATCACAGCTAATGAAATTGAAATAATTATCAAAAATCTTCCCCAAAATAAAAGTCCTTGACCAGATGGTTTTACAAATGAATTCTACAAAACCTTCAAAGAAGTACTAATACCTCTACTTTTAAAAGTCTTCCAGAAGATTGAAGACACTGGAATATTCCCTTCTAGCTTCAATGAAGCCAACTTCACTTTGATACCAAAAGCAGACAGGGACACATCCAAAAAAGAAAACTATAGACCAATATCTCTGATAAAATAGATGCTTAAATATTGAACAAAATTCTAGCCAACTGGATACAGCATTATATTAAAAAGATTGTTCATCATGATCATCATGATCAAGTGGGGTTTATCCCAGGCATGCAAGGTTGGTTTAATATTTGTAAATCAATCAATGTGATCCACCACAGCAATAAAAGCAAGACCAAAAACCACATGGTCATATCAATAGATGCAGAGAAAGCCTTTGACAAAATACAACACCCTTTTGTGATCAAAACACTACAAAAATGGGAATAGACAGAAAATACCTGAGGATAATGAAGTCTATATACAGTAAACCTACAACCAACATCATACTCAATGGTGAAAAACTGGAAGCATTTCCCCTCAGATCAGGTACTAGACAGGGATGCCCACTATCACCATTACTATTCAATATAGTGTTGGAAGTTCTTGCCATAGCAATCAGGCGGGAGCAAGGAATTAAAGGCATACAGATTGGAAGAGAAGTGAAACTCTCCCTATTTGCAGATGACATGATAATATACATAGAAAAACCTAAGGAATCCAGCAATTATCTTTTGGATATTATCAGGCAATACAGTAAGGTGTCAGGCTACAAAATTAACATTCAAAAGTCAGTGGCATTCCTCTATGCAAACACTAAGTTAGAAGAAGTTGAAATCAATTCCTTTTACTATAGCAACAAAAACAATAAAATATCTAGGAATAAACCTAACCAAAGATGTGAAAGACTTGTATACTGAAAATATGAGTCACTACTCAAGGAAATTGAAAAAGACACAAAGTGGAAAGATATTCCTTGTTCATGGGTTGGAAGAATTAACATCCTCAAAATGAATATACTACCCAGAACCATATACAAATTTAATGCTATCCCCATGAAGATCCCAACTACACTTTTAGGAGAATAGATCAAATGATACAACTGTTTATCTGGAACCAGAAAAGACCTAGAATTGCCAAAACAATCTTGAGAAGAAAGAACAGTGCTGGAGGCATGACACTCCCAGATCTCAAATTGTATTATAGGGCCATTGTCATCAAAACTGCTTTGTACTGGAATATGAGTAGACACACTGACCAGTGGAATAGAATTGAGAGTCCAGAAGTAAGCCCCCACATCTATGGAATCTAATCTTTGACAAAGGTGCCCCGACTATTAAATAGGGAAACCAGAGTCTCTTCAACAAATGGTGTTGGAAACAATGGGTTGAAACATGCAGAAGAATGAAACTGAACCAGTATATTTTCCCCAATACAAAAGTAAATTCCAAGTGGATCAAGGACTTGGATGTTAGATCACAAAGTATCAGATACTTAGAGGAAAATATTGGCAGAACTCTTTTCCGCATAAATTTTAAAGACATCTTCAATGAAACGAATCCAATTAGAAAGAAGACTAAGGCAAGCATAAACCTATGGGACTACATAAAATTAAACAGCTAAAGAAATGACTAACCAAACCAAGAGACCCCTCACAGAATGGGAGAAGATCTTTACATGCCATACATAGATAAGAGGCTAATAACCAGAATATATAGAACTTGCCAAACTCAACAACAAGAAAACAAATAACCCCATCCAAAAATGGGGGAAAGACATGGACAGAATATTCACCACAGAAGAGAACCAAAAGGCTGAGAAACACATGGAAAAATGCTCCAAGTTTCTGATTGTCAGAGAAATGCAAATAAGGACAACAATGAGATATCACTTCACTCCTGTGAGAATGTCATACATCAGAAAAGGTAGCAGCAGCAAATGCTGGAGAGGTCTGGGGTCAAAAGAACCCTCCTGCACTGCTGGTGGGAATGTAAATTGGTCCAGCCTCTGTGGAGAACAGTCTAGAGAACTCACACAAGACTGGAAATGGACCTACCATATGATCCTGAAATTCCTCTCCTGGGAATATATCCTAAGGCACCCAACATACCCATCCAAAAAGATCTGTGTACACATATGCTTTTAGCAGCACAATTTGTAATAGCCAAAACCTGGAAGCAACCAGGTGTCCAACAACAGATGAATGGTTGAGCAAATAGTGGTATATATACATACATACATATATATATATATATATATATATATATATATATATATATACATACAGTGGAACACTACTCAGCTATAAAAAATGGTGACTTCACCGTTTTCAGCTGATCTTGGATGGACCTTAAAAAATTCATGTTAAGTGAAATAAGTGAGAAACAGAAGGATGAATCTGGGATGGTCTCACTCTCAGGCAGAAGCTGAAAAACAAGATCAGAAGAGAAAACACAAGTAGAACCTGAACTGGAATTGGAGTATTGCACCAAAGTGAAAGACTCTGGGGTGGCTGGGTGGGCATAATACAGAATCCAAGAAGGATGACAGAGGACCTAGTGGGGGTCATATTGTTATATGGAAAACTGGGAAATGTTATGCATGTACAAGCCATTGTATTTACTCTTGAATGTAAAACATTAATTCCCCAATAAAGAAATTTAAAAAAAAACCCAGGGCAACAAAATGGAATAAATAAATATTAAAAAAACAAACAAACAAACAAAAAAAAGAAAGCGAAACTTATACAACAGGCCCAAGGTTTTTTTGTTTCTTTTTTTTTTTTTTTTTTATCTTCCTTTTTCAGAAGCAGCTTCTCAGAGAAAGGAAAACCCCAAACTTCAGCCCACTGCAAACCAAACCTAAACTTTGCAGCAGCTCAGGGAAGAGGCAGAAGCATCTGAGGTTGATTTCATGGCAACCTGTTTTGTTCAACCCATGGAGAAATTTCGGGAGGTGCTGAACTTGCTCTTCAAGTACCGTACCGCCATGGGCTACAGCCTGGTGACCCTGCTGACCGCGGGCAGCGAGCGCATCTTCTCCACCACTGTATTCCAGTGCCCCTGCAGCGCCACTTGGAATCTGAGCTACGTTCTGGTCTTCCTGCTGGTGCCCGCACTGACTCTCTTCATCCTGGGCTACGTGCTGAAATCACGCACCTGGCGCCTGCTGACCGGCTGCTGCAAGCATCGCTCCAGCAACCTCACCACAGGGCAGAGCTGCCGGGAGTTTTGGGAGATCACCCTGTTTGCATTGGTGGCGCCCTTCACCTGGTGCGCTGTGGCATTGCTCGGGGGCACCTTTTATGAGTGCGGCGCCAGCGCGGTCCCCTCCATAGCCCGACGCGTATGTGCAGGCAAGAAAGGCAACTGCACGGAAATGCTGCCCAAAGTGCCCTGCCTGCAGAACGTGGAGCCCGACCTGCAGGACCTTCTGCGGGAGCTCCGCGCCCAGTCGCAGGTCAGGAAGTGCACGGAAGACGCGCTGCAGTGGGGCGGGCGGGGTGAGGTAGGATTTGGTGTCTTTTCTCTAAAGAACACCAGAAGACAAACTAGAGTGACTACTTGCTTCTAGTGAGCGAGAAGGCGATTTCTGAAATAGATTTACTGAAAAGCAGGAAAGGCACTCCTTTAAGTATAAAAGTATCATATTTTCTGGGTGCTGGGCTAAACGCACATAATTCGAGAGCAAGGGTCCTCACAAAGATCCCAGTTGGAGCCTCTGGCTCCCAACCTGCAGGTTTGCCCGTTTATTTTTCTCTCTCCCTATCTTCCCCTCCTCTCTCAATTTCTCTCTGTTCTATCCAAAGGGGGGGGGGGCACAGGAGCAGTGGATTCGTAGTGCAGGCACCGAGCCCCACCAAGAACTCTGAATGCAAACTAAAATAAAATAAAATAATCACATTTTGTGCTCCAGATCTGCTAGAGCCTTGACCTCCTATATTATGCTCTTATGCCTCCTTTTCTTACAGCCTCCTTTTAGATAGAATACATTGAGTTAAGGAGAGTTAGTTGTATAGTCTGGAGTAGGCAGAATAGCGAAATAAAAAAAAATTTTTTTTGCCTCCAGGGTTATCACTGGGACTAGGTGCCAGCATTACAGCTCCTAGCAGCCTTTTATTTATTATTATTTTTATAGGAAAGAGAGAAATTGAGAGGGGAGAGATAGATAGAGATAGAGAGATAAGCACTTGTAGTCCTGCCTCACTGCTAGTAAAACGCTCCCCCTGCAGATGGGGAGCCAAGAGCTCCAACCCAGGTCCTTGTGAGTATCCTTGTACATAGTACTATGCACGCTTAACACGGTACACCAATGCTTGGCCTCCTAAAATTAGTCCTTTTAAAATTATTTTAAAATATATATTTTTATTTATTACTAATAGATAGAAATTGAGAAGGGGGTTGAGAGGGAAAGAGACAGAGACACCTGCAGCTCTACTTCACCACTTATGAAGCTTTCCCCCTGCAGGTGGGGACCAGGGACTTGAACCCGGGTCTCTGTGCACTGTAATGTGTGAGTTTAACCAGGTGCATCACCACAAGATGCCCTAAATGAGTCTACACGGTTCTGAAGCCCCAATCTCACACAGCTTCTGGGCTTCTAAAGCTCATTGGGTTTTTGTTTTATTTTGTATAAACAAATTTCAGTAAATCCTTGTTTCACTGGATTTACTGCAATTCCACATTTTTGAGTTCAAGGGGACAATGAAATACAGACTGCTCAATGGCCTCTGACATGACTTAGAATATAACTGACTTGTCAATCAAGCAGGTTTATGGATGGAGGGAGTCACTGCCACTTTTTTTTTTTAAGGGATTAAGACCTGAAACTGCTACTAGTTCATCCCATAAAACTAGAGAGTAGTTTGAATTGTGAGGATTTTTAAATAATTCATAAAGATGTGAGTAAAATGTGAATTTTGTTTTTCTCCTAAGGTTTGGGGCTGGATATTGATAGCCCTTATTATCATTTGCCTTCTGATTGTGAAATGTATTGTACGATGCATATATCCAGCCAGCTTTCAGTACTTGAAATTTCTGAAAATCTATGAGAATCAAGAGAAGAAGATCCTTAAGACTGAAGCAAAACAATGTGCAACAGAAATGGCCACAGTGAATGTGAAGTGTTTCTTTGAGCAGAAAACTCTGGATGAATCCAGTATCCAGAGCACCATCCCAAACCTTGATGCCTGGAAGCAAATCTCATTGCCATATACTTTCAATAGTGAGGAACCATACTACAGTTTACTGCACAAATACGTCAGCAGGAAAGACAAAAGTACTGTTACCAGCTCTTCTAAAAAGGATACAATGGTTACTACTTTTACCTTTGAAGATTCAGAGGCTAGGGACAATGATAACTCATGATTTTGTGAATAGATTAAAAAACCTAAAAGTTACTGTTTCACTAAATATAAAAATGTTTATTGTTTATTATTGCTTTTTAATTTTATTTTTCCCTTATTTTTATTGTTGTATTATTATTGTTGTTGTTGTTATTGATATTGTCGTTGTTAAGCCAGAGAGAAATGGAAAGAGGAGGGGAAGACAGAGAAGGGGAGAGAAAGACACCTACAGACCTGCTTAACCATTGTGAAGCGACTCCTCTGCAGATGGGGAGCCCCAGGCTCAAACTGGGATCATTACATCTTCTGTGCTTAACTGTGCTACCGCCTGACTCCCTATTATTGCTTTTTAAAATAGCTACCAAACTGTAGAATAATGACATTTTATTTTGAAAATAATAATTTGGAACTTTATATCTTTATAATTATGAAAAAGAAAAGCCAAGTTAAATAATTCACTCAAAGTGACAAATTTGAATTTTATTCAAGATTTTATATCCCAAGTCTGTAGTCTTTTAAAAATATTTTATTGGGAGTCTGGCAGTAGCGCAGCATGTTAAGCGAATATGGCGCAAAGCACAAGGACCGGTGTAAGGATCCAGGTTGGAGCCCCCAGCTCCCCACCTGCAGGGGAGTTGCTTCACAGATGGTGAAGCAGGTCTGCAAGTGTCTATCTTTCTCTCCTCCTCTCTGTCTTCCCCTCCTCTCTCCATTTCTCTCTGTCCTATACAACAACAATGACAACAATAATAACTATAACAATAAGGACAACAAAAGGGAATAAATAATAATGATAATAATAATAATAATAATAATAATAATAATAATAATAATAAATGGTAAAAACATTTTATTAAGGGCCAGGTAGTGGCATACCTGACTGCTACAATGCCAAGGACCCAGGTTCTTGTCTGGGGTTCCCACCTGCAGGGGGAAAGCTTGGCAAGTGGTGGAGCAAGTCTGCAAGTGTCTCTCTGTCTCTCTTCCTCTCTTTCTCCCTCTTCACTCTTGACTTCTGGCTGTCTCTATCCAATAAATAAATAAAATTAAAAAAATGTTTAACATTTTATTTTTAAAAAGAAGAGATATACAGAGAGAAACACCCACACATGGTCAACTTTGGCTTATAGTGGTTCTGGGGATTGAACCTGGGACCTCAGGCTCTTGGGCATGAAACCATTATGCATAACCATTATGCTTCTCTAGCCCTAATAATTTCACTTACACTTAACCCGACGTGCCACAGGTTTGGCCCCCCTATAGGTATAATCTCTCATCACCCCATGATAGAGATCTGCAAGACACTATCTTGCCCAGTCCAAGCCCGTTCCCATCATCATGCCTCAGGACCCCAGCTACGCTCTGTTTTATACCTTTCCCTCCCTTCCCAGAATCCTTTGCTTTGGGACAATGTACCTCACTCAGCCCAAGTGTAACATTATGTTTCCCTTTACTTTTCTTGTTTCTTAGTTTCCACCTGTGAGAGAAATCATCCAGTATTCACCTTTCTTTCTGGCTTGTCTCACTCTATATGATATCCTTGAGGTCTGTCCAAGATATGATAAAGGATATGCCCTCATCAATTTTAATACCTACATAATATTCCATTATGTATAAATACCATTTTTTAAGCCATTCACCTGTTATTGGGTATCTGGGGGGAACAAAGGATTTTTAAAATCCTAATGAATTAAAAAAAAATATTTGGTGTATTTTTTTTAGTTATGACTAATAAGCATTCTCTGTGCAGTTAGAAAAACTTGTTCCTTTTAAAACCCTTATTTTTTAGTCCTTATACTTTATTTTGTTTTCTTGAGTTTGTAGGGTGACCAGTAGACACATTACTCATAAAGACAAGTGAGGAAATGAAGGTTAACAAGGTTGCATTACTAGTGCAAGGTCACATGATGAACAAAGGTAGAACTGATGCTGGGATGAGGGTGGGTCTGATGTTGTCTGCATCGTGTGATTCATAATTGCCACTCCTCTAGCTTTAGTATTGGCACAGATTTTTAGCCCAGGTGCCCCTGGGAATAGGAAAGATAACAGAGATCCTTACTGATCCCCAATATTTTCATCTTATTTAGAAATTTGCTAATGGTTGAGAGTTATGACCACTTTGAATAAACAGCGAGGCCAGCACACTACAGATTTTTGCAGTGACAACATAGCCACCATGTTTTGTGGAAAAGGCCCTTCTTCTAGGCCTGGTCTCTAACTTCTCATATCTTAGTCTCAGGAAGCAGTTTTACATTTTGTGTATGTTCACGTGCTGGAACACCTAATGATCATTTGTAAGCACACTAATTTTTGCTGCCCTGAATCCTTCATCTCTTTCTTTAACCTTTTTTTTGTCATTATCTTTATTTATTTGATAGAAACAGCCAGACATTAAGAGGGAAGGGTGAGATAGAAAGAGAAATAGGGGCAGGTGGTGGCACACCTGGTTGAACACGCATGCTACAATGCGCAAGGACCCAGGTTTGAGTCCCTGATCTCCCCTTTAGGGGAGAAGCTTCACAAATGGTGAAGCAGGACTGCAGGTATCTCTCTCTCTTTCTATCACCACCTTCCCTCTCAATTTCTGACTATCTCTATCCAGTAAATACAGATAATATATAACATTAAAGAGAGAGAGAGAAATACCTGCAGACCTGATTTTACCACCTGTGAAGCTTTCCCCCTGCAGGTGGGGACTAAGGGCTTGAACCTGAGTATGCTCACCCAGGCAAGACACCGCCAGGTCCTTGAAGCCTTAATCTTAGAAGAGATCAGACAGCATATTGGCAGCACTATTTCCTGAAAAGCAGCCATACTGTTCTAAGAGACGAATTTACACTGTATTGAGTACTGGCAAAAACTTACAATTTGCAACCCTCACGAGGCACAATCGCTCATTGCTCCAGTCAACGTCATTTACAGAGACATCATGAAATAGTTAAAGAAACAAGCCTTCACTGAAGCATTCAAAACTGAACTTAGTGGTGTAGCTTTGACCCTGGCTTCTCTACTGCATTGAGGGAAGTTTCAGTCTGTGGTCTGTTTCAGTATGTATTTGCTTCCCTATCTCTAACTTAAAAAAAAAAAAAAAAGCACTCCCCCCCTCCTTCTCCTGTCTTGACCCGAGCACTCCTCAGACTGCTTCAAACAGTGGTGCACTGTGCCCTCTCTACACGCCTTCTCCCCCCCCCCCTTTGTCTCCGGCTCTCTCTACGTGCCTCTTCTAGAACCCCCCCCACCCCTCCCCACAGCATCATTTCATTGTTTTCTGGGAAGTAAAAAAAAAAAGAACTTGACTTTCGTTCTTCAAAAAAAAAAAAAAAAGCAATGTGCGCAGATTTCTGTGATGACAACATTTTGGAACTCTCAATTTTCAAAACATCTTTCATCTTATCTACCAGGGAACTTTTCCTAAAACAATAGATAGGAAAATGTTCTCTGCGTTAGGTTCAGCTCCCAAAACCAGAACCCATTTTGTCAGCAGAGAATGAAAACCAATTTTTTACTGTGTGTGTGTGACACTCAGAATGTCCTGAGAGTCAAGACTTTTAGTTGATGTTATTTTCTCACTTATTTCTTTATTCATTTTATTGACACCAGAATTATCACTGGGTTTTAGTGTCTGCATGCCAAATCCCAGCCTTTCTTATGTATTTATTTATTTACTTTTATTTTTACTTGATAGGACAGACAGAAATTAAGAGAGGATAGGAGGTAGAGATAGAAAAAAAGAAAAAAGAGTGTTCCAGGTAGTAGTGCAGTGAGTAAAGCATTAGACTCCCAAGCATGAGGTCCCAGGTTCGATACCCAGCAGCAAAATTGTACCAGAGTGATGTCTGGCTCTTTCTCTCTACTCTTATCTTTCAAATAAATATATAAATAAAACAAATAATTTTAGAAGGAGAGAGAAGAAGGAGGAGGAAGAGGAGGAGGAGGAGGAGGAGGAGGAGGAGGAGGAGAAGGAGAAGGAGAAGAAGAAGAAGAAGAAGAAGAAGAAGAAGAAGAAGAAGAAGGAGAAGAAGAAGAAGAAGGAGAAGAAGGAGAAGAAGGAGAAGAGAGAAGCACCTGTAACCTTGCTTCACCACTCATGAAGTTTCCCTCTTCAGACTTGAACCTGGGTCCTTGAGCATGGTAACATGTGCTCTCAAGCAGATGAAGCACTGCCCAGTCACTAGTCTTTCTTTCTTCGTTATCTGCATGTGAAATAATACTTGTGAATCACAATGTCAGGACTCTGGAATTTATTACATTATTATCTAAGGAAGCAGACTTGAATCATAAGTAGGTATATTTTGTGAAATTCTTTGCTTCCTATAGCAGAACATAAAAAATTTCCAAGTGAGAGAATTCTACAAGATTGAGTGTCATTTAAAAAACTGAGGTATCATGAGACACAGTCTTTTGGTGGTGGGGATGGTGTTTATGTAATAAGCATTAAAACTAAAAAAAGAAAGAAAGAAAGAAAGAAAGACAAAAGAAACAACTGAGATATCAACTATGAATGTGCATAAAAGAATTGTGTAGAGCAGGGTTAGATAGCATAATGGTTATGCAAAGAGACTTTCATCCCTGAGGCTCCAAAGTCTCAGGTTCAATCCCCTGCACCACCATAAGCCAGAGCTGAGCAGTGCTCTGGTAAAAAAAAAAAAAAATGTGTACACTTTAAAGAATAATTAAGTAGCAATTCATACTTTAACTGTAAAACTACAATTATAAAAATATAAGGGTCTGGGTAGTGGCACACCTGGTTGAGCACACAAGTTCCAACGTGCAAGGACCTGGGTTTAAGCCCCTAGTCCCCACCTGCAGGGGGAGAGCTTCCCAAGTGGTGAAGCAGGTCTGCAGGTGTCTCCTTGTCTCTCTCCCTTTATCAGCCCCTTCCACTCAACTTCTGTCTCTGTCTATTCCATAAATAAAGATAATAAAAAATATTAACCAATACTTTATAGTTTAAAGAATTATAAGCCAAGCAACCACAGAGGGGAAAGACAGTGTATCTTGGCAGTCCCAGATCTCCTGTTCTGGTTGCCCCTTCACAATCCAAGTTCTCTTCATCTAGATGTCTGTGTGTGCGTTGTATGTATGTGCGCCATCATTTCCTCATTGTTATTTGTAGTTTTGCCATCTGTGTATGTATTCTCTGCCTTCTAACGTTTGGCGTTGCTGTTTTTAAGCTTTGTGTGCAGAAAACCATCACTCAGGAATTGTTTTCATTATGGTGTTGAGAGACTCATATTACATAGAACAACTAATTTATTTGATTACTCTTTTCCACTGCATGAATGTCACAATTTAGCAGTCTTTCACATATATTTTCCATTTTCTTTCTTTTAAATTTTATTTTATTTTTACCAGAGCACTGCTCAGCTCTGGCTTATGGTGGTATGGGGGATTGAACCTGGGACTTTGAAGCCTCTGGCATAAGAGTCTCTTTGCTTAACCATTATGCTATCTCCCTTGCCCTCTAGCTTTTTCTAATAGATTTTCATGTTGTTTCCAGCATTGTTCTTTTATGATCAGTGCTGGTCTGATCCTTCTGGTATCATTGCGTGTGTTTCTATAGGATGGGAGGAGATGGAAGCATGAGAGTCTATATATTCTAATTTACTAAAGCCAAATGTTTACCATAAAGGTTCTGCCAATTTGCATTGTTATGAGTGTTTCCTGTGTTTCTCCGATCTATAACAATGGACATGCTTTATTTATTTATTTTCACATTTTTGCCTGCTGAAAAAATGTTTCTCAGTGTGATCTTAACTGTCATTGCTCTAACCACTTTTTCATAAACTTACCAGTCATTTGAGTATTTTATAAAGAATCAAGGTATTTTTGCCCTATTTTTAATATTTGGATAGTTTATCATTTTCCTTTTGGTTTGTACTATTTCTTTATTGCTTCATTCTCTGAAGCCAACTAAATTTTATTGAGTACCTAGCGTGTTTCAGGCACAGTTTAAGTCCTAGAGATACACTAGTGAATCAACAATAATGACCCTGACTTTGTGCAATTTGCATTGTAAGGAGAGACCTGGAGATAACAAATGCCACGCAGTGAATAAACATGTAGTTGACTGTGCTTGAAGGAAAGGAACACCAACTCTTTATTGAGTTTTTAGGAACATGGCAGGCGCCAAAACTACAAATACAAATAACACTAGCAGTTTGAGTAAAAAAAAAAAAACTTAGAAACCAACTGAGAATAAAAACAGGAAATTACTCAGCATATACAGGAAATATATGCTGAAAATATATACAGGAGAGATACTAAAGACAACAGAGGTTGCATAGAATTTACTCAAACTGGAGGGAACTTGAAGAGATGCATTTGTTAGGACAGTTTTTAGGGAGTAGGTACAGGAGGTTGATGAGTTGGATTTCACTTGATGAAACAGGAGTGTGGTATATCCCAGAAGCTGTATTTTGTAGACCAGAAAACCTTTGAGTAATTTACTGTGTGTGTTTTCTAGAGAATGTTTGATTCCAGTATAGAGAAGAAATGGAGGTGAAAGCAGCTGGAGATTAGAAGCTAGCGATGATGTAACAATAGTCAAGGAATGGAAACAACCAAATGACTGGATATTGAAGTTATAGGATATATATTCAATGAAAAACTACTCAGAAATGAACAATTGTATTGTCTCCTTTGGGAGAAAAAAAAATGGATGGAGTTGGAAGTGGTTGTGCTTAGTCAAGTAAGTAAAGAGGTTGAAGACAACTGTCAGGAGATTTTGCTCATTTATGGGGCTTATAGTGGTCATGGGAGGGGAACAAACAATTTTGGTGGTGGGTGTGGTGGGAAGTTACCTTGTAGCCCCTGTAGTCTTTTTTTTTAATTTAAACTTTTAAAAAATATTTATTTATTGGGAGTCGGGCTGTAGTGCAGGGGGCTAAGCGCAGGTGGCGCAAAGCACAAGGACCGGCATAAGGATCCCGGTTCGAACCCCGGCTCCCCACCTGCAGGGGAGTTGCTTCACAGGCGGTGAAGCAGGTCTGCAGTTGTCTATCTTTCTCTCCTCCTCTCTGTCTTCCCCTCCCTCTCTCCATTTCTCTCTGTCCTATCCAACAATGACAACAACAATAATAACTACAACAATAAAACAACAAGGGCAACAAAAGGGAATAAATAAATAAAATAAATTTAAAAAAAATTTATTTATTCATTATTGGATAGAGACAGAGAGAAGTTGAAAAGGAAGGGGAGAGAGAGGGAGACAGAGAAACACTTGCAGCCCTGCTTCAAGAGGTGGGGCAGGTCTGAAGGTCTCTATCTTTCTCTCCTTCTCTCTGTCTCCTCGCCTCTCTTGAGTTATCTTTGTCCTATCCAACAACAATAGCAATAACAACAATAACAATAATAACTACAACAAGGACAACAAAAATGGGAAAAAATGGCCTCCAGGAGCAGTGGATTTGTATTGCAGGTACTGAGCCCCAGTGATAACCCTGGAGGGAAAAAAAAATCAGGAGGGAAAGGGGAGATAGAGAGGAAGAGAGACAGAGAGACACCTGCAGCACTGCTTCACCACTCCCAAAGCTTTTCCTCTGTAGGTAGGGACTGGGGGCTTGAACCTGGGTCTTTGTGCATTGTAACATGTGTGTTCAACCAGGTGCACCACCACCCAGGTCCGCCCCTATAATCTTATTATTTTGTAAACCATTATAAAAATCACTAACATAACGAATAGTTAAAAAAAGAAAATTTCAAAAATTCAGGGTCTAGTTCAGCTCCTGATCGAAGGCAAAAAGAAATATCAAGAAGAGTTAAAGATGTAGAATTACAATAACTTGGTGACAGGATGCAAGTAGTAAGAGGGTGGGGAAAGGATTTTTAAAAGCTAAGTTGGAATGTCTTATTCTTGCTTTCAGAATATGGGAAGGGAAAGACTTAACAGGGGCTGAGAGGAAACAGTGAAATTGGATATAAACAATCAATACCTATGTGCCCATCGAGTACTCTTTCTGCTACATAGTTGTTTGAATTTTTATTGATATTTGTCGAACTTCATTGGGGGAGCATAATGGCTTATAGTATAGTCGTGGACACGTGGTAAAATTTCTCATCTCATCATGCCTGGAAAACACTCTCAGAGAGCTGCACCGTACGTCCTCATCCATCCTTATGTCATAGAACTTCAAAGCCCTTCCTCCCTGCAGCCTTCTCTCTGCCTTTCTCCAGAGTCTTTTGCTTTGATGTGAAACACCAAACCAGTGCAAGTTTTATTTTGTATTTCCCATTTCTGTTCTTGTTTCTTAAGTTCTTCTTATGAGTATAATCATCATATTTTCATCTTTTTTCCCCCAGTGGTGGGGGGGGTTATCTCACTTAACATGATTACTTCAAGCTCCATCCAAAAAGGAAGTGAAGAAGATGACTCCAGGGGCAGGGTGGTGGCACACCTGGTCGACTGCACATGTTACAGTGTGCAAGGACCCAGGTTCAAGCCCTCCAGCCCTCATCTCCTGTTTCCCACCTGCAGAGGGAAAGCTTCATGAGGGGTGAAGCAGGGCTGTAGGTGTTTCTCTGTCTTTTTTCCTCTCTATCTCCCTCTTCTCTCTCCATTTCTGGATGTCTCTATCCAGTAAATAAAGATTTAAAAAAAAATTTTAAAGATGACTTCATTATTCTTTTAAAAATATATTTTATTAATTTTAATGAAAGAGATATACAAAGAGAAAGAAAGAGAAAGAGACCAGAGCACTGCTCAACTCTGGCATATGGTGGTGCTGGGGATTGAACCTGAGATCTCAGAGTTTCAGGCATGAAAGCCTTTTGCATAACCATTATGCTATCTCCCCAGCCCAACTCCATTATTCTTTTTTTATTTTGTTTTGTTTTTGCCTCCAGGGTTACTGCTGGGATGAATCTGTCGTATGCTTTACATTGGCTTGTTCTAGCCCTCCCCCTCCAAGAGAATTGGATGAGTCCTGTTAATTTCGCGGGCCTGCTTGGCCCCGCCCCAAGGGACCCTGGGAGAGGGTTCCGGAGTCCGAGAGTTCCTGAGTTCCCCAGTGACAGAGTTCCTGAGTTCCGGAGTTCGAGAGTGCGAGGGTGCGAGAGTTTCTGAGTTCGAGAGTAAGGGAGAGGGTTCCTGAGTTCCAGAGTAAAAGAAAGAGTGCTTGCGCCGCCGCAAAGAGACAGCAGAGTTCTGTTTGGTGATTAGTTTGTCTTAGTTTATGAATAGTTCCTCCTGAATAAAGAAATACAGCTTCCCTGCCCAGCCGTTGTCTCCGCGTCTCTGTTACCCGCCGTGAAGCAAGCCAGCCCGACCAGAGCCTTCCGAATTTTAACAACAAATGGCGCCCACGTGGACCTGACCTGCGCATCTCTCAGATAAGTAAAGACAATTTGGCTACCTATGCACGATGGCCTTCTCTTCTGCTTGTGAAGAGATCTCCAAAGGCCTCTGCTCTTTCTTCACGAGACTGTTTTGCTGTTTCTGGAACATTTATCTCTGGACCACTCTGTGGTTTCCACTCGCTCGAGCGAACTCAGAACAGCCAGCGGGAAGAGCCAGCGGGCGGGAGGCAAGGCGCGGAGCTGCTGTTTCCACCTGGTCAAACAGCCAGCCAGCCGGCTGCGCCCAGACAACCCCGCACACCGCGCCAGCAACCCCGCAGCCCCGCAGCCCGCAGGAGGCCTACGCCACCATGCAAGAGCCCGATGCCAGCACGCTAGAGCCCGATGCCAACATGCTGGAGCCCGATGCCAACATGCTGGAGCCTGAGACCAACATGCTGGAGCCCGATGCCAACATGCTGGAGCCTGAGGCCAGCCCACAGGAGCCGGCTCTCCACCGCGTGGTGCAGGGCACTGGACGCTTGATCCCTCCACGCTGCTCGGCCACTGCGAACAGGGCAGCAGACATGGCAGGGCCATGGGGCAGGGCCGCGGCGTTCTATCATGGCCGCCACCCCTGGGCACCTAGGCTCACGCCTTCTAAAAAGATGGCCTGCCTGCCCTCTTTCTATGAATTCTGGAACCATCCCGGGCCTCCCGGACCCCCGGGCTCCCTGCCAAAACTGGGCACACGAGATCTCCAGCCGCCGGTCCGGTCTGAAGACAGACAAGCTGGAGTACGCAGAGATTTGTGCAGAGATCACAACCTGCAATTCCTAGAAGTGGAGCTGCGCGGGAAGCCACCTCCGGATGGTGAACCCCCCCTAACAACTAAGACAATATAGATTTAAATTCGTGTTTAAAATGACATGTCTTCGTAACAAAGGTTTCTCTCCTCGTGTATTAATGACTATGTTTATGTGTATGTTTAAAGTTTGGTAAACAGTAGCTTTAAGGCTAAATTCTTACTAGTCAAAGATAAATGAAAAAGGTTTTCAACGTAATTCTCATAAAGATAAAAATTAACTTACATTTAAAGTCTGAGGTAAAAATTAGTTAACAATCAATATATTTCAACTAAGTTGGTCTAAACAAAAGGTTAAATAGACTTGTTGATATGTAAAACACTACCTTCTCTATTAGAAATGGTAGATCGCACAATGGCTATGCTAATTATTCTCATGCCTGAGGTTTCCTCTCCGGCCCACACCTAGGGTGTGTCTCCATCTTGAATGGGTGTAACAAAAGGTTAAAAGATGTTGTTGATATGTAAAAGTCTCAAATTCCTTCTCTATTAGAAATGTTAGATCGTGCAGTAGATATGCTAATAACAAGTTTTGTTTCATAGTAAGTGAGTTGCAGCCAGCTGCCTTTGGGACCCTAGGCCGTTCCCCGCCCCCATGCAAATGCCCGTGGAGGCAAGTAGCCCCCCAGAGGCAAGAAATGTTTTTTTTTTTTTCAGATATGGCCCCCTCAGGCCTTCCCTTGGCAACATGCTGGTTTTGGTTATATATGTTTCTGTTCACCCCACACCCTTGATACTATAGTCATTTAGTTAAAAAGAAAAGGGGGAATTGTCGTATGCTTTACATTGGCTTGTTCTAGCCCTCCCCCTCCAAGAGAATTGGATGAGTCCTGTTAATTTCGCGGGCCTGCTTGGCCCCACCCCAAGGGACCCTGGGAGAGGGTTCCGGAGTCCGAGAGTTCCTGAGTTCCCCAGTGACAGAGTTCCTGAGTTCCGGAGTTCAAGAGTGCGAGGGTGCGAGAGTTTCTGAGTTCGAGAGTAAGGGAGAGGATTCCTGAGTTCCAGAGTAAAAGAAAGAGTGCTTGCGCCGCCGCAAAGAGACAGCAGAGTTCTGTTTGGTGATTAGTTTGTCTTAGTTTGTGAATCGTTGTTCCTGAATAAAGAAATACAGCTTCCCTGCCCAGCTGTTGTCTCCGCGTCTCTGTTCACCACCGTGAAGTTAGCCGGCCCGGCAAGAGCCTCAGAAATTTTAACAACATGAATCCACTGCTCCTGGAGGCTATTTTCCCCCCTTTTGTTGCCCTTGTTGTTTTATCATTGTTGTCATTATTATTGTTGTTGTTATTGATGTCATTGTTGTTGGATAGGACAGAGAGAAATGGAGAGAGGAGGGGAAGACAGAGAGAGGGAGAGAAAGACACCTGCAGACCTGCTTTACCGCCTGTGAAGCGACCCTGCAGATGGGGAGCTGGGGGCTCAAACCGGGATCCTTACGTCTGTCCTTGCGCTTGACGCCATGTGTGCTTAACCCTTTGCACTACCACCTGAGAACTTCATTACTCTTAATGAATACACATACAATGGACTACATGATGTTTCTTAGAGTTTGCTAGTGAAAAGATAGTAATCTGTTAGGGAGTCAATAGCAAGAGAATTTTTTTAGGGTGCTAAAGATTTGAGCATACGCCAGGTTTATGAGAATAAGCCAAATAGTAGAAAACAGAATAAGTAGCAAATTAAGGTCCTTGAGAAGGTCATGGAAACTAGAATAAATCTGTGTTTCCATAAGAAAAAGTAATTCCATACCCTACTAACCATTCTTTCAGATTTAATCTCCTCATAGTATCAGTATCAACCTTATTAATTTAGAAGGATATGATCTCTATTTTTTTAAATTCTCACCAGTGGCTCAGTGTCTGCATATTAATCCACTACCCCCCATTTTCTTTCTTTCTTTCTTTCTTTCTTTCTTTCTTTCTTTCTTTCTTTCTTTCTTTCTTCTTTCCTTCCTTCATTTCTTTCTCTCTTTCTCCCTTTCTTTCTTCTTCTCCTCCTCCTCCTCCTTCTTCTTCTTTTTCTTCTTCTATTTGGCAGGGCAGAAAGAAACACAGGAGACGGGGAGACAGAGAGGGAGAAAGAGATGCCTACAACACTTCAGATGGGGAAGGGAGCTTGAACCTGTGGTCCTTGTACATGGCAATGCATGTGCTCGGCCAGCTGCACTACCATCTCACTCCTCCAAGTTCACTCTTTTTATCTTTAATTTTCATCTTACTAGTCCCCCGCCCCCCAAAAAGTCTACCTTATTTCAAAAAATTGAAATACCTTTGAGTTATTACATGACCTATTGTCTTCCTCGAAATCAAAATTCCCCCTATTAATTCTATAAAGAAGCTGTGAGGCATCTTATGGAGAAGTACTTTAGCTATGTTTAGTACATCTAGCGTTAAATGATAGAGCACAGATCTTGGTCAGGAGAGAACTGGTTTAGTCCACAGACAGAAACAATACCCTAACCAATTATTGAGCTTGAGAAAGTTGAATCCTTGGAAAATAACGGTTCCTTGAGCTCTCGAAACTCAAGCAAGTAGTTTTGAGACTCCGGTTCGGATCCTCTGTTCTTTCATTTTGATCTGACATCCTTACAAGGGACTACCCCACCTCAGCTGGTGTCCAGCAAAGCTTAAAAGGCCAATTTTTTCACTTCTCAGGGGGGAATCTTTAGAAAACATTGTTTAGATCTGGAGCCCTTCCAGACTACCTTAAATGTCTTTAGCAGCCACAAAAGAGTCACAAGCTGTGATTTTAAAAGATTGCTGACAATGGAGATAGGAATTTCCTTCTTTTTATCATTTTAAAATGTCTCTGCAGAAGTAAAACTTATGCTTGTGGGTGTGTTTTACTTAATGGTTCAAAGTCTTGTGCTGCTTTTCCTGAAACATTTTTTTTTTCCCCAATAGTGGCACTTTTCAACTTTTCACAAGATCCTGTATGTACTCTTGGAAAATTTTCTATTTTATTTTTATTTTTACCAGAGCACTGCTCAAATATGGCTTATGGTGGTGCTGGAAACTGAAGCTGAAAGCTTGGAGCCTCAGGCATTGAAAATCTTTTGCAAGGCGGCAGGCAGTAGCACACCAGGTTAAGCTCACACAGTCCAGTGCCCAAAGACTCAGGTTCAAGTCTCTGGTCCCCACCTGCAGGGGGAAAGCTTCACAAGTAGTGAAGCATAGCTGCAGGTGTCTTCCTTCTCTGCCTCTTCCTCTTCTCTCAGTTTCTCTCTGTCTATATCCAATAATGAATAAATGAATAAATAAATAAATAAATTTTATAAAAAGAAGAGGGGACGAGCAGTAGTGTAGTGGGCTAAGTGCACATGGTGCGAAACACAAGGACCAGTGTAAGGATCCCCACCTGTGGGGCGGGGGTTGCTTCACAAGCGGTGAAGCAAGTCTGTATGTGTCTATCTTTCTTTCCCCCTCTCTGTCTTCCACTCTTTTCTCAATTTCTCTCTTTCCTATCACCACCACCAACAACAAGGGTCACAAAAATGGAAAAAATGGCCTCCAGGAACGGTGGATTCCTAGTGCAGGCACGGAGCCCCAGCAATAACCCTAGAGGCAAAAAAGAAGAAGGAGGAGGAGGATGAAGAGGAGAAGGAGAAGGAAAAGAAGGAAGAGGAGGAGGAAGAGAAAGAAGAAGGGGAAGGAGGAGGAGAAGGAGAAGAAGAAGAAGGAGGAGGAGGAAGAAGAAAAGAAGGAGAAGAAGAGGAGGAGGAGGAGGAGGAGGGGGAGAGGGAGGAGAGGAGGAGAAAGAGAAGAAAAGAAGTAGCTTTCTTAGAAAAAGAAAGAAAAAAGAAAAAGAAAGAAAAAAAGAAAATCTTTTGCATAATAATATGCTCTGTGGCCCAGAATTTTTTAATTGTCTTATTAAGGAAATAATCATTTATGTTTTGTCACATAGCTATAGTTGGTATAATAATTAATTCCTCCTCCTCCTCTTCCTCCTAGCACTGCTTTGCCCTTGGTGCTGCTGGAGATTGAACCTGGGACATTAGAACTTCAGACATGAGAGTCAGTTTACATCACCATTAATTACACCATTCATGAGTATTTATTTTTTTTCTGTGATAGGTATCTTCACAGCACTTGCACCACCAAGTTAGGCTCTCCTCAACCATCGCGCATTGCTTTCCCAACATCCTCTTAATGCTCCCCTGTCACCACGCCCTTGTTAAAACAGACCACATCTAGCCCAAGATGGCTTTGCATTTCCCTTAAAAAATTTTGATATTGTTTTTGCCACTAGTGTTATTACTTTGGCTCTAGTGTCTACATGATGAATCCATTGCTGCTGGTGGCCAGTTCCTCCTCCCCCCGCCCTATTAGGACAGATAGAAGTTTAGAGGGGAGTGGGAGATAGAGAGGAAGAGAGAGAGACCTCTGCAGTACTGCTTCACCACTTGTGAAGCTTTCCCACTGCAGGTGAGGACTGGGGGCTTGAACCTGAGTCCTCAAACTTGGTAGTGCGTATGCTCTACCTAGTGCACCACTGCGTGGCCTCCTGGGATTTTGTTTTATGTTTAATAACATGGTCTCGAATCTTGTCTAATACTTTTTCTATATCCATTGCATTGACTGTGTAAATCCCCTCCTTTTGTTGATGTGTATTCTAAAAACAAAAAAAACACAATATAAAGAGTTCAGTTTTGCATTAGTAACCCATGGCTCTCCATTTATAGTCAGTCAAGTTTCAAGGACTGTCTCTACACAGTTTCTTTTACTATTGATTCTTCAGTTCATTACAGTGGGGCTACTGCCTCCATCTGGCTCTGAAATTATGCTCAAGCAAAAACACTGTCCTTATTAAATCTCTCTCTCTTTTTTCCTGTCCAATTGTCTTGTCTTTTATGTAGTAGCTAATAACTCTTCTACTCTACTCTACAATTTTTGAAAAATCTCTTGATTTCAAGGTCACTAGTTTCTTCTCTCTGTATCTCTGAAAATTTAGGCTCACTTATATTTGTATTCTTAAGCTTAAAGTACCTTTTAAATATCCAAATAATGTCAGGTGGTTAGGAGAGAATACTGAAGATAAACTTTGGAGTCATTGCTGTATGTATAACATTAAAAGCAATGGATGTGGATGGAATGGAAAGAATTTGAAGTGATTATGCTAAGTGAAATAAGTAAAGAGGTAAGGGACAATTACCAAATGATTTCTCTCATATATGTATAATATAGATGACAAAAAATACATTTGCAAAAAGAAAAAAAAAAAGGAACCAAACTGTCTCTTGTAATGTGTGAGAATCATGGTGATTTAATGGTGTTTGAAAAAAAATCATAAAATTTGGGGCCAGGTGGTGGCACACCTGGTTAAGCACACACATTACAGTGCACAAGGACCTGGGTTCAAGCCCCTGGTCCTCACCTGCAGAGGGAAAGCTTCACGAGTGGTGATGCAGGGCTGCAGGTGTCTGTCTGTCTCTCTTCCTATCTATCTCCTTCTCCCCTCAATTTCTCTATGTCCCTACCCAAAAATAAATAAATATTTAAAAAATCATAAAATTTCAGGAGTGTAATTTCAGACTCACACATAGTGTGGTGTATGAGTCACTAAAACCTATGAGTTTGTTTAGAGCTACCGCTGACGTAAAATACCTTCTCTATATGGACTCTCCCTTTTCTGGGACTTGTGTGCTGGACAGATGCCTATTAAGATACAAATTTCTATTGTTTTCTTCCTCTGTGAGGAGAAGCATTGGAATTAAAATTTTATCTCACTGTACATTCAAACATGAAAATGTAATAATGAACAGTTTGTTTCAATATTCTCTGAGTTGCAAATTATCAGACTCTATCAGGCAATAAACTCAGTTGCATTGCTATATCAGAATCTCTGTACTGCTATCTTAACGAATATAGAAATTTGTTCGTTCATGCAACAGGCTGTCTTTTCCTTTTCTTTTCTTACTTTTTTTTTTCTTTTTACCAGAGCACTGCTTAGGTCTGGTTGCTGGTGGTTCAAGGGATTGAATCTGGGGCTTTGGAGCCTCAGGCATGAGAATCTCTTCGAATAACTATATACTATCTATTCTTTGGCCTGTCTTTTCTTCTCTAGCTGCTGGGGAATTATACAGATGCAGTCACATCTGCCAAGCTATCCCCTCAGGCTCTGCCACTTCCCACTAGAGTTAATACGGTTTTCTCAAGTGCCTTTCCCAACCAATCCTGTCCCGACACATCACTCCTGGCTGTTGCCCTATAAAAAGCCCTCCTACTTCCGCCCCCCCTCGCCAAATTTTTTTTACCTCGGTGACGGAAGGGTGGCATGAGTAGCGGGGATGGCCATTTTTGGCTATCTCCACGTGGCCCAAACCGCTGTGCTCTGACCCAACCCTGAGGTACCCGCGAGAATAAAGAATTGTGTTCCCTCTCGCTTTGGATCTCCCCTCTCTCTTCTCCGCGTCCAGCCACTGCAAAGCGACATCTAGCCTTTCATTATTTTCCTTAATATATAACAGCAATGGTTGTGGTCTAGGAAATACCATTTGCTGATTGGGTGAGATCTAGCTAAAAAGGTGGTTTGTTTGTTTGTTTGTTTTGTCATCGCTAGGGCTTTGCAATTTGACCAACTTTATCTGACACAGAGAGAAAGACAAAGGGTGGAGTTGTGGCCATGAGCTGCAAGCTCAGACCAATAGGGGCTTAGAAGTTACACAGGCTCTGGTGCTAAATGTAAATATATATATATATATATATATATATATATATATATATATATATATATATATATATATATGCCCTGGATCTGGTGATTGGAGGTAGATAGTTAATTCTATCCACAGAATTTTTTCAAGAATGGGAGCTACTCTCTGCCCTAATCCAACTCTCTAGTCCTTTTCTCGACTCTGACACCATTTTCTCAGACAATGGTTTTAATCAACTTCATGCTAGCTATCAAACTCAAGCAAAAACTACCATAGTCGTGGGCCCCTAGAAACATGCCTAAAATGGATTTCCAAGCTTTCTTCCTCCCTAAGAGCCCTAATCTCATCTGCTCTGTTTCTACCTTTTGGTTCCTGTTCATTAATCATCTTGTCTCACTTTATGTCCTCCCACCTTCCAAGTTGCAGATACGAAGGTGATTCCACCCTGACTTCTCTGGGCAGATGACTTCACCAATGTGTCCTGGAAACTCACCTCTCCAGAGCCCTACCCTACTAGGGAAAGACAGAAACAGACTGGGGGTGTGGATTGACCTGCCAACATTCAATTACAGTGGAAAACAATTACAGAAGTCAGAATTCCTACCTTCTGCATCCCCAAAACAACTAACTTTGATCCGTACTCCCAGTGGGGGAGGAGTGATAGGATGAAGAAGATAAGAGGGCTCTGAACTCCAGCTTCATCTGAATTCCGGAGAGAGGAAATGAAAAGAAGAGATATTTGGATATAGTAATAGGGTGATGTGTGGCTTGGAGGGGAAGAGAGGACTGGACCTGGAAGAAAAAGGGACCAAGTATGCATAAATATAGACAGGTAGTTGTAGAGATGACAGTTAACCCATATCTGCAACCTTGGGAGAACTGTGGTACTTTGCAATGGAGGGATTTGCGATTCAGAACTCTGGTGGTGGGAATGATATGTAATTTTGTAAGTCAATATTAAATCATTAATAAGAGAGAAATTTAAAATGGAAAGAAATGAAGGGGGTTGTATTGTTGTATGGAAATATTATGCATGTACAAACTATTGTATTTCACTGTCAACTGTTAACCAGTAATCCCCCAATGAAGAAATTTTAAAAAATGAAAGACAAAGGGTAAGACATCACAGCACTGAAGCTTCTCCCAGTGCCAAAGTCGTTCCATGTGGGGTATTAAGAGCTTGAACATGACAAACCAGGAACACTCAGGTGAAATATCTCACTGGCTTCTGGAACTGGGAATAAGCCATGATGCCCAGGTGTTATCAATGGAGCTAGGGTTAGGAGTGACTTTCTTTGGAGTAAATGAGCTACTTAATAAAATGGTAAGCACCTGCATAGAAGGTTTTTTTTTTTTTTTTTTTTTTTTTTTTTACCACCAGGGTCATTGCTGGGGCTCCTGGGGGCCATTTTTTTTCCTTTTTTATTTTTTTCTAATTTTATTTTATTTTATTGCTTGTTGTTAGAACAGAGAGAAATTGAGAGAGGACGGGAAGATATATAGAGAGGAAAAGTAGACGCCTGCAGGCCTGCTTCAATCTGCTTGTGAAGCAGATTCCCTGCAGGTGGGAAGTGGGGACTTGAACCCAGCTCCTTGTGTAATTGGTACACTTAATTGGTACACCACTGCTCTGTTCCACCCCCCTCCCCAATGTCATTTTATGAGCAGGAGGAATGATACTGGTAACCACTGTGTATCCATCATAGCAAGCATAATCAAAATAAAGGAGATCTAGGGAGACAGCATGATGATTATACAAAAGACTGTCCATCTCTTCCCTATACTAGAATCAAATGGTCTTTAGAAATTACGCATCAGATGATGGTACAAACACACAGAAAATTACTCAAAGTTTTTTCTCAGTTTTTACGTGGTATAGCTTCTGGGACACATCGCACTCCTTTTTCATCTTGTGAAATCCTTTCTGACTTATCTCACTTAGCATAATTCTTTCAAGCTCCATCCAAGATAAGGTGAAGAAGGTGAATTTACTATTCTTAGTAGCAGAGGAGTATTCCACTCTGTATCAAGCACAACGTCCTTCCTTCCTTTCCTTTTATGATTTAATAATGATTGACAAGACCATAGGATAAGAGGGGTACAATTCCACACAATTCCCATCACCAGAGTTCCATATCCTATCCTCTCATTGGAAGCTTTCCTGTTCTTTATCCCTCTGGGAGCATGGACCCAGGATCATTATGGGATGCAGAAAGTGGAAGGTCTGGCTTCTGTAATTGCCTCTCTGCTGGATATGGGAATTGGCAGGTTAATCCATACTTCCAGCCTGTTTCTATCTTTCTCTACTGGGGCAGGGGTCTGGAGAGGTACCATAATTTCCTTACCACTCATCTGTTCCTGGACACCTAGGTTTCTTCCTGGTTTTGATTATTATAAATTGTGCTGCTATAAGAGTAGAAGCTTTAGAGCAGATTATAGGCAAAGATTCTGGGATGTGTCAGCTAAATGTACATAGTATTGTAATATCTCTTCTGATAGTAATGTATCCTTATTCCAGATTCTACTCCTGGGTCTTCTGTGGAACTGTCTTCAAGCTCTTTCTGTTGATATTGCACCTTCTCCAATAACCTCATTTGGTCCTTAATAGTTTCCTTAATGTCCTTTTGAAGAGATATATAAGTAGGTTGGGAACAATCTCACTCCAAGTTTAAAAACATGGAATTGTGGAAATTAAACTCACTGAAAATTCTAGATATTTATCATGTACAGTCCTCTCATTTTGGAGAAAAAAAACCCAGGTTGTGTCTGGTACAAAACCATCAACCTATCAGGATCAGTTGAAGTCACTAGAAACAGAACAGGGATTTTATCTTTGGGCTTCTAAATCCTAGTTGCAGTCTATCAGTTAAGTACCACATTAGTTTTATCTGATCGCTTCACACTATTTGTGACTGATTCAGTAACATTGGATAGGCTACTCCTATATGCTAATGATATGGGAAACACTTGTTTATTTAATCCAACAAATTTTGAATTTTAAATATATTCTGGCCACAGACAATATATTCTTTGTAAGTTTTAGGGAGACAAAAATGACAGCAAAGAGGTTGACCTATAGGGGCCAGGTGGTGGCGCACCTAGTTGTGCACACATGTTACAACACATAAAGTTTAAGCCCCTGGTTCCCACTTGCAAAGGGAAAGCTTTCCGAGTGGTGACGCAGGGCTGCAGGTGTCTCTCTCTCTCTCTCTCTCCCCCCTTCCCCTCCCCCTCCCTCTGTCTCTCTCTCTCTCTCCTCTCTCTATCTAACCCCTCTCTCTTGACTTCTGGCTGTCACTAGCCAATAAGTAAATAAATAAATATAGTTTGGAAAAAAGAAATTGAATTGTGTAAGATTGAGGTAAGAAAAAGTTTTCAAAGAACATCATTTACTTTTCATTTTTCTTGGGATAACAGTAGTTTTTCATAAGAAAGGAAGGAATTTTGTTAATATTACAATTCAAAAATTAAATGAATCAAAACTAAATGTTACTTCTAAATGTTTCAAAATTGAAATCTAAATAGTTTGCTTAATTACAAATTAAGAATAGCTTCAGGAAACTGAGGCTATAAGCCAAGTCAATCAGTATTTGCAAGATATTATATTCAGAGCTTTTTTTGTATGCCTGTTTTATTGACAAATTCTCACATTATGATAGCATGTTACTGTAAGATTCAGAGCTTTTTGAAATATGGAAAAATGTAATAAACTTTATCTAGAAATTATCTGAATATACAGTGAGCTCTCTGTTGTATAATTTCATCCAGGTTTCCACCAAGAAGAGATATAAACACATCAGCTATATAGGGGTATTTTTTTTTCATAACTCTATTTCATTTTGAAATAAATGAACCTCTTAGGATGGATTATGGGATATAGGGAATTCATACTAGCAATTTTATAAGGAGTTATTTGTATGTGAGTTCTTGTGGTCATAAGATTGAAAATGTGTGATTTATACGCAAAGAAAAAAAAAACTAGCTTTAAATCCTACTGCCCTACATCTCATATTTCTGGTTTATTATGAACTTTTTATAGCCCATAATTAATTAAGCAGCTCGAGATTTCTGTAGCTATACATGCTCTCAATAGTATTAACTCTTCAGCTAGTCACGCTGTGGCACTTCGCAAACTATCCTTCATTTTTTCCGCCTATATCTTTTCTCCTCTAGCTTTTTCAGGAATGTTATCCCTATTTCTGTCACACTGTCGCCTTTTAGTCTGTCTTGCAAGAATGTAACATCAGCAGTCAAATGAACCTAGGAAAGAAAAAAAAGAACACACAATTGCATCATTCACATTAAAAATATATATATTTCCTCTCTCTATTTCATTTACTGTATAAGGAGTTGATTTTTCTTATGGAATGATGAAAAAAGAGCTTGTTCTCTGGATGAAGGGCCCTTTAATATGTGTCTTACAGAGATGCTTTGACTGCATGTCAACTCTACGGTATGAGTCTGCAAAGAGAAGGGTGGTCCAGGTCAGACCCAACTTGGATTAGTCTAGGGCAAGTTCAAAAGATGCAAGTCTGCTTTTTGTTCATAGTGCAGGGCTGAACTATAAATCCCTCTCAATAAAAAACCCCAATTCCCAACTCAAAGATAGCACTGACTCTGTACCTTACAAAGCAGAACTTCTAAGAATAAACTTTACACTTAGAGTCATTGGCTATAAATCATTCTGTCACTACCTAAATAACGCAACCTGCCTTGGACTCACTGGCTTTTGATAGATTATCATCTTTCTTCTCTTTCTTCCAACCAACTTATCTCAAGGTCTCCCCTGAACTTTTGATTCTAGTTGTGAATATTTTTCAGGTATTGTGTTACTTAGTCTTATTATCTTTTTTTTCTCCTTTTCTTAAAAGGTTTTATTTATAAAAAGGAAACACTGACAAAACCATAGAATAAAACGGGTACAATTCCACACAATTCCCACCACCAAAACACCATATCCCATCCCCTCCCCTGATAGCTTTTCTATTCTTTAACCTTCTGGGAGTATGGACCCAAGGTCATTGTGGGATACAGAAGGTGGAAGGCCTGGCTTCTGTAATTGCTTCCCCGATGAATATGGGCATTGACAGGTTGATCCATACTCCCAGCCTGTCTCTCCCTTTCCCTAGTGGGGCAGGGTTCTGGGGAATAGGAGGTTCAGGACACACTGGTGGGCTTGTCTGTCCAGGGAAGTCTGGTCGGCATCATGCTAGCATCTTTAAAATATAAAGCCAAACAAATTATTGACTAATCATGAACCTAAAGGCTTGAATAGTGCAGATGAAGAGTTGGGGGGAGGTTCTCCATTTTGTAGATAGCTAGTAGGCATATTTTAGTTATATTCCAAAGGGCCTGTGGCTATACTCGTTTTTTTTTCTTTTTTTCCCTCTGAGCCTGAAATATGATATGCAGGCGGATCCAAGTTATTGTCTGGGGAGATGATGTCATGGCTGGAAAAAGGACTAGAAAGCTGGATCAGGGAAGAGAGCAGCTCCCAAATATGGGAAAGGTTTATAAATATCGTTGACTATAAACCCCATCGATTTGATGTGGGCCCATATTGCTGGGGCCCATATTCAGCTTAGGAGCCTATGTGACTCTGCATCCCTGTAGATTTGAACTCACATTCTGTGGTCATGATTAGGAGTTTTTATTATCTTGTGTCTCTTCTCTCTTTCTCTTGTTCTCTCTCTCTCTCATTTTGTTTGTGTATGTGTGTTTCCTGTCAAAATTTGGAAATTGAGAAAGATAATTATTTCTAACAATAATTTTTATTCATAACTTGATGTTCTATATACATGTTGAATTTTATTTGCTTTTTTCCAAAAATTTCACTGGGTATTACAGGATAGTTTTTGATACATTAGTAGAGTATAGTTTCTTATCTCCCCATAATAGGTGTCTGTACACCACCAGTCCTTGTCTTTCTTCAGCATCATGTTCTGGGTACCTGACACACTTTGGATCCACTCAGATCCTCCATCACTCCTTAGTCCAGAGTATTTAGCTTTGTTTCAATACACCTTAAAATACTCACTTCCTTGTTTCTATGACTGCATTCTTTCCCAGTATTCTCTTTCCTCCCTTTCTTTTCTTTTCTTTCTTTCCTTCCTTCCTTCCTTCCTTCCTTTCTTCCTTCCTTTCTTTCAGTACTGATCAGCTCTGGCTTATGGTGGTGGTGCTGGGGAATGAATCTGGGGGAACCTCAGAGCCTTAAGCATAAATGTCTTTTGTATAACCACAATGCTATCTTGCCAGCCCTCTTCCTACTTTTGATTACACTTTCTTCGTATCCTTTGAAACCTTTGTAATCTCTGTTTAATCTGTTTAATCTACTCATTATATTATATTGCTTACTAGTGTTCCATTTATAATTCTTTTCTCTTCTTATTGTGCACTCTTTTATGGTTATCTTTGACAGTTCTAATGACTCTTAGTTCACGTCTTTTTGTGATTTTCAGATATGCATAACAACTGTTTAGCAGATATCATTTTCTCTCTCTCTCTCTCTCTTATGTGTGTGTTGGCATTTTAATCACAGGAACAGCAAATCAAACTACTTACCTTATCTCTCCCAACTGCCAACACATTCCTCTCAGCTTGTCTCTAGTTTAGTAGTGCAAACATTGCCATAGGTTTCTCCAAAATCTAAAAATTATCCCTGAGTCTTTTTATCAATCTTTCCCATTTTAGTCAAACGATACTCTCTACTTTAGCTGATCTGGTTTCTTAATGTTCAAGATACTTTTTCCCTCTGCTTCTGCCATCAAGACTTTATTCTGCTTATGCTTGAAGAGCATCAGCTTGCTGGTTTCACTCCCTCTTCCTCTAACCTTGCCTACTCCTCACTTTCCTGCACACTTTGAGTAACATGTACATTGAGCCAGGTGCACCACCATCTTGCCCCAAAATATTATTTATTGGATAGAGACAGCCAGAAATTGAGAGGGAAGAGGAAAATAGAGAGGGAGACAGAGAGATAAACTGCAACACTGCTTCACCACCTGTGAATCTTTCCCCTTGCAGGTGGGGACCAGGAGCTTGAACCTGAGTCCTTGTGCGCTGTAGTGTGAGTGCTTAACCAGGTGTGCCAACGCCTGGCCCCTGGTCCATGTCAACTTCATGAAACCTCTAGACAGCTGACTGCAAGAAACTGAGGTCAATCACTGAGCTTGGAAATAGATCCCATGTGGTCTGGAAGGTGGTGTAGTAGATAAAGCATTAGACTGTCAAGCATGAGGTCCAGAGTTCAATCCCCAGCAGCACATGTACCAGAGTGATATCTGGCTTTTTCTCTCTCTCCTCCTATCTTTCTTATTAACAAATAAATAAAATATTTAAAAAGACAAATAAATAAATAAAATTGATTTCTTTGTTTCAGTTATGACTTCAAAAACTGAAGCCTTGACCAACAACTTGACTGCATGTATGTTTATCTGTGAAGGGTTCTGAGTCATTACCACCAATTAAACTTCAGCCAGATTCTTATCTTCAGAAACTCTGTGATATGATGAGTGTTTTTTTGGTGTGTGTGTGTGTGTGTGTGTGTGTGTGTGTGTGTGTGCGTATTATATATATATGTATATATATAATTTTATTGAAGAAGCATTGGTTTAAATCACTGAGTATGTTCCAAGTATACAGAATGAATGACAATTTACTTGTTTGTGAAACTGTAGAATCAAAAGAAACAGTTTCCAAGGTTTCTCCCATCACCACATTAAACAGTTCTTTACCAGACAATAACTTAGATCCACCAGCATATTAGATTTCAGGCTCAGGGGGAAAAAAAGAAAAAAAATAGTATAGTAACAGGTCTTTTGGAATATAACTAAAATATGCCTACTAGCTATTAACAAAATGGAGACCCCCCCCCCCAACTCTTCATCTGCACTATTCCAGCCTTTAGGTTCATGATTAGTCAACAATTTGTATGGCTTTATATGGTAACTCTCTTTTCAGCCACCAGGTTCCAGATGCTAGCATGATGCCGACCAGACTTCCCTGGACAGACAACCCCACCAATGTGTCCTAGAGCTCCTATTCCCCAGAACCCCACCCCACTAGGGAAAAAGAGAGACAGGCTGGGAGTATGGATCAACCTGTCAATGCCAATGTTCAGTGGGGAAGCAATTAGAGAAGCCAGACCTTCCACCTTCTGCATCCCACAATGACCTTGGGTCCATACTCCCAGACAGTTAAAGAATAGGAAAGCTATCAGGGGAGGGGATGGGATACAGAGTTCTGGTGGTGAGAATTGTGTGGAGTTATACCCCTCTTATCCTATGGTTTTATCAGTGTTTCCTTTTTATAAATAAAATTTTAAAAACTCCAAACAAAAAAAAATTATTTAAGCTTTGTAAAATAGCAAGCTTTTCAGAAAGTTACTTTGTACATTGACAAAATGTATAATACAGACAGTATCATAAATTTTCATGTAATTCTTGTTCTGGGGCCATAGTAAACTTCTCTACATTATTCTAATTTCAGCAAGTATGGTGTTGAACTAAGCAATTATATGTCAGTTGCTTGAAAGTAATTTGCTTCAAAGCACAAGACAAACGGATACCCAGAGCAAAGTGAAGTCAATGTCTTACCATTTCTAAGGCCCCTCTGATAATCCCGCAAAGTAAGTTGCAGTA